>NC_088988.1:6365000-6719867 GCF_963932015.1 Anas acuta | reverse complement strand
AATTTAAGTCCACACTCATCTTCCCTTCCTCTACTTGCATAATTTGTTGCCTGTGGCATTTTCTTACCCTAATTCCCAAGACAGCTTCCCCAGCCCACTTCTTTTCTGCACCTTTGACACTAATCATCTCCCCAGAAACTGAGTTCAGATTGCATACAGCATTCTATTCAGCCACCTGCATGATTCTGAACAAGACACAAAGGTCTTGTATTTTACTGCGATATTATCTTATTGAACATGAGAGAAAAAGGTAACAAAAGAACTTGCGTGTCCACTGGTATGGAGCAAGGACACAAAATGCTTATTAATGTTTGAGGTCATGACCCATATCTTTTGACAACATGAGAAATGTTCTGCAAATCATCAAGTATCCATATTTTGCTTCCTTTGTTATTGTGCAAATAGTTTCTTATTATTTTGCTTTCTTCCCATCTGAATAAGTAAACTCCTACTATTTTTCTTGCATTTATATAATTCAGCAATGTGCATAACATACTAGTCATTAAATGGACAATAGTTTAACCTATTTTTGTCCCTCTGCTGCTTAATAATCCATGTATGTCTGCAGAAGGAGCAAAAAAATTGAGTCTCCCACTGAAAGATTTTCAACAAAATTTACTCTTTAAAATAGCTTTCACAAGATGGTTCCTGTAAAGTTGTCCTGAATTTTTCAAGGCTCTGGTTATTGCTGTATGAGTAAGAATGAGTTAAGAATGTAACTGTCATTAGAAATCCCCCTTCATTAGACCTAACTGTTCAACATATCCAAGTAATTACTTTTGCAGCTGTTCTGTAAATTAAATAATGGCTAATCTATCAGCTCACAATAAACAAAAATTATTCTGCCACATGAATGGCCACCTTCAAAACACACTTACTATGACTACAAGTAATCTAGTCCAGGCTAGTAAAGTCAGAAAAATTGAAAATATTTGCACTAACAGAATCACAGAATCACAGAATCACAGAATTTCTAGGTTGGAAGAGACCTCAAGAGATTCCCTGTTAACAGCTTTGTGAAACGAGATAGACATATCATCTTGTTGCTCTGAAAGGGTGACACTTTCAACTGTCACAGTCATCACGCGAAAAACAGAGAGCTTATGAAGACCTTAAGAACTACATAAAGCTTATTGTGTTCTTCAAAAGATGTATGCTCACCCTTTAAGACATTGCCAGCATGTATTAATTGATGAGGCTTTAACTTAAGACTTAGTCTTGCATATTTCTGAAAAATTTACATGCAGAGGACAGAACGGATCTTAGTTACTGACTGGATGTACTCAGCACTTTTAAGGACTGAACATGAAACTACTAATCTAGCCCTTTTTCAAGAAGTAGAGCAGGCTTTTGAGCCAGAAAAAGCTTAAGAAGTTTGCCATGACTTTTTAGGACCTATATGACAAGCTTGGTAACTACATTTCCTACTTCAACAGTTCCATGAGTGCTATTGTTTGTTCAAGTGAGAGAAGCTCCTTGGAATCCCTGCAGCTAACATTCACGTGCACAAGTGACAAGTGTGGCACTCTGTCATTTACATAGTGTCTTAAAGGACTGTCACTAAGCAGTCTGTTATTGAGGCACCATGAAATCCCTCATCCTGTCTGCCACAGAAAGCATTAAGTGTCTGGAGCTGAATGTACAAGATGCCCAAGTTTAACTAAAAATACAAATTATGATCACAAATGGGAAGCAACGTATAATGAACTCTGTCCTCTGAAAATCAGCACAGATAGGACCTGGAATGGACATTTGTCAATAAGGTAAACGGCCCCTGCTATAAGTTAAAACAGAACAACTCTTCAATTACAGGAATAAAATGTGATAGGCATGCACAATTTAGTATTACTCAGGCATCTCTGACCTACCATTTTACTACTCAATATTTTATTGTAAGTCTCTGAGCCAAACCAAAAACCACACTGATTATTTTACATTAGAGAGTCTGCTTCATTAAAAAGCAGTAATGCGGGCAATCTGTCATTTTGTTAGGGATATTTTTGTACTGAAAATGATCACTCCTGGAGTGGGAAAAAGCTTGTGGGCAGGAGTTAGGTGAGGGTGCTAAGTGCTACTGAAATACGGTCAGAGTTGAGGAAAACAGCCACATCACATACTGAAACCAGGTCATCCTTTGTATTTGGAATATGATCCATCCCACAGCCAGATATCAGGAATATATTTTTCCACAAGTAACCTTCTGCTGAGAAAATAAAGGGAAACTTGATCTGATACTCATAATTACATGCAATTAAAACCGTGAGGAAGCAAGACAGGTAAGACTTATGTGCTGAGTTTCTGTAAAATAGAAGTCAGAACTTCCAGGCTGAAAGGTAAGTGTTTAGTTTTCAATCAGCTATGATCCAGGTCAGAATTTTCAAAATATAGCATCACACACTGCAAAAGTTGTCCAAAAAGACTACATCCTTGGGCAGTTAGACAGCATTAAGCATATTGATGCTGCAGTCAGTGGCAGTCTATCGGCAGTCAGTGTTGTGCACCTAGCTATCCATACATTATGCAGTCCTGCATGAAATCCTTAAAGTATTAGCTGTCCAAAATATGCTTACACTGATATGCTCTTCCCACCACTAACTCCACTTGCAAAGGTGCTATCTGCATTGGTGTCATCAATAAGGTTTTTCTAGGAGAGCCCTCCGGATGCATCTCACAGAATGAACCTGCCTTGACAAAGCACCTTCTCAGGGCGTTATTGTCCCTGCACACAGTTACATCCTAAATGTATGTGATGAGGATGAAATGGAAGTTCCATCCTAAAGAAACCAGAGTAGAAAGGAGGAGTGAAATGGGATGCTTTTCTATATATACCTGACCTGAGAGATACCAAGAATATAGCCTAAAGTGCTCCCTGGACTTAATCTCCAGGTCAAACTGGAACACAGATTTCTATAGATGTCATTTGTCATTAAGCCAAAAAAAATATTTTTTAAGAAAGACTTAGTTTCACCTTACATCTTATATATTTGCCATTTGAAAGCACTCCAAAGTCAGACAGAATAGATTAGATCATCAGGACAGGCACAGCCCTGCTAGAAGGTCAGTTTGCCCATGACTACTCCCCACACCTGGGGACTCACCCAGTTATTTCCTCCTGGGAGTACCAGCAGAGTGGCATGAAGCCAAGTGAATGGAAATTTCTGTAGGTGAGTTGTATGAAAAGGTGGAAAAAAAGACCTCAGTCTCAGACTCAACCCTGCACTGGCAGAGCAGCAATATCATACAATTTCATTAATTATCACAGTTCCATTGATTTCAACTTGTATCAGCCAAGAATCTTGCTTAGTGCTTTGAGCAGTATCTGAGTGATTTCCTGTGTTAAGATAATGGGCAGGAAAATGTAACAGAGCTGTTAATTTCCATGCATTGTAGAAATACAATAGCAGCACAATCATCAGACTAAAAGACTGCCTCATGGAATTTCTTGCCACAGGATGTTGTGGATACTGGAAGATTGCTAGGGTTTGCAAGGAATTGAACAAATTCATTGAAGAAACATCTAATAAAGGCTTTTGAACACAAAGATTATCATTTGGCTTAGAAGTTCCCTGAATATAAAATAATTTTGGCAGCTGAATATCTGGGAATGTATCACTGTATGTTTGTTTTGTTCTTAAGCATCTACCACAAGCTATTATCTTTCAGTTGTTGCTGGTTCTTTCAAAAAACAAAAAACATTTAGAAGTGAAAATTCTGATTATATTTTTGCTCCTTTCACTATGAGCTGAGGAGTCTTTTTTAAGAAATGAAATTAGAAGGTTCATTGGTAGACGAAGTAAACTAAAAGCCTGGGATAGCTGTATAAGGACTTGTTCCAGATGACAGCAGACAGGTCTGCAGGCCCTGACTTTATATAAATATATCTGGGTCTCTACTTCCTGAAGATGCTGACATCATTTTAGGTTCACTGAAATGGTGTGCAGGCCTGGAAAGAGATGGCTCTTTGCTTGACCCCCTCCCAGCATAGTGGTTTAGAAATTAAGTCAACAGACTGGGACTTCTGTATGTAAAAAGGTAAAAGCCAGAAATGTACATGTAGTCATATGAACTATGAGCAAATGAAACCAAATGGGCTTTTGTTCTGACCTGACCTGAGCCTATCATACCACCACACAGATTAGAAGTTTGTTCACTCTTTCTTTTCTTGAGTTCAGATTTACTCTAACGTGTCTATATCAAAACATATCCCTTGATAATGGGAACACTTCCTCAAGAAATGTTCCTTCCAAGCATTTATCCTTGAACAAATCTGACTCAGCAACACTGTTCTACAAAACAAATACAAGCAGCTATGAAATTAAAAGTTGCAGGGGAAAGTGATACCATCTTTCAATTAAATGGTACAAGGTTTGGTACTTAATAACATAAATTATGGTTGGAAAATATGTCTGTAGAACCTAACAATGTGAAAGAATAGTTTGGGTTTGGACTGAGCATTTGGCATTGTAAAGATTAAGCCAATTTTCATTGCTATAAAATCTGCTTCAATACTTTTTTTTTTCTTTTTTTTACTAGAAAGTAACTTATACAAATTTACATTTATATCACCCTTTCCAAAGGCAGATGATAGTCACAGATCCACATGATGATAAAATAGACTACATGTTACAGATCCTCCACTCAGTTTAAATATTACTTCAGATCTGGAGGTGCCATAACTTCCCTCTCTCATACGTCCCTACCAAAGCTTGTAAAGGTCTAAGAAAACACCAACCAACGACTAAAAGAGCTTGCTACATGTTACTACTTTTCCTTATTTGAAAAAATTGCAGGAGAATTTTTTATTATTATTTTGCTCAGCTTTTTAAAATGAATACATTTTGTCATCCCTCATGAGATACAGCAAGGCTGGTTCATGTCTGAACCAAATAGCACCACAGCAGGCAGCTGACAAAAAAGTGTGGGTACTGCCTTTCCTTTAAGATTTTGGTGCCTAAAGCTTATTTCAATATTATACCTTCAATATTTAATGATGGGAATATTTATTCACATTGGTCGTTCTTAAAGTATAATAGCTTGCATGATTGATCTTAACTTACATTGACAATAGATAGAAAACAGGCTTTTTTTCCCATTTGCCTATGAAAGGTATTTCTCTCCAAATGAGTCAGTTCTTCATGCATCAGCAATAATGCTTTCTCCTATCACTATGTAAAAGTGCAGATGTTTTCAGGGATCCTGAGACACCTTTCACTCCATGTCTCACTCCTATTCAAGCTATATTATTTCATATTTTATTTATTTTTTTATTCATTCATATCTATTTCATATTTTTTTCAGTTCACTGGAATGCTAACACCTAGAAATCTGAGGCAATTAAACCTAATTCAGACTTTAATCTAATTAAAAGGTTTACTTAAATCAAAATATTCAAATAAATAGCTAAGTAAAATATGATACAGGTGAAAAATCACCAATAAACAATTGCTACCATACACTGATACCTGTGATACCACGTTTTCTTATGATTAACTGAGACAACCACTAGCAGTTTCCAGCCCTTGGAGGCTGATGTGATGTAGAGCCCACAGCATCAATTCCATCAGTTTTGCTGTCACAATGAGCGATTTTAGTATGGCTTAAGTTCTGTTCATGAATCTGGCAAACAATATACTGTGCTAACAATTGCATTCTTTCAGGGGAGTAATTAACAGAGTTGAAAAGGCAATGAATTTTAAGAATAACACTGCAGCCTTTTTTTGGAGGCTTGCAGCTTTTGTGGATGAGCTGTGCTCAGCATCTCTTCTACATTATGTTAACTGCACTTCATCCAGTTTTGCATGGTGATAAAGTTAAGCCACAAGAAGTATTCCTCTGCAGCTAGCTTTTTGTCTCTTACCAACAAGCAGCCATTTAAAAATTAAAGAAAAATATGAAGTTTCAAGAAAACATGATTAAAGAAAAATATGAAGTTTCAAGAAAACATGCACTGAGGCTCAGATTTGGGTATACTTGCCATTTGCCAACTGATAAATATTCAGTGGATCACTAACACTTTGGAAAGTCTCCCTTAAAAATGCACAGATGTTCTTATCTGACTAAATAGAGAGGACTGTTGAAAAGATACAGTTCACTTCTGAACTTGCATCTCAAAATTCCTCATTTTGGAAACAGCAAAGGTTGAAAGGTTAGGAAGGTAATGAGAAATTAGACTCCATTTGAGAGACATCTAGTTTACAGCAGCATTTCCAAGACCAGAAATATCTTGCTGCCTCTGATAAATGAAAGGCAACCTATTCCCCCATAAGTGAAGAAGACACAAAAAGGAGGCAAACGTTGATTTACTGCAAAGGAAACGTCTGTGAAAACATAACCTTCTCTTCTTATTTTCTTGAATAGTGAAGCCTTTCTTTTTGATTTTTCTAATCTAGCTTCTAATACAGTAACTGGAAAATATTTCACATTATTTAAGTCATAAACCACTAGTTCAGGTGGATTTGATTACCAGTTGCAGGAGGAGGCACATTTCCAACATGCTACCAAGTGAACTGACATGCTTGCTATTCATGAATTCTTCATCTTGTGGAATCTTATCATTTGATTTATGGACTGTTTGGGTTTATAGCTTTTAGACTTATGCTCAGGTTTGTTTAGTTTTTGCCTTTTGTACTTTGCCCACTATTTATAAAATCAGAGGTCTGAGTAGGATTTGGCATTCCTGCACTCTAGCAAGGCTGGGGGAAGGTTCCCAACAGGGCACACACTTTTCACTTGCAACATGCTAACACAATTATGTTTTCCAACATATATCATGAGGAATAGGCAAGGAAAAAAAAAAAAAGATGTAAAGACTTTTCCCAATAAAACCACAGCTGCGGAACAAAGTAAAACTCAAAGAAAAAAGAACACCACTGACACCAAACAGCCTCAAAGAATGTTACCCTTAATCCCGTGGTTTCTTGGTAAACTCAGTTCTTAAAAAGCCTCACATAGTGACAGGCAGTCACTTAGCTACACCAAATAATTAGTGATCTAATAAACTTTAAGAGAATCACTATGTGATTTAGATCAGTCAACCTCTGGATAGTCCATGGGCCTAGAGTAAACCAGAGTAGATGTCACTGAATTCATCATTGCATCTTTTCAGATTTACTCCAGCTGAGGTCTGGCCCTTGTTTATTCAGACATCTCAGTGTTTTCCATGTCCCTTATCTCTCTCTCCTTTCATGCCAAACCAGAATGGTCTCTCCTCTCCTGACCCAGTCATTCCAGTCCTGTGACTCCCAGATGATTCAAAGGGAAAACATTTCAAATTTTATACAGCAAGCAGAATTCCTTCTCCCCCCAATTGAGGTAAGATGTGATTTTGCTGGTTAACACATAAAATAACTTTGCACGGAGAGAATGATCTTCTTCCTATACTGATAATAACTTTTCATTTTTTATGAGCATATTGATGCTATTATATTGCTATTATTCCTTGATTTCTACTGAAGAGGCAGGAATGAAAGTGTCTTTGTGAATGTGTGTGTGAGAAGATGTAGGAATGCAGGTATTTCTGTTGCAAAACAAAAGTAAAGCATTTTATCATGGTCTGGAAACAGCAACTCCAGCTGATGGGCAAAGAAAAAATTAGTTGTTGTTCCTGACAGTATTTTCCCAATGGGATGTCATCCTTACACCTACCACTTGCCTTGTCTAAGCTGGATAGCAGGTAAATTCTGTTAGCTGCAGAACTAGCATTCTGACAACACTTCCATGTACATGACACACGCCCCCACTGCCGAAGTGCCATGCCATCAGTGTGCGTGTTACTAGAGAGGAGAGTGGATGGATGCCCTGTTCTCAGCTGACTCGGCAAGCTGGGAGCGAGCACTGTGCCGAAGTGACTGCAGTGCTTCCTGTTTGGGTTGGCAAGACCAGCCTGCAGTTGAGTCTGCCTCCACTTTTATGCTATTTTTGCATGAATTCCACTTTGTATTTCTTCTCTACATGGTGGGATGAAGACTCAGCATAAACTTTTCTCTTCTAGCATAGTTTATACTAGGAAAAAAATGATTCTATTCCCAGACTATCTGCAAAGATTGAAGCTTAAGAATTATTTGTCTACTAGAAGTGCTATGAACCCCTTTAAAACTGTAAATGATTAGGCACAAAGATAACCATACAGTGAATGTTCATATACTGGCATTCACAATAAGGCCTAATTTGAATGAATGTCCAGAATCCTTTTGATTCAAAGCACAGAGGTCTACCACTGTGATTTGACATTTTGACATTTAAATGATGAATGGTGAAGTCTCAGCTCTACTGAAATTAAGTAGTCTTGCCACTGATTTCAGCAGAACCAGATTTTCAGGCATAGTGATGGCAGTTCATACTATCCTAATACATACACATTATTTGCTTTAGGAAATAAAGCCATTTAGTTAAAATGAAGTTGAACACCTATTGTTACAGTGCAGATGGAAGTAAGACTGAAGCCAAGGCTAACATTAGAGATTCTCATCCCATTATTGTGGCTTGGCTGCTCACCATCTGGTACACTGCTATGGTTAAATACTCGAGAGCTCCTACACTCTAGGGAAACAAACACATCCAGTGAAGATGTTTTCATCCCATTACTCTTCTTTCAGGAATGATTCAAACATTTTATACAGACAATGCAGTGACCTTTGGGGCATAGAGGCCAGCACATAAATGCTGCACTACAAGCCCAGTTTGTAGTTAATTTTATTGGAAGAATGATAAAATTGTATTGTTTTACATGAATTATTGCAATGAGTTGCTCAGTGGTGGAAACTACAGACTAGACATTGTGTACTGGGGCTTGTCGCACAGCCAGCAAAAGCATTATCATCTATTCAACCACGCTTCATTTCCAACATTTCTTTTAGGATCATTTTTTCCTCGTGCTAATTAACTGCATTCACAGTTATACCACTATGAAATATGGCTTAATTTTCTTCTTCTGTAAGCATTCCAAACAAGAAAAGAAAAGAAAAACAGAATTAAAAAAAAAAAAAAAAAACATTCAAAAGGTTGATTAAAAAAAAATAATACTTGCCCTCTTTAGCTTTTGGAACAAGAGAAGACCCTGGTCTGCCTTTGGCATGTATCTAAATGCACCTATCACTGCAGCTTGTCGATAGTGCAGATAAATTGCTCTTCAGACAGGATTTGCAACCAATCTTATAAGAGTAGATATAGGGTACACTGTTGTACAGGCAGATTACCTCCATATGCAAGGAGTATACATCTGGAGCCACCTGCAATGTCAGTTAAATAAAGGTGTTAGAATGTGTCACAAAGTTATGCCTATGACTAAGGCACTTTAGGACAGTCCCTGTAATACAGGCTTGTGAGGGAAAATTTGTAACACAGTCTTCTCTTTGGATAGCAATAAAGCAGTTTTTCCAGAGATGTTCAACAAAGCACACAAATCAGTATCTATGCCCAAAATCCAAGAATCAGACATATGCTTCAAAAAAAAGGAAAAGCCTTTTATTACCTTCAAATAAGCCTTGAAGTGAACCATGGACAAGGAACAACAAATTCTTGTCATACTTTGTGACATGTTATATTTAGAACTGACAGAATAATTGGTCACCACATAAATTATTTGTTGGATATACTCATTTATTCCTGTTCTTTAGATATCAGTTTTGAAATTCTACTTTGCATGTATTATATTACTCGGAAGGTGCTACAGAAAGTTTTGTATATAGGACTATTTCAGTGTTGAAGTTTGCAGTATTCTAGTAAGTTGTAGGAGGCATTGGAAGCCTCTTTCCGGCCCCCAGTGGAAATTATTTCTCTAATTTGTCATTTTTCCCATATGGCTGTGTCTCTGGGCTGGCAATCCAATAAAAGGAAAAGGATTTCTTGGATGTTTCTGTACACTGGGTCTGAGCTAGTAAGAGCTCTGCGAAGTGGGGCTACTCAGAGAGGTTGCACAAAGCCCAGTTCTAATAGGGTCACTGCTAAACGGTATGGAAACTGAACCAAACACAAAATTCCTGGGGAATCTCTGCGTTGAGATCTCACAATACCTACATAATGTCTGATTTCCATTACCCGACAATCTCAGATCCCCATGATCCTGAACAATTCACATAGATAATAGATTTATAGAACAGAATCACAGAATATCCTGAGCTGGAAGGGATCCATAAAGATCACCAAGTGTAACTCCTGGCTCCACACAGGACTACCTAAAAATTAAACAATACATTGGAGAGCATTGTCCAAACTCATCTTGAATTCCAGCAGGCCTGGTGCTATGCCCACTGTCCGGGGAGCCTGTTCCAGTGCCTGACGACCCTCTTGGTGCAGAAACTTTTCCCTACACCTAGCCTGACCTTCCCCTGTCCCAGCTCCATGCCATTCCCTTGGGTCCTGTTACTGTCCCCAGAGAGCAGAGCTCAGCTCCTGCCCCTCCACTCCCCTTGTGAGGAAGCTGCAGGCTGCCATGAGGCCTCTCCTCAGCCTGCTCTTCTCTGGGCTGAGCAAACCAAGGGACCTCAGCCATTCCTCATACATCTTTCCCTTCAGGCCATTTACCATCTGTGCTCACCCTGTTTGTACACTCTCTAATAGTTTTATGTCCTTTTCATATTGTGGCGCCCAAAGCTGCACATAGCACACGAGGTGAAGCCGCCCCAGCACAGAGCAGGGCAGGACAATCCCTCCCCTCGGCCGGCTGGCAGAGCTGTGCCTGAGGCACTCCAGGGCACAGTTGGCCCTGCTGGCTGCCAGGGCATGCTGCTGGCTCACATTCAGTTTGCCGTAAAACAAAACCTCCAGATCCCTTTCCGTGGGGCTGCTCTCCAGCCTCTTGTCCCCCAGTTTGTACATATAGCTAGGGTTGCCCTATCCCAGGTACAGAATCTGGTACTTGCTCTTGTTAAATTTCACGCAGTTGGTGATTGCCCAGCCCTCTAGTTTGTTAAGATCTCTCTGCAAGGCCTCCCTGCCCTTGGGGAAGTCAACATCTCTTCCTAATTTAGTATCATCTGCAAACTCACTTAGTATGCATTCAAGTCCCATGTCTATATCATTAATCCAACACACAAGTAAAAATGGAAAAACAAGTAATGTCCCCCAGATTCTTCACAAAGTTTGTTGTGCACAGATGCAAGATGCACAACAGTTCATGTAGATGACTATGTTGTATCCCAAGTTCACAACCTACAGCAGAGAAAATCTATTCTAATGAAAGACTAAGCCGGTCTTTTTCCTAATGTATCTGAAACATGATCAGTGAAAAAAAGTCTTGGAATAGGAATATAAATGACATCTTTGACAATGTTTGGGAGGTATGCAGTTCGCTAGATACCTGTAAGGCATTAAATGCTTTCTGTCTGAATTTACCTAGAATGGTTATCTACAGTAAGATAACCATTCTAGTGCTCTCCCAGCATATATGGGGACAAGGATCCAAGTAGTTTTATTTGTTGATTAACTCTAAACATTATTTTTCTGGGCTTCTTTAAATACAAAGCCTTCTGCAGATGTAGGCTGTGTCAGTGCTCTGGTGCACCAATAGGCCTTAATACCATGACCAGTTTCACCTGGAGCCTCCACCCACACCCTCTGCCCATGGGCCTAGGGGTTCCATATAAGTTCAAGACTGGGCATTCAGTACCTCTTTGAGCTGTATCAAGTGTGCCTGTTTCCAGCTCAGCTGGATCTGTTGGGTTGCTTGGTGATCACCTGACCTGTAGATTGACTTCCTAAATTGGCCTTGCACCTGCTTCATCACTGTGACCTTTTCAGATGTTCTGGACTCTTGGTTGACCCCAGCTGCTATCCACAGACCTGCCTTGCTCACCTCACTGAGGTACTGTAGGACTAAGCTCTGGCTGGTGAGGCCCTTGCCCTGTCTGTTACATTATTGTGTTTGGCTGCTTGTCCTTCAGTCAGCAGCTGTCAGTCTCTTACTGCTCCCTGGTAGCCTATCTTTCAATTTCTTCCAGATACAGAACACAGCTTGAGATCATGAATTATTTTTTTAATACACTTTAATAAAACAACATACTGTGTATTATAACTCAATGCAGGAGTCTTTTTTGAGCCCACTGACACAGCTTTTTAAGCTTTTTAGGGGTACTATTATACCTTTCAGCTGTCCAAAACTTACTTCTCTTTTAACAGATTTTTTTTTTTTTCCCCCTGGATAGACTGACTATATGTACCATATTATCCTTACAAAAGCTTCACTGTTGCATACTTATACTAGCAGTGTCTTTATCAGTTTGTTATTATACCATTTCAGATGGACTTTCATACTCCCTTCTGAATATAATCAAAGACTCTAAAAGTAAATTCACATCCAAAAGTATGAAATAATTTCAGTAAGACTGAAAAGACAATACAGTTGGCAAGGAGAAAGCCTGAGAAGTATGATCACAGATCCTTGTTCTTTTATCTACTGTTTGCTAGTTTACACCTTATATCGGTGGTTATTCACAGTTATAAGATCCCTACTTTTTCCCTGATGTCTAATGAATGTCACATTTTCATATGATCTAGAAAACAAATTGAACAGTTTTTTTTGCAAGTGTGAGGTGGGAAACAGAGATATTCTTACTTCTGCATATATTTCAAAGCTTAATTTAAGTGTTAATACAAAGCAGATATTCTGAGAACTCAATTCGTTCTGGAGTGCTCAAGCTGTTGAGTACCCTTTGCTGAGGTAGAAGTATGCTGTGTTCCACTAACTTTTGAAAAGCTTACAATAAGCTTGATAGAATGAGCATATAAAAGATGATGGTCAACTATTGTAGTAGTTTCAAAGATTACATGAACGTATGTTTCATGTTGATGGTATTATGTGAGGGCAACTGAAAAAAAAGGATAGCATATGAAAATTATGGGACTTCAGCAAAGATTAATACTATTTTCACTATATTTTAAGTAAGTTAACACATGAAAATACTAATAGAGGAAGAAATTGATGGATTTTCTCTCTTTTTATTGAAAATTCAAAGATTTTAATTTCTCAGTTCCTACCAATGACACCCAGACAACCCTACCTTCTACCACTCCACAGTGCAGCTGTCACAGAGGTGTATCTAGAAGATGAAAGGCTGCAAAGCTGCATATGAGACTTCTTCAGTTCAAGTTTACTGTGTCTGAGTCATTTTAATGTCTTTAGTTCCAAGATTGAAGACAGACTGAAATTTTAATACATGCCTAAATCTAAGAATGGTTTTAGCAATTGACTTCATAAGGGATAGCCCTAAATGCATAGTTTTGTGCTTTCCTAAATTGGACCCCTACTGCTTAAAATAATTTTTTGAAAAGCCAATCATGGTGGATGTTTTAAAATGGAAGTTGCTTAAGAAGATAATTAAAAGAATAATTACTATAATGAAAACTTAACATGTCTGGAAATGACCAGAATTATCACAGCTGTCTTCCAGGAGTTTAACTTTCTTCTTTTTTGTTAGTAAAAGCCAAGATGTATGAGATTTTCCAGCTTTACCATACAGTGGTGCATTTTTAGATTTGTGGCTAGACTGAGTGATCTTCAGCCAGCATCTGAGCCCACACTCTTGCGTTATGGTTTCTCGTGATTACCACTGCATCATATTTTCATTCTACAAAGTCATCTTTCTTTTTTTTTTTTTTTTTTCAGTTAATACTGGATGCCACTTTCTGAAATGTATGTTAAGAACAACAAAGCAAAAAGAAAAGTTGCCATGTCATATGAGAGCATTGCACAATGATACATAAGGTGGACCCTTCTTTGCTATTAGTTTTATCAGCTGTGGCATACACTCAAATCAGGAAAAGACTAGTTAAAGTGCAAAGAATATATGCTGTTGGCCTTCAGTAATACTTGGGCAGGGTAAATATTAGTCATGGTTTCTAGTTGCATTGTGATATAGCATGGCTGAACAGAGCTAAAAAACAGTTGCTGTGTCCATTATACCATAAAAACTTGTGTGGCTCTTACCTTTTAATAGGCTTGTAAGAGCATGTGGATGATATACAAATTTTTTGCTCCTTGCTTCTAGGAGAACTGGGAAAAAAAAAACTGAATTGGTCTTACTGAATATATCAATGTACTCAACATACTCATTGTCATTGTGAGAATGAACATGAAACTAATTTCACTGAGTTTCAGGCATATAACAGCAATACCAGCCTGGCATCAAAGCTCGATAAATATACGTAGATAGAACTGTTCATACACGAACAATTTTGATGTTGTCAATCTCTTTCAAATAAAACAATTTGACATAAACAAGCAGCACAACCTTTAACTATTACATTTTTAATAGTATCATCTGAGACTAACTATAGATTATTATTAATTCCAGGTTTAATTGTCAGCGTACACATTGTACAGCAGATGTAAATTAATTACAGTAGAACTGCGTTAATTTCCAACAATTCGAATTCTAGTTTTATTATTTTTCCCACAGATTGAAGTCATTATAATAGCATAAGAGATCTCTGAAACAATGTGTTTCATTAAAAGTCTTTTATTTATCCTGCTATTATCTGTGTACCACAAAGCTACACACTCATTTTCCAAATTCTGGTCAGATTAAAGAGGACATGCAAGTAATTTAAATACCTAGGCCTGAAAATCTGAGACATAATGAATTGGAAATAGAAGTTGGCTGTCAGTACAAAGTTAGAATCTGTAGAGATGTTGAGTTGTATATCTCATTTGATTAAATTATTTAAAATACTGATTTTGATGAGGTGGCTTCTAGCAAATATGTTTTTGTCCTACGCAAAATGTTAGTGTTGCATAGAATTAATCAATATTTCACGTACAATTTTGTATGACAGAGGACTTAACCTGTACTATATTTTACATATTACAGAAGCAAGACCTGTCCTTGCAGTGGGTTAGAATGATGCCACCACACTGCAAAAGGAAAGCAGAGCTGAAGACACTCCTGTTACACTGATGATTTTCTTGCATATTTTCTAAACACTAGCAAAAGGGTTTTGAAAGGGCAAATAAGTCAATTTCAGAAATATCTGTGCTGACAACTTATTTTCTTTCAGAATTGCTGCCTTTAAAATAAAATTGCCTAAGGATGCTCTGTGAGAAATTTAAATTAATTTATTAACACTGCAGGATTTACTTGAAAGAATTCCAAACCTAAACATGAGCCTCCCAAATACCATCTTTCAAACTT
The DNA here is from genome assembly GCF_963932015.1 of Anas acuta. NCBI lineage: Eukaryota > Metazoa > Chordata > Aves > Anseriformes > Anatidae > Anas > Anas acuta. Next base: position 6,704,742 of record NC_088988.1, on the reverse strand, counting down.
TGTCATTTTTCAATAAAAGCTGTCAAGTACCATGAGCAAGCCATGTTTATTTTTAGGCTGACAAAATGTATGTATTAAATATATAGGAAATATGCCATTTTGTGATATAGGCTATGTAAGGCTGAAGGAAAAAGTAATTACCTGGATTAGGGTACGTGTGCAGAAGAGAAATGTGTTGATTCTGTACTCAGAATCTCTGGAAGCTTTTGCTTGCAGAGGACTCCACTAGAAATAACTGAGTACAGTAACTCCAACAGGTTGTATTTCACCCCATTCATTGCAGTGACAAATCAAAAATTAAAGTAATATAACAAGCTCTTTAAACAGTGTGGTGTGCATTGAAGGTATAAACCATGCCTTCCAATTAAAGAAGGACTTTTTATTATCTATAATGGGGATAAAAGCGAATAATGTTGGAAGTAGACTTTGCTTATTTTTGTTAGTTTTCCCACATAGCAGAAAATGCAAGAGAAAATAGTTTGGAATGCATTGAATGGAAGGAGATAATGAAATCAAAAGCAAAACAAGGACAAGTGTTCAAGGAGGAAGACAGCAACCAGGTCAAAAGCTGCCGGGAGGGTAGAAAGAATGAGAGCCTTAACATTTGCCTGTGGAGTTCTCTCAGTGAATGGAGAGAAATTAGAAGGGGTGGAAGGAACAGACTGATGGTACCTGATGAGAGAGATTTGAGCAAGCTTTTATGATGTGAAAGCTATAATACTGTTTGTGAGCTCCAAGGTGGAAATTAGTTCATTGAAAAAGAGGATATGAAGACAAGGACTGTTCTTGTCTCATTAGTAGAATACAAGGGGACTTGCAAGAAGAGTGAAGGCATGACACCTGAGTGTTGTAAATGGAAGAAGGCAGCCTTCAGTAGTATGGAAAAGGCATATGATACATTTACCAAGGTTTACCAACTTTTCAACAGTGCAGCACCCGTATCAAAATCATACTTAAAATAACGTAAACCTTCCAAAGTCATCTATGCTATCAGATTGATAGAGGAAAGAATTGAGAATGTGGGAATCGGTAATTGAAGCTTTCTCTTCATTCCCTCCATTGTGTTATGAAACCATGTTTTTAAAGAAAGACCATCACTTAATTTCCGTTTCAGACTGAGGTCAAGCCGGCACAGCTAATGTAGCCTAGCAATGGGATTCACTGCAAGTTGACAACCACTGGAATTGTCTATAAGTAAACAGAAGTAGCAGCAGTAACATTTTTCTAAGCAAGAGCATACAGAAGTCTCATCTCATTAAGCAATGTCTCCACAAAAAACATTGGCAACAGTGAAATAGCTGGTTTTATAAAATCAAGATTGAGATTAGCTATCTTTATTTGACTGTGGTAATTGCATGGCATTTTACAAGACCTTTTTTATTAATTTTTTGCCAAAATGCATAGTCCACATTTTTCTTACACGCTGTTATGGAAAGATGGCATTTAGCTTTTCTATAGCTGAGTGTGGCTTTGTGGAACAGAATATTGTTAACAATTAAAAATAGTGATTCAAAGAAAGAAGAATATTAGAATATTTTAAACTGTGGAATCTCTGTGGTATGTACTTTTATCCTGCATTTTAAGGTCTTTAGCAGTAGAATAATCATGCAAGGGTAATACAAGTAATCCTAAATCAACTACATGCAGTTCTATCTTAACTTTACAATTCACACCAAATTCTTTCACTGCACTAAGAATGAATTCAGGAAAAATATCCAAGGAGGAATATGGATTTAATTGTTATTGCTGTTCCATTGCTAAAATAAAACAGCTGTGATCACATACTCAGCTAAAGCCATTGTTCAACAAATATTTTTATTAAATATCTCTGTAGTGAAGATGAGTCCTGCTCCCCAAGAGCAAAGCAGAGCTCTTCCTAGACCACCCATTGCTCCCTAGGTAAAACAATTCAGCCAGCTTTTAAGGGGGAGACGCACTGGACACTATGGCAGCTCTGGAAAAACTCATGTTTGCTCACTGACATATTAAACTAGAACAACTATGTTTTAACATTCAAGTAAAAAGATAACAATCTTTTTCAAATCATTAATTCGACCACTAGCTAATGACAGCAACAGTGTTTCTTAACCGGCACTTTCCCAAAAATAACAATGACCTGCACAGCACACAGGAGGGAAGTCTCAGAAAACTAAGGTCAGTTCATTACAGAAGACAACGGGGGAAAAGCAGGCACATAGGAAGGTCAGAGGTACAACAGGAGCAGTCAGGAAAATAAATTGGCTAGGGTCATACAGCAAATAAACTGTGTGTCAGAGCTGTGAATAAAATCCAGGAGTCCTGACTCCTTGTTTCTGTGCTCTATTCACCCAATCCTAACCAGATTCTCTCTAGAAATGACTTTCTGGTACAGACAGTCTGAGAGACTGAAACATTTTTCCTACCTACAAAATAAATTCAACAAAAAATGTATATAAGGGTTTACTTCATACAGTCACTCTAACATTTAATTCATGGCTGCTAATAATTTTGTTGGTTTTGTTAATATTATTCCTCCATGTCAACAATCAAAATGTCTAAGTCTTCAGAACTGTGATTTGTCTATTCTATTGGGGTGTTTACAACAAATATTCAAACTTAAATCTGAGCCACTTTTTACTGGGGTGTTTTCTTCAAGTTTTGCCATTGATCAGTCTGTGTTTGCCTAATGCTGGGATATTAGAGGAGCTGTTAAAGCAGAAGAGGTTTTGCATGACATGCGTTGATATCCAATATTGGCCAAGACCTAGATGACTTATGCTTCAATTAAAAAAAAAAAATAATAAAAAAAAATCTTCATACCGAACAGAAAATAGCCAAGGGAGGTATGAAGGTTCATACCTATGAAACTTCTTAGGTAAAGGAGCAATAGGATCTACAGGAGTAGACTACAAGACATATAATAAAGACTTATTATTGTGAAATTGCTGCTTCTTTTTAATTGTGAACATGCACTGATTGTCACAGATGTGTGTGTTTTTTTCCAAACAGCTTTTTAGCAAACCAGTTTAGCAGCTGGTCTTATCTATGACTTCAAGTGTCCAACAAAAACAGGTTTAGGATGGGCTCCAAATCACTGAAGTCGAGATATTTCCACAGCATATTAATCAGATTTCCCAATAACACATCAGTCACTGACTAACATTGCTTAAGGCATTATCAGCCGCTTAGAACACACAGTCCATGGGTCGAGTGGGGCCAATTAGAGCAGCTTGCCTGTAACCCACCATGATACATGTTCAGAAACTGGTCTAAATGTTTTAAAGGGCTGTTTTAAATTACCTGAGTGTATTTGTATTTCAGTGGGAGATCTGTGTATGTATTAATTGAACAGGGAGATTCTTAGTCTGGAAAGTTTTTTCATAAAATGTTTTCTTTTTGCTTTTGGCAAGTAGTCTGCCGTGGTAGAGGCTTCCCTCTAGTGGACACTTTCTCTGATGTTGTATTTGTAGGTTTTAGTAATGTAACGGTTGTAAAACGCATCCAAAGTCATGTATTTGCTTAAAATAATTAAGAAAAAAATGCCTGAAAGTGATTAACTACTTTCTGTTTCCTGAGGACCTTTAAAATTACTGGAGCAGTCTTAAGAACAATTACTTCAAACTGTAAGAAAATGTAGAACTGCTTAGCAATCTTAGAGGTACATAAACTGCAAGATAAAGTCCTGAAAAACTACTTTTTGAATCAATAGTTCAGAGAATAAATACAACTACAAAAGCAGTATTGTTCTGTACTGACTGGTTGTGCTTTTTTACCAAACTATTAGTGCTGATCAAATTAACCTGCAGGCTGTTTGTATGGGCTATATCTAAGGGCATTTTCAGTATCCTGCTTTTTAGAGAAAGGCTATATATTGATACCCAGTTTGTTTGGTGCATTGGTTTCCTCAAAACATTTAACTTTATAATGCTGAACTCAAGGTTGCTATATAGAACAAATATATATATACTTAAACTATTTGTTCTTTTCTGTGGGAGGATGATCGTACTATTTAAAACTGAGAGCCTACCTTAGGATGACAACTGGCTATGTTCTATTTTCATTGCTCAGCAATAACAAAGGGCTGTCTTAGTATGAACCTTTCACCTGTAAATTTTTCTTTTTTTTCAGAATGTGACAATGAAAACATCCTTTGCAGCAGTGACTTTCATAATGCAAACTTTCAGCCCAACATTAATTGAGACCACTAACATACTGACTGGATTTTCAAGTAATAGCCTGGTGATAATGGTGTGTGATTACTGTCAGGGCTTCATAGAATTTATCAAGAATCTTAAATTTATTCATATAAATGTGATCTGGGAAGAAGTTTTCTGAATTTCAGAATTAGATGAAAACTCTTGAATCACCTTAAAGTCTAATGACATTGTATATTTTTCCCAGTGCTAAACTTTTCTATTCGAAGTCTACTAGAGTTTCCAAGACCTTTTGTTTCCCCCTTATGGGCTATTGACCTGACTATGCCTCATCAATCATTTCAGAAGATTTTGGAGGCTACACAGTTGCCTATTTGGCATTTTTCATCTAGGGGGTTTTAGTAGAATAGAACTATTTCCCCAGTTTAATGAGAATAATCTCATTTCAGCTGAACTGACGTCCACGTTGCAAAGCAGTATCACAACAATAGCCTCTTTTGCTGTCAATTTCTCCAAAGAGAAGCCAGTATTTGTTATGAAATGTTAATAACAATATAACTCTATATAACACATGCATATACATTCATATGGCCCTTATGAATGACATTCTTCAGCCCTTCCTTAACGTGGACTATAGCTATGAAGTCACTGTTTATTTGTAGCTCACACAACATTCCCAATGCAGTAAAAACTCAGAAATAAAGTCAGTGGGAGGGATTTTCTGCAATCCTTTTCTGAAACAAGACTAAATGGGACTTTAGAACTGGGTCCAGCTCAAAACAGATCAAACAGTATGGTGCCTAAAGGAGACAAGAATTTGCAGGGTCCAGTGGATGGTTTATAAAAATGTGAGTAACACAGAATCAAATTTGTGTCAATTGATGACTTCAAGGATTTATAAAAGTAATTTACGTAACAGAGATCGTATTTTAATAAAGATGAAAATGCATACATTTTACACTTGCAGATATTTTTAGGTGTTTTCTTCAGACAGGAGGCCACCTAGAATGTGCGATGTGTTCCAAAATTACCCTATATACAGATTAAGTATGCCAAAAATGACACAGTATAAAGAATAACAGAGCATTTAATTAAAAGGCAGAGAAACTGTTCAAAATTGGGTGTTATAGATTACATCTGATATGCACACTATTTATTTCTTCAGTGTAATTTCAGTAACTGTGCTCCAAACGCCATTAGACTGCTGGAACTTGCAAATGATGATACTATCAATAACTAGGCCCTCCAAAGAGGTTTAAAACAAATAATCTCACCCATACTGTTGATTTTAGCAAAACTACACTAAGTGTATTTTTTGGGGGTAATTTTTTTTAAATGATTTTAATTCTTAGAACCAGTCATATAAAGCTGTAGGACTGATATGCAGGGAATCAGTAAGGATGATATTGCAGCACAAAGCGTTCTGTTGTGGCATCATCCTGACAGGGCTCTCTAGAGCACCAAAATGCTTTCAGGACAGCTAAACTACACTGTGTTCAAAAGCCCAGGAGAGGGCTAAGTGAGCACAAGGAAACATACAAACAAGCCTGAGAGCCTCCCCCCCATTTTTTTTTTTAATTTTATTTTTTCCTCCACAAAAGCTTATAAAGGTAATATATGTTTGTATTACGTTTTGCATGTATGGTTTTTGTTCATTTCTTTTCAAAGAAGCAGTTTGTTGAGGAGAGTCTCCAGATTTTTGAATCTGATTTGCTACCTGTTAGAAAGGAGTGTCTAATGCTAGGAATTACAACAGCATGTCTTTTCACAACATAAGGAGTTCACTTGTATAAGGTAGGAAAAACAATACAGAATTCATAAAAGGAAGGTAATGCTAATTGTGTAAAAAAAAAAGGGGGGGGGGGGGGGCGAATAGTCTCAAGGCATTAATTATTCCCAAATAGTACTGCTAATTAATGTATCAATAACAAATGTGGATATACCTATTAATCCATTTCAAAGAGCATTCCTGCATCATCTCAAGTTTTATCATCCATGATCTGAAGAGCTTCTGTAAGGTTACAAAGACACAGAGAAAAATCTTCTTTTGTTAACAAGCCCTTCCTCACCACTCCCTGCCAAGAAAACACTGAACTAGTTGAATTAATAAAATGTACCCAATCTGGTAAGAACATTCTGTAACGTGTTGTACACAAACTGCCTTTAGCTCATTTTGTTAGTAGGATTAATTTTTTAAAATCTAAGACTTTCATGTTAATCCTAGATAATACTGCAGTTTGGTACATTAACAATAATCAGATTACAGTGAATGTCAATGTCATTTGATCTTGAATGATGTAGAGCATGGTAGTGGAACTATTGCCCTCTCTTTCTACAGAAGGATGACCTGAGTTCACTATGTCTCAACAGCTGCAGATGTCTGCTTCAAGTCATCTTTAAAAATGTGGCTTTGTTTATTCAAATAATGATTTTTGATGGCAAGTCAACATACAAATGTTGTGTAAGAAATCAGTATACAAAACTACCTTATACATATATACCACTGAATTACCACCTGCTACAGCAATTTTCAGATTTGTGTTCTCAATTTAAAAAATTCTATCCTACCTAGTCCTTCCAGCTAATTTAATTCATGTGCTTCCTTTTTGCATCTCCCTCATTCTCCACAATCTTTAATCTGATTGGTTGCAAGATGACTAATGCCTACTTTATTTCTGGTTAATCTAATTAAGTAAGAACCTAGGATTGCGATGTCAGTGTATTAATAGAGGAAGTAATGCTTCCTGTAGTAAGGACAGCAATTCTGACCTTTTAGAAGCAGGTCAAAAATAAAGTAAGACAAGCTGCAATAATAACATCAACTCATTTTCTGATAATATAGCTTCAAGTAAGATTATGGCTCATGGACTGCAGGTAAGAAAACATAATGTGTTTATATCTGGTTATCTAATGGAGGGGAGCTTTGGGAATGGGGGGAGGTTGGTTTCAGCAAAAATAATAAAACTTTGGAAATATTGACTAATTAAATGCCTTGTTTCTGGTATTTGCTCATGAGAAAATCTGGCTTTAGGAACAGATAATCTCAATTGTTTACGCACTTATAACATTATGTATTTGACTTTGATGTATCTATATTAATATGCTTTCATTCTGTGCTAATAAAACAATACTTGATTATGGATCTCACTGTATGTAATTGCTGTAGTTTTTTTTCCCACTTTAAAACTAAGAAATCTACCTACATCAGTAACTGAACAGCAAATGAGAATGAATCCCACTTAAACAACTAATTTCCATGGTATAAGCTCGTGATTTAAAAATTTATATTTACTTCGTTATGGGTGAGTAGACTATATCATCATAAGGGGATGTTGTATTATTATTTAGCATGTGCCATAATAAAAAAGCTTTTATGAGCCTGTAAGGTATATGCAGCATGTTGCTATGGTGATGTGGTGCTCACACTGATGCAATCTTTAACGTTCTGTTTATGAACTTTCAGTAGTTTTTTTCAGTAGTAATTTTTTTAATAAATCTTTGCACATAGCAGCAAACAAGATACTAATGTAGTAGTTCTTATTTTCTCAAAGTAGTCTTAATGAGCACAATTATTAACTAAATAAAAGGTACTCAACTGTGCTGTTGGGGTAAATATAAGTAACCATCACTATGCATACCTGTATGCCTCAAGATTAGTTTTGTTTAATAGTTACACTAACATGGAGAAAGCTTAGTCCTCACTTGAGCTGAACCAGTTCTGATATTTCTCATCGACTGTACTACGAAGCCAAATACACTGGCAGCAGGGTTTGAACTTTAGCTTGCTGTGCAAACAGAACCCCAAGTTAAAACTACAGAAGCAAATTATAAGGCTGAAGCACATTAAATAACGTGAAAAGTGCTGTGATTGGGGAATACAGGGATGTTGCTCAAAGCACGTGTACTGTGCTCCTTGCATGTAAGCTGCAGTTATGCAGCATGCAATAGAGACGGGAATCTTGGGGGGTGAGGGGCGAAAGCAGCATTTTAAAACTGCTTATTGTGTTACAGATTATTCTTATAATAATCTTTTTTTGTACTCCAAATAAAATGATGCTTATATATTCTAGTTGTCTTAAATAAGTAAACAGTCTGTGCTATCAGAGACTGGAAAAGCTTTTTTCCTGTATGGCTCTGTCTTTCCTCTTAGGTATTTCCTTTTTACTTGCAGATAAAAGATGAAGAGAGTGGCTATAATAAAAACCTGTTTTGCATTCCTAAGCATTATGAAGAAGACTTAGAAAGAGTTTTCATTCCTCATGGAGTCATCCTGGACAGGTATGAGGGTAAAAAAGAACAGTGATAGTTATGCTAACGATTAGTTTCCCTTCAAATGAAGAGATCATTGACCTACTCTGCATTGCCCATGAGAAACATGGAAACCCTGAAGTTCTAACACTGAAGTTCTGCTCTGGGGTTTAATATAAGAGCCATTTCATGGAGAGGATTCCTCTACAATCCTGGTGAAGGGGTTGTAGAGGAATCCTCTACAATATAACCTCAAATATCTTTAAGTTTTCATGTTCAAGTTTTCATGTTCTTTGTTGTTTAGATGTACAGTTTGAATCAACAACATCAACAACTGTGTGTCAAATGGAGTAGGGGTCATCTTGTTAACTGCATGTTTCTCACTAAATTTTCAGTGTCTTAATTGGACACAGTTTACTGGCTATTAAAAAAAAATAATCAGAATTTTAACTTGGGCATTATTTAATATATGGACAAATAAAAATAAACAGAACATTTTTATAAGAGTTGTGCTTTTTTTTCCCCCCCAGGACAGAACGCTTGGCTAGAGATATCATGCAAGATATGGGAAACCACCACATTGTTGCACTCTGTGTCCTTAAAGGAGGCTATAAATTCTTTGCTGATTTGTTGGACCATATAAAAGCACTAAATCAAAATGGTGATAAATCTGTCCCCATTACTGTGGATTTTGTGAGAATAAAAAGCTACTGTGTAAGCAAGCTTCTTTTTCTTTGGAAAATTGATTCTCCCCATCTATTATCATCTTGAATACTAGTAGTTTACATGAAAACTCCAGGAAAATTGAGTTTACGCATGTATTCTGTTCAAAAAAAACTTAGTTGCTTTTCAGTATGTAATAAACTGACTTACTGATCTGCCCAAATGATCAGAGGGATATTGTATATTCAGTGGAATTAAAATATAGAAGACCGTTAATGTGACAAAGTCAATGTTGGGTCACCAATGTCCTCTTCTTGAGCCTAAAGTTTTCATATAGGTTCTATTCTCTTTAATGTGGCACTCTTTGGTGAAAGGGAGAATAAGCATCAGGGACTTGCTTATTGTCTCCATCTTTATTACTTTCTGTTCCTACAGATGATGTTGGAAAGATTTGTTTTTGTAATTTGAATGTTGGGGAAGAGGTATGTTTTGCCTGAGCCAACTACAGTAAAGCAATGACTTGTGGTATATTTTCTGTTTTATTTTCTTCCCTCTTTGAAGGCTCAAGTGCTGTGCGCTGATCAAAATTTATCACATACTAAATACAACAATTTACAATATCCTATAAATACTTCATGGAATTCTAAAACAAATCTGTGGTAACAAAAGTAGCTGAAAGCAATGGTGTCTATTCCAGGAATATGGATGTAATCTTGTTCAGAAGTGCTCCATGCAAACATGTCTGCACTGATGCTTCACACCCTTGTCTTGCTCTCAACTACTTAAAAGCTGTTTTACTGAAGGAGTGCCAGTGCCATGTATAGTAGTTGCAAGTGTCATTTGTCAGGTGAAGAGCCAGAGCAGCATTTCATAGAAATGCTATAGCATAGCAGCTATTCATAGAAATACTAGGTAATTATTTGAGTATATTTTATGTGAATTCTCCCCTCTCCTTTCTCCTAGGATACACCTACAGAAAAAATGAGTATTGTTGGAGAACTATCTACACTAAATGGGAAGGTATGAACTAGGATCTTCAGTTTTTCAGAGGAAAGAACAGTTCTTTTGTATCTTTCAGGAAGTCCGCTTTTAAGATGTTGGTACTACATATTTACAGACATTTCAAGCTAGTTTAAAACTTTACACTTGATAAAACATTAATTCCCACCATCTCAGTGGAAACAACATGATTAGTACTGAATGTTTCTAAAGATCCTGTTCTGTTTTATATCACAACCTCCATCTTAAACTGACTCTTGCGATATGTTCTCAGAATGTTATTGCTATACATAAATATTATATAAAACCTGGTATAAGTGGCTTTCTCACAATATTTTAAGTTTCTATAAACACTTTCCAAAAGACTTGTGAGAAAGCACTAAATCTAAGTTATTATGTGACAAGTTCCTTTGAAAATTGATTGCACTATCAGCTTCAGTTACAACTAAGTTGCAAATGCTTTTTGGCTGTTTAATTCACTGAAATGATGCAATGTAACACTTTTATTTTTCATTTTCTTTCTCTCTATGTGATCTAGAATGTGTTAGTAGTAGAGGTGAGTAAAGAAACTGAAGTCTTTTTTGGGGCATGGGGTAACATTTGTTTTTTTTAACCTGTTTTCCAAATTAATGCTTGCTGCACATAAAACAATTATATGTAAATTAAAGTATGCAGATATGTTAATGTGTTGCTGCTCTTTATGTTTTAAATTAATCCACTGATAGTATACTTTTTCTTTCAGACTAGGAAGATAAATTACTTCTTTTTTTTTTTTTTTGAGGATATTATTAAGACTGGTAGAACAATGAAGGCACTACTTTCAGAACTAAAAGACAATGAACCAAAGATGGTAAAAGTTGTAAGGTATAATGACACATCCATTTACTAATAAGATATAGAAAAGTCACTCAGCTGAATTGTCAGGGTATGCTGGTATGCGGGTTTGTTTTCCTTTCCCCCCCCCCCCCCCTTTTTTTTTTTTTTTATGATTTGCGGGAAGTAGTAGTAAAAGCAGGAAACAATTCTTATAACAGCTGGTGAAAAACAAAACATTTATTAAACTGGGAAGCTTACACGTATACTAATCTGTTCATTGTTAAAACCAGTAACAAGGGCTTCACAGCTTTTTTGCTTGGTCCTCAAAGCCTGATTCTCTCCTTCTTATCTTTGAAAGAAAGTTCATCTCTTTCCATAGGCTCCCTAATACCTTCTAGCTGCCTCCATACTAGAATGACAACACTCAAGACTTTTTTTTTCCCCCCCTCGATATCCTTAGATGTGTGAGTCTGCAGAGTCTAAGTGTTTGTCAACAGCTGCAAAATGACTTCAACCGGTGTCCTAGAGCGTTTAGAGCAGGCATCTGAAAGACAATTGTCTAAAAGACAATTCCCAAATAATTCTTCTCACAAGTAATCATGATGCTTCGGAAACATGTTTTTTGGGTTTTATGCTCCTCCTAGTAACTGTCCAGTAGGTTCACAGTGTTTTCAGAAATGCCCAGGAAAATCAAGGATGAATATGACTTTGTTGCAGAAATTGTAGTGTCATAGCGTCAACTGACAGCTTGCCTTTTTGCTTCCTTCCCTCACCACTAAAATCTTTACATACCACTTGAACATATCTGTCTGTACTATCCTAGTTTGCTAAAAAAGAATGAAAAGAATTGAAAGAATGAACCTAGATCAGAGCCTTAATTTATTGTTTCATTATAAGGCTGAAAGAAACTTGTAATCTGTTAAATAATGATTTTTTTTTTTTTTTTAACTGCACAATTGTAGATGTTTATTGGGATGGGTGGGAGGAAGTGAAGTATACAGTTTGGAATAAGACATCTTAAAACCATAACCTTCTCTCCTCTTTCTTACAGCTTGCTCATCAAAAGGACATACCGAAGTCCAGGCTATAGACCAGACTGTAAATATTGCATTTTTTTGCTTATCCAAAATAAGACTTCATCTTTTCATTTCATGCCACTTTTCATAAATGAAAATTAATGCATGTTTCAGGAAGGCCAAAAGAAATGAAGAAAAAGTACATAAATGCCTTAAAGCTGACAGCCAACTGTCCCCTGCTGTAACCTTTTGATAACTTTTTTGGTGTTCGTTTTGAATGTAGTTTTAGTTAATCATTGCTAGATACCAGGAAGAGAATCAAACATTAACTCTGAATTGTTTGGCTTTGACCCTAGAAGGCATTTGTTTTGACTCTGGTTCAAACTCAACTGGTTTTCAAAGTGAAAAATGAATTGCAGTACATCCATTTTTACATAAGTAAAATCTTCTTCATTGTCTCTTCTCCAAGGATTGCCTCCTAAGTAGGTTTTAAATTATGTATTTTAGGAAAAAAAATAAATCTTTAAAAGTAATAGTAACTGATGGTGTAGAGTCTAACCTTTCTCATCAATTTACAGTTTTGATTCTTAGTGTTAAGTGTGTGAAGTTTCTTGAAAGCAAGATGAAATATTTGTTAGGTGTTACACTAAAATAGCAGAAGCACATGTTGAATACAAACTGTGTGTTTAAAACCTATTTACACAACCTAAGTATAAAAAAGAGTTGCATTTTGTTACAGACATAGGTTTTGAAATTCCAGATAAGTTTGTGGTTGGATATGCTCTTGACTATAACGAATACTTCAGAGATCTCAATGTAAGTACACAGAAGTGTGCTTTGACTGTTATGTATGTGAGTGTTAGCACAGATAACTAGCAGAAAATATTAGTTTCTACTAGGAGATTCTGGTCAATTAATAAAACTTTTAATCTGACTTGATGCCTCCATTAAAAGAGTGACAACATTATTAATATGCCAAGATGGCAGTTTAATGCAAATGCATGATACCATGTTCATGCCTTACCTTTTTATGCATCTATTCTACAAGTCTTGTGGCTCAGCCTTTCTGTACAGTATTTTGAATCCTCCAAGATGTTTTTCAGCATGTAATCTGCTGGCCCCATCTGAAAAGAAAGTAACTTGTAATTTGGTGTTGATTTCATGTTTGTATTAGAAAAGAGCAGCATAAGATTTCACTAGTAAAAAATTTTGAATGGTAGTAAACTGGACTGTGTGTGAAGGTGTTTCCTACACTGTAAAGCATGCACCTCAAGACCTTTTTACTTTGTTCCATTATAGTCTCCCTATGCTGCACTGAGTAGTAAACAGACCCTGATAGAAAGAGTTGATCTTTTTTCCCCTTCCTACTGTTTAAAAGCATCTTCATAAATACGGATAAGTGGAAAAGTGTCTCACTTGAAAGTCTTTGAGAAAAAAACAGTTCTGTAGAAGACACATAACAAATCTGCATTATTGCAAAGCAGTGTGGAGAAGGGCATGATAAATGAACAAAACTGGCCTCTTCCAGAATACACTTCTCTGTGAATTAGATGAACTTTGAAGCAATAGTAACACTTCAATTTTACAGCTAGTAAAGTTGCAACCCAACTCGCAAAGCATAATGTCTTAGTTCCAATATTAGAACACAACCATGAATAAAACTGAAAATAATTCTTGTGTTTATTTGAAGGTACAGAATAATTGAAGTTGTACTTTTTTTTTTTTTTTTTTTTTTTTTTTTTTTTTTTTTTAGCACATCTGCATTCTGAAAGAGAAAGCCAAAGAGAAATATAACAGTAATGTCAGACTTCTGGAGTAACAGTGTGTGGATGAATTTGGTAACCTGCTACTCATGACTGTTTCACTGAAGAACTGCATGTTCCTAAGGATGCTCTTTTGTATATTTTTCCTATAATGTTATGTGAAACAGCTTAAGAAACATGAATGATTAAGTTTCAGTGAAACCTTAACAAAATGTTGGCCATAAAATAGATATATTCTACTGGAATCATAGGAGATACTGCCAGGACTTGCACATGTGTATATAACTATGTCTGGGCTTTTATTTACTATAATAAGTAACACATCATGTACATTGTATAAAAAAATTATGTTACTTAAAATATATACACCTGGATAACACTGGAAAAAATAACCATCATGGTAATTAAAGTGAGATTAGTACGTCAGCATTCCATGTCACTTTATGTGGTGTTTATTTTTATTGTTTGCTGAGGGAAGAGGTCTCACGTTCCTCACATTATTGTGACCTTAGTTGAAATTCAATAAACAAATTATTAGCTGTTAAACCTGGTGATAAACCATTATCACATGAAAATACTTCAGCGAGCCACCTGTTTGCTCCTAATGAGAACTGGCCGTTATACGGCCCAGACACTGCAACAACGTTGAGATGCTGACGCCTCGTTGTTTCTTTCCTACAGTAAATGATTAAAACAGGCTTTGAGACCTTATTTCTTTGCTTTTGTGCACCTAAGCACTAAGCTAGCAGTCTGTGCTTAAGAAGTTTTGCTGATGCCACTCAGCTTTTAGCACAGCCCTAGGCAACAGCTAAGAAGGCTGACGTGTCAGTGGTGCTTTCCTGGCGGTCGGGGGCTGTCATGGGTCTCGTTACCAGCTCCTTACACCTGGCAGAGGAGGAAACGAGCGCCCTTACCCAAAGCAGGAGTGGGGGCGGCACCGCCTTCTCCCCTCTGAGGGAGGGCGGGGGCGCTGGCTGGCAGGCCACGACGCCGAGCCTTCCCCGGCTTTCTGCTTTTCCCAGCGGGAGCGTACGCGTGTCAGCTGCCTGTGCCCGGGGCAGTACAAGGCTGGGAAGTTGCCGTCGACCTGTCCTTGGCCGCAGCCGCCCGGCCCAGCCCTCCCATCAGCGCCCCCCTCAGGCCACAAAATGGCCGCCCGTCCCTGAGGTAACCCCAATTTGCCGCTCGGCGCGCCCTGCGCCAATCAGAAGGCGGAGCCGGCGGGCGCGCGCGCTGACTGGAGGGAGCGGCCGTCGGTCAGTGGGTAAGGGCGGGGAGAAGGCAAGGGAAAAGGCCGCTCTCGGGGGGGCAGACAAAATGGCGGCCGCGGAGCTGGAGGCGGAGGCGAAGGGGAGGTAGCGGCCCTCCGCGGCCCGGCCCCGGCGCGGGGGATGCTGCAGCCTGAAGGAGGGAAGGAGGGGAGCGGAGGGCTGAGGGGGGCTCCCTGGGCCGGATGAGAGGGGAAGGTGCCGGCTGCGAGGCGGTGCCGCAACCTCTGGGCTTGCCCCGGGGCGCCGCAGCGTGTGTGTGTTTGCTTCCAGAGAATGCCCGAAGGAGGAGGCGAGGCGCCGCTTGAGGGAGCTGGACGTGGCCGACAAGTTCTCCCGCTTGCCGCTACCCAAAGCCTCGGTGCTGCTGCCGCTGGTGGTGCGGGCCGGGCGGCTGTGCTTGCTGCTCACCCTGAGGGCCCCGCAGGTGTGTGTCCGTGCTCTGCGCTCCGTGTAGGTGGGAGGCACCCATGGGTGCCCTGGGGACAGCCCCGGTCGGTGGGATGGTAGCAGATGGCTTCCAGGTCAGAAAAGGACGGGGTTATGCTGTTTGTTGTGGCTTAAGAGAGAAAACCGAATGGTAAGCAGTTCTTAGATGAAACAAACTGGTTATATTTAACAGTAGTACTCCTTTAAATTCTAGCTGAGAAGATCACCAGGGGAAGTGTGTTTTCCAGGAGGTAAAAGTGAAGAAAACGATAAAGATGAAATTGATACTGCTCTCCGAGAAGCCAAGGAAGAAGTGGGACTCCCGCCAGAGAAGGTGGAAGTCATCTGTAGGCTTGTGCCTGGAATCGATAAAGTAAGCAATAAGCTGTCTAAATCAGCATATCGTTTGAAAGTAAGCTTAGGGTACTTTGCTTTTGTAAGGTTGATAATGACCTTTTCAAACCTGTAACTAAATAACTGCTGCTGCTTAAAGTACACAGCCTTTGTAGCCAGCAGAGGAGGGGAAGAGTTTTTTGCTCTCTGGCATTTGTCAGGTCATGTTTGCTCCTGTGTGGACTCCAAATGTGAATCCCAGAAAGACACTGGCAAACTGGTGAGAGTATAGCAAAGAGCAATGGAGGTGCTAGAAGGGTCTGGAGCAAACAGAATAGGAAGAAAGGCTGAGAGAAGTGGGTTTGCTCAGCTTCAAGTTGGTGGAGAATCCAGTTGCTGTCTCTAACAGTTACAAAGATGATCCTAGAGTCGCCTTGAGGCAATGGGCACAAGGAGCAACAAATGACATTTAAATTAGATGCAAAGAAAACATTGTTCACCATGAGGTTATCCAAACAGTGGAACAGATTGCCCTGATAGGCCTTATAATCTCTGTTTTAGAAGATATGTCTTAGGAGAACTCATCCAGACAAGGCCCTAAGCAGCTTGATATAACATCAAAACTATCTGGTTCAACATCCTCTTCAAAGCAGGATTAATTTAGGCTGAAAGGGACCTTCTCAGGTTATGTGGACTGTGATTCTCTATTGTATGGAAATCTAGCAAGGAGACTTGTATTCTGCAGTTGTCATTGGAGTATAAGTCATTGTAAATGAATGGGTTGCCAATTGCAGTAGCAATATTCAGTGTTGGTGGAACCAGTTTTCTGGTAGTGCAGAGTGGATATTGTTTCAAAAAACTTCATTTTTGTTCTTCAGGTAAGTTTCTCTTTGTAGCTTCAATTTAGCAACTTGAGGGACTAAATTGCATTCCAGTTAAAAATGTTTCAAAAGTTTCCTGTGCTCATTTTGTAACATTTGAAACTTCTTAAATAAAGAACTTTTGCTCGGTGCATACTGAGTGTGTCTTCTGTTGTGTTTATTTTGTTGTTGTTCTTTCAGATGAATTACTTGGTAACACCAGTTGTAGGATTTATAGAGGATACATTCCAGGCCACTCCTAATCCAGATGAAGTGAGTGATGTTTTTGTCATGCCATTGGAGTATTTCATCAGGCCCTTAAATTACATGGCCTTGCCTTATAAAACCTCATCTGGTTACTTAACCTGGATGCACTGCTTTACATATCATGACCATGAACGCAATAAGTCATTCAAAATATGGGGACTTACTGCACATTTTGCTGTATTTCTTGCTCTTGTAGTTTTTAGAACAAAACCTACCTTCGAGGTTGATTATGATCTTGACAACTTAATTTTATCTGCTGAGAGTAAGTTTATGAATTTATATGCATCTGTAAATGAAAAGAAGAAAAGTAATCTATGATGAAGTAGCGTGGCAATTAATCTGTACTGAAGGAGGAAAAGGACTTTGGTTTATTCTCTTTGTATCCATTATGTGATTGAATTTCACATTTGCATTTATGCTGAATTGGGAACATACTAAAGTTTAAATTGTCAAACCCTAACTGGATTCATATAATTATATCTATTTTAGAATTGTCAAATGCGCACAGTATTTTTAATGGACTTAGCATACGGATTTGGAAAGTCTAGTTTAACTACTCCCTTTGCCTGTGATCCAAGACTGACTTTCTGTTTTGCCATTCTATTTAATGAGATAACACTTTTTTTTATAATTTGTCTGTTTGAATTCAAATAAAAACTTTCTGGTGTGTGTCTATTGCTGTGTGATATACTACATATGGATAACATAACTCATACAGTCTTGTTTGGTATCTTTACAAGTAAGTGTAAGTGATTTTGTATCACTTAAAAATGCATAACAAAACTTTAAAAGGTGGCAGGTACTTTCATAATTTATTTGGTTTGGTTGGGGTTGTGGAGGTAAGGAGAAAGATTTAATGAACTCAATATTTCTCAAGGAAGTTTTCTAGGCCATGAAAAGCTTGGTGTACAGACAATGGTACAGAACTTTCTTCCGCAGCAACCAGTTAGCATCGCTCACTCAGCTACTAGAAAGAGTTGTCTTAAGGAGAAAAGAGTGGCATTCAGTAGTCATGAAAACTAAAATGAAAACAGAACTAACATCTGTAGTTGAATCTTTACTAGTAACCCTGGCAGTTTCAGATGGGTGGTGTGTTTTGCACTGTGAATCTTTGTTTCCTCATTGCTAGTGACCTAGAGGCTTATTCGTGGTGGTCATGATACTGTTGACAAAGAGTTACATTTTTAAAAGCGTAATTGATTTTGGCTGGATTTGAGATGTAGCTTGGAAATAAATGGGCTACCATTCTTTATTATGTGCTGATCTTTGACTAATGGGTAAAATCCCTGTAGAAGTAGTAGCCACACTTAGGAAGAACACTTCTTTTATTTCTCACTATAGTGAATTTCAGTTGTGAAATGTTTTAAACATTTAAAAAGAAAAAAAGTTCATCATTGTTTGTACCCTCAGTGGTTTCTCTCATTGCTAGTATATGCAGGAAAAGTAACTAATTAAAATAAGAACATTGTTAATTAAAATGGAGCAAGCTAATTGGACCTTTAATTATTAAACAAAACAGGTACCAAGAGACAGAATTACTAAATTACCATCCTCTGTTCCCAGCAGACTTTGTATTTCATCTCCCAATGAAACCTGGCACAGAAATTGTACAAATCGTACGAATTCAGACCTCATTTTTTTCTCTTCCCTGAAACATAAATGAAACAGTGTGTGGAACTATAAGGGCAAGAACAACAGTTACAGCTGTTTGGACTTCCAGCAAATGGAAGTCCTGTTGATATTTGGTACCAGATCAACCATTTGAGCTAATTGAAAAATGAGCTCATAGAGGTCCAAAAAAACAAACATCCTTGAATGATTTGCAGGAAAGCCACTGGGGTCTCATGCTTTATGTTTTGCTGCCTACATAACTTTACTGACATTAGTTTTGAAATCTGGTAAGTTCTTAACTAAAAAATAAAATTGATTCCTTAGAGGCTGCTCTGGTAATTGAGTGCCCAAACAACTTCACAAAAAGAATAGAAAGTAAGCTAAACTGATGGTTATTACAATTGCAATTCCTCAAGTCACCCTTCTAATTGGAGATTTTTTCCTTGGGTACTCCAAATAAAATTCTGGCATGGTTCTTGAAGCAGAAATAAGAGGGTGACTATGCAATCCTTGTAACTAATCCATGTCCCATTCATACCCTTTTTCATTTAGGAGGTGGGGAGTGGAGAGCATCCCAAGTTGAGCATCATAAAGTCTGTGATTCAGGCATTTCTCAAGATATTACCTCTCAAGTAGGAAAACAAAGTATGTCTCTCTACCTCATCCTGGCTGAGTGCTCGGTGTAGCTGAATACCACATTAAAGGGCTGTTGCATCTACTGTGCACCTAATGTTTATAAAGGAGAGTATGACTGCTTAGTGTGAGATCAAACTAATGAAAAGGTGGATTCTCAGGGGAGATCAATCTTTCATGAGGCCTGGGGCTGCAGGAAAGATGTACAAACTGAAAAGGGAAAAGATCTAGCAAATGCATTGTTCTGAGAATTTCCTAGTAGAGAATGCTCTACTCTGCTTTGAAATAGTTCACAGCCCGGGGCAATTAATTCTCCATTGTATTATAAACAAAATTTTAAGCACCTTGAAAAGCAGGGCCTTTATTTTCCTGTGGACCAAGAGCCTTGCAGTTCACCACTGCAGTGTTAGAATGCTTAAGTTCCCTTTCAAATTTGCCTTTATAGCATGTAATAAAGCACTTTTCAAGAGTTCTGTGTCCCATTGTTCTGCCTAATTGGTCTTGTATTATAGCTGAAAATTATTAAAACAGATATGTATTTACTTCCAGTTTGAATGTAGCGTTTAAAGGACTCCTTATTTTGAATTACTGATTGCAAATGCATTTGTCTTGTTTAAGTATGGTATGTTAATATAGCTTCCAATCTGAAAAGGTGTTTTATATGTATATATTTACTCTCTGTGCTTATTCTCATAAGCAAATAACTAAGGTCATTGCTCAATTGAAAAAAAAAATGTTAAAAATATATTCCAGAGCACACGTTCTAATTATGGATAAGTAATGCTAGCATGACAGTAAAATGAGTGCAAAGGCTTGTATCAGAACAAGAAAATTACTGATAAAAAAAAATAAAAATACGTAGATACAGTTTAATGAGTTGTTAGTCATTCTTTTAGTTGACATGCAGTGATTCAGCATTTAACATTTCTATATAAGTTTGAGTACTCAAATAATCAGACTTTTGATATTTGACTTTTATGTGAACAGTTAAGATTTATATATACTTGATATGTAAATTGGTATTTAACAATTACAACCATAATGAAGAACTTCTAATCTAAATGACTTAAGGGATAAAATACATATATTAGGTTACATTATTTCCGTGTGAAGAAAAACAAACATTTGTTTGAGATGCAGTTTAATTAAAATGCCTGTAATTTACATTGCTGGAGTTCATACCTGGTTAAGACAGTTACACTTAGATGCGAATGTAACTATTAAAGAAAGATTACTTATATTCAGTGTATGCCTAAGTTATATAAATAGAAACAACAGAAAATCTGGAAGTGGTTGTTTTTCAAGAAAAGCTCTTGTGAGTGCTTACATGTCAATATCTATGTGAGATACCTACAGTGCTTCTTTTTCTTAGTGGGTTGCCATAGCAATGCAGCTTTCACAACAGTACATGTTAAAACCATCTCCAGTTGGAAAAAAAAAGAAACAAATCATAGTAAAAAGGGTCATTAGGTAATTCTTTATTCCCTCTAATTTTATTACTTCCCAAAATCTAATCTAAGAAATGAGAAAGATAGAAAAGGGAATCACATTTGTTCCTGGTTCCTTGCTGAAGCTACAGTTTTGTAGCCAGAATGTTCACTTTGTGTATGAGATCCTGAGTTTCAACATAAGTTTCTGTATTTTATGGACCAAAATTGACAACTAAATAGTAAAAGGAATGTTCTATTATGATAACTAGACTTACCGTACTGTATGGTTGCCTGTTTCATTGTACTTTGGATTTAGGGTAGGTTTTGTTTGCTTTTCAAAATGAAAAATGTGCTAGGAAGGAAAATATGCATGTGATAATGAAACACTAATGGAGAATAATCATCCTGTTTGTCAGAACCTGCTGCAGTAGAACTGGCTAGTGATTAATTTTTTGGGGACACACTTACCTCTTCTCATCCTGAATTCTGTGATCCTTGAGACTATCCAGTCATGACTTTAGACTGTCCAGCCATAAGTTTATTCACCTATGTTTTTCCAATCTATTGTAAACCACATTTGGACACACAGTATTTAAGATATACCCAAACAATTCATCGTACAGCTGCTGCAGTGTTTGTTTGCTAGCACAGCTGCTTTAAGATCTTTGTGTAGCTGTTCCTAATAAAGAGCTGGCATCCCCTTTTATGTCTATAGTAAAATCCAGAACTAATCGCAAACGAACACAGGAACTGTTCATCAGAGGAAAGCTAAATTTGTCTTTGAGATCATAATGCTCCTCCAGAGTCCCTGCAAAAGTCTGATACCCAGTTATTGAACTGAATATGAATAATCCTGGACAGAGAGCTCTGTATATGTTTGAAGGTTTAAGGATGTAATGATGTAAATGTGTATTCAAACAGATTTGTAACTGAACCAAACACCTGTAGGCTTGACAAGCAGGACATTTAAATAGTGTTGAGTTTATTTTCCATTTAAAGACAATGAATGAAAGGATTTTTAGTATTTTAATCACTGCAGATCTGTAGTTGGCATAAATAACAATAATTTCTTTAGTGCAATTGTACCAAATTGCATGCTCTTAGGCTTTAGTTTGTACAGCATACCTGCTTTAACTGATAAAATATAATTGGGATAATATACAGTATCTCGTAACTTTCAGTTCATTATTTTCTTTCTTAACATTGGCATACCAATTCCACATAATAAGTTAGTCTTAGATAACCCTGTTTCTTTTGGATGCATTAAAACAGTTTTTAAAATACTAGAGTGCCAATCTAAGTCCAAGAACACCATATTTTTAGATCGTATACTGATTCGCAGATGTTTATGGGAAACAAACTGAATAAAATGGGATTGCTGTAGTTCAGTGCCAGGCTTCACTGCTAAAAATGGAAGTTATACAGAATTTGTTATTTTTGACTTTTGGCTACTAACCATCAAATTAGAAATGTGGTAACTGATGAATTGATAACAAATGTAAATACAGGTTTGCCACATCTTGGAAAACTGGGAACACCGTTTAACAGAAATAAAGTTATGTTAAACACCTAGTATCAAATTGTTCCTTACTTCAGGAAAAGAAAATAGGTCCATGTAGTGGCATACATTCTCTACAATCATCAGGCATGAAAGGGCTAACAAGGCAGCAAATCAGACTGATTGAGACCTTGTATTTGTGAGAACCTTGTAACCTGACAAAGCTCTAGAAGGCTTCAAAAAGACCAAGAAGAAAAGATGATTTGGAGGTAAAAGCCCAAGAGACTGTGACTTAGCAATTCAATCCGGTGAAAGGAAACAGCAAGGGGCTAGTCTAGCTACGATTAGACCTCCCTTCTGAAAAAGTCCAAAGAATTCTTAAGATGCTAATGGTAGGAAAGTGATGCGTCTCTGGAGAAAAGGGATGAGCGCCAGCATCTCAGCATACCACCACCAGAGGGTGCCACTTCCCAGGTGCTGCAGAACAAGCCTGGCTCAGCCTCCGGCCAGCACAGGTAAGCCTCGGTTAGGAGCTGCCATAAAAATCGCCTTAGATTGGCTCTTGGGGCCTGTGGGGCTGCCAGATACAAAGGTACTGAAACGATGTGATTTGAAGCTATTTGGAATGGGACTGCATTCGTTTATCTCCTCAGCATCACGACTGAGCACACAACTTCCTTTCTGCATGGCTCACGTTATAACATGCAGAGCAGTGTCAACTCTATTTACAGAATAATTTTCCCTGAATTTGTTCTAACATGCTAGAAATAAAAATACTCTTCCAATTCAGACTAACTGCATAAAGCTAGAATTCAGACTAACTGTACATCAATGGCTGAGCTAACATGAAGATACACTATAAGCCTGGTTTCATGTTTTTCTTTCAGGCTGAATAGCAAATCTCTAATATCCATAGCCTACCTCGTTCATTCTGTCTTTTTATTCCATTATAAGGCTGTTTAGTGAACCCACAGAAATACATAATTGATTTTCCTAAGACCTAGAAATGAACAATAAAGAACACTCTAGTAAGAAAAAAATGTCAAGTGGGAAAAAAAATGTTTGGCCTGAAAATTGTCTTCCAAATACATTCCTGTTACATAAAACTATAATACTGATTTCAATTATTTGAATTTGCTTTTGTATTTGCTCTAGCTTTGACTAAAGATAACTGATCACCACACTCGTTTGTGTACTACATTGCTCTGAAATTAAAAGCATCAGTCAAACATTCTAGTAACACTTTATTGAATAACATTGTTTGTTAGCTTGTAAACCAAGAAGAATCTATCTTGTTTTTAACAAAATACATATAATTATATATTTGATTTGTTTTCTCGTTAGGTTTTGTATATTCAGCCATTAAAACATGACATTTGTTTCTTTTTCTATGACTTTGTAAAAAATCACCTCATTTCCAAGCTTGTTTTCTCTCAGCTTTTGTTTATTTTGGTTATTAAGGATATAAAACACTGATGGCCTAAACTTTTATAGAAACTTCACAACCAGTTCCACTTTTCAACCTCTAAATCAAATTCTGTTTACAAGCCCTCCTTCTGAAGTTTAACTTCCACTATGATTGCAGCTTCTTAAGGCCTACATCTGTGTTTGGAGGCCCTGCTTAAGACATGAGCACATTTCTGTTGAGACAGAACACCATAGAAGTGTTTGCTCTTGAAGCTTACTCATTAAGAAATGTTAATTTCAGAAAGCAACTGGCATCAGATGAGTTCCTCAGCTACATCCACAGAGGCAAAAATGCAGCTGTGTACATTCTGTTGGCTATTTTGCACTTGGCAACTGTGCAGCCTACGGCCTGCTTTTTGTAAATATTAAATATTTCATTTACTTATTAAACATTAAGCAGGACAGACAGATGGTTCACGATTTCATATGGGGGGCCATCATATGGTTCGTGGAGCTGTATTGAGCTCAGGATATAAAGACATTTCAGTCACATTTAGGTACTGTGAGTCAGATCTGCAGCTGGTGGAAATTACTGCGGTTTGAGATACTCATGATTCGTGTACTGTGCGAAGTTGTCCATTAGAAAGTAGTCATGCTAAATTCTAGCTTTATGCAGTACAAAAAAAATGTGCTTTGTTCAACAGCTTGAAGTTTTCCTTGCTTTCAATGAGACTGATCAGATACATAGGACCAGAGCTCCTACTAAATTGCTAATCCAAATCTAAGTGCCTGTCAGAATGAGTCCCATTACACTTGAACAGAAGTCAGTCTTCCAGTGACCAGGGACTAAGAGTCCTGGGCTACCTTGCAAAGGCAGAGAAAGCAGAAGAACACTGAATTCCCTCACACCAGCCTGGGCAGAAAAAAATTCATCCTTTTCACAATTTCACATAACATTTCTGAAATTCTTCAGAATAGTTGTCAGTCTTTTATTTCTGTTCTACATAATGAAACCTTCTCTGGCCTGAATTCCTTCAGTTTGACACTTTCTATTGACTTTCAGGTGTATGTGTCTGAGAGCTACAGACTGAATCCTTAGGCTTCAGGCTTTCACAGTAGTACAATGGGATGACGCACCTTAAAAAACATATGTCTGTTCTCCTAAAGTGAGGACTCATCATTCTCCGCTTGAATCTGACAGCCCAGAAATGTGATGCTGAAATTCTCTTTTGAGAATATGCTATTTAAGTTTTATGTAGGTTTTTGGAGGTGGTTGGTGGTGGGGTTTTGGGGAAGGGGTTTGCTCTCATTCTCTGTGTTTCTAAAGCAGAAAGAATATTAGAGGTAGAATTATTTGCTTTTCTAATTAGAAGAACATTCAATTAGAGCAATACCAGGTAAAATCACAGGGCAACCTTGTTTAAAACTTTACTAGCTAAATCACTAATGAGCTGAGTCACAAAAAAAAATAATAAATAAATCAATCAAAAAGTGTGTTTAATGAACCTAGATCCCATTAAAAAAAAAAAAAAAAGGACAAAAGTAGCTTAAATGTTTTCTGAGAGATAACTTATATTATTTGAAATTTCCAGTATCCCATCAGATTCAATATTGAAAAAAATTTACTTCAGTGAAATTTGTGTAATCTGTTCTGCACAAAATAATGCAAACCACATTAAGAGTCACTTAAGGTTCTTTTTATAATTCATTTTTATAACGTAGTTTCACTGAGAATTTCCCTGGGCTAAATAAGACTTTGCCATACATTTGATGCTTCTTTCAGAATCAAAAATCAGTCTGGGAACTACCAAAATGGGACAGGTGGGGAAAAAAAAAAAAAAAAAGTGATGGTGCAGAGTCTGTCTGGTGCTTTGCTAAGACTATGGCATGTACCTCTGTGCTTTGCTTTGTTACTTCTCATCCATCTTCCTCTGTTTTATGCCTTTCTCACCTGGGCTCTGTTTATTGCTATTGTTAAGTCCCTCACAATAGTCTTTTCTGATAGGTAAAAGATAGAGCGTGAAAACAGATGTCCTCAAACACCAAAAAAAAAAAAAAAAAAAAAAAGCCATTGGTGATGGATGACTTCAGATGGATGTTATCTGTTCTTTATATTGCATTTAGTACCTCAACTTTCAGCAGCCTTAACAACTTTCTAATAAGGAACCCTCAGTTTTTATCTATTCCTTTCTTTGGTGCTTTGTGTTCTGGGGGAGGTATTGGAACATTTATTCCTTTACAGTACATTCCTATGTAGTAAAGACAATTCAAACTTAGTTTTGACCTGAGCATTCACTTAGATATGTCAATTATTCCAGAGTTCACATGTCTTTAGTGAGTGGAGGTTTCTGAGTAACTTAAGTTGCTATGCTGCATATTTCAAAACGTGCCTGCATTATCAAAAGCTGCTAATTTAAAGACAACCTCAGACTGGCTATCAGAATTAATAGTGCTAGCTCTTTATGTAGAAACATTTTTTATTGGCAAGCAGGTAGTTTAGTGTATGTTTATCTGCAAACTGCTCTTATTTTCCTTTAATTATGGTAGAACTAGAAGGCAATTCTGGAAAGGAGACCTGATCAGCCAGCCTGGTGAGGACAGTGGAGAGGAGTGGAAAGAAAAGGAAGATGACAATGACTTGGCCTGGGTTTCTGCACTGCCAGTAGCAGCAACGCTCCTGCTAGGAGTCCTGCCGAGGAGCTCAGGAGAAACAGGCAGTGCTGTGTGGTACCACAGGGAAAACGGGTGGGGTGGGGGACAGGTTTGTTTGTACATCTACTCAGAATGCTTTGTGCCGAGGTAAAGATGATGCAAAGGACATATCTGTATGCTGCTGCATACAGATATGTTTGTTTAGTTAATTGAGTTGTCATGACAACTACTTCATCTACACACAGCTACAGTGTATAGATTGCCATTGGCACCTGATGACTCTAAACCAGCCATTGTACTTTCCAACAAAATCAGCAAACCCTGTTTGATCTGTTTCAACTAATGTTGAAGAATGTAGTTTTAATGGTCCTCCACCAACCAACCAAACAAACAAGAAAACCCACCACCACCACAAACAAATCCAACTTACTTTTTAACAGTAGGTCACCACAGCTTTAGGCTGGTAGCATTCTTCTGGCTCATCTTGTAACACACAAAATGCGAAAAAAACAGGGAGCTATTTAAAACCTACAAAATAAACCAAGAACAAATCTTAACAGACCAACGATGCTCAGATGAACCTCTGAGTATATGTATAATATACTCTGAGTTAATGTATATGACTGACTGCTCAGGGTTAAATGCACTGTAAATAGAAGAAAATATAGAACAGTTTGAATTTGAGTCAAGATAAAACTATATAATTTTTCACAATAAGTGAATATTGTTTCATTTAAAGGGTGCTACGAATCATTGTGATGATGCTTATCACAGAACACAGCACAAGCAATCTGGCAGGTATTCACAGCTTAAGATCCATGTTCCTTGGCACAGCTGGAACATCTGCAGTTTGAGTTGGGAGCTAGAGAACATACAACACTGGGTACTTGTGGGACTGCTCCTCTTGTTAAGCTCTGCAGTGAAGCAGCACCAGTTGTAGGAGTGATTTTCAATGCAGAGTACCCTTGCCTTTGGGAGTGCGCTGTGCTGGGGCACCTGGCCCCGTTCTGAGTGACAGCAAGGTACCAGAGGACAGAGGAACAGCCCTGCCCTGCCCCTGTAACAGCCCTCTGCTTCCTCCCTCCCTCAGCTGAAGCAAAAAGGGGGGAAATAGTTAACAGCAGGAATCCCACACCTTTGCTCGTGGTCAGCTTGACACAGTGGATGACACATATTTTAGGGAAGAGGGGCTATAGTACCACGTGGGAAATGAAAAGGCCTGGGAAAGAGTTCACTGGGTGAAAATGTATGGAAACTGTTCCTCTAAATCCTTGCTGCACAGACATTTATTTCTGTGTGGCTGATACTCTAGGGCATTTTAAGCCACAACAGGTCCCTGGTGGGTTTCAACTTGGCCACATAAGCAGCTGGGCCAGCACAGCTGAGGAGGCAACACCCTGCAGCAGGCGGTGGGAATGAGCAACAAGCACCCGAGGAAAGGGTGAGTGGGAATACCCTAAATTGCTGGAGACTGTCTTCAGGAGTTGCAGCTTGATTTATAGTTAGTCAGTTCCTGACAGCTAATCTGCCATAATTCTTTGTAGACTAATACGTGTACTCTTTCTATCCAGCTGTGAGGTAGAATGTGTTAGGCTAATTGAAAAAGGGATTTACCTCACAAACGGGGAGGTCTGTGGATTTGCAAAATCTGCCACAGCAGCTCAGGGGATAGGAAGTAACTCAGCAAGGCATGATATTGATCACAGACATAAATCAATAAATAGAGAACGGGAAGTTGTGACTTATGGGCTGTTTTAAGCTCTGCCACTGATTAGCAGCATATGCATGCTGTGTAGGTTGTGATTCAGGGGTCATAAACACACTCGATAACGTATTGCAAGTCCTACTTACTGCACAAGGACTTCCTTCTTAGTATGCACTAGTCAAAGGAGAGAGCAATGATAAAGGAGAGCTGCTCTCGGGATATATCACAAAGCTTATCTGCATATTCTGTCAACGAGCACGTGTAATTAAGGATAAGGATGTGGTGTTATTAGGCTGGACTGATCCCCTCAGAATGCCTTTTTCCTGAGAAAGGAGTCTCCTGTTCTCCACTCTGGCAAAGAAATCCAGCTCCCAGCTGAGATACAGAGCAAAAAACACAGAGCCTAGCAGGAACCTATTCCTTGTGGGGCCACGCTAACTCTCATGCAGCAATATGATATGATGGGTCTAATACACTGCTACAGGTCTTGACGTAAAGAGGACTTTAACTGGGATATGGTGACATACACATCAATTCCCTCTTATTTTAATTACTAAAATGATCTCTTCACTTTTAACTTCAGATAACTGAAGTTAAAAAGCCAGTTCTGATGTCGCTCACTACCAGCATGGGCTGTGGGCACTGTAATTTTTCATCAGAAATTTTTCATCTTTGTTGACATTCTTCAAAGTTCCCTCCAGAAGCTGAAAGTCTTTTCTCAAGTCTTGGCTCTGCATTGTTATTTGGAGAGGGTTTTTGTCAAAAAAATTATAGTTGTGGTCTTTGAAGCCTGCTAAAATGTATTGTGTTCAATTGTTTTGACACCTCCCACCTCTTTGCTCCTTCATGTTCCCACTCATATAGCAAGTTCAAACTCCTCTCCCCATTGCCCAGTTAACATTTATGGCAATGATAGAAAAATCCTACAGCACTGACTGTCTGGAGCAGCGTTCCTTTCTTCTGAACCCAGCTAATAATTGTGTATAGGTTCTTGCCCTTCTTTTAACTTGAGTAAGCCAACAGCAGCTTTATCTTTTCTAAACTGGATAAACTTGACAGTAATTTAGGCCTCTTCCAGCCTCCTACTAAGGAGGTAACTCCAAGGTGACTAAAGGCCTGGCATCTTATTAGAAAAACTCCATTTTTTCATGGTCTTTTGGGACTACATGTGCTTGCCAATCCCAATGATTTCAAGGACTAGGAAGAAACTTGGATGACATTCCACAGCAGTATTTCTGAAGCTGCAGCTTAACCAAGAAAATATTGATATTTGGATCTGATTTAGTAACACAATCCCCTTCTTCTCTACCAGATACTGCTCAGCATCTCCACATTTAAAGATGGATGATGCTTAGTTACTTGCCATGAAAGGACACTGCTTAGCTCATGGCTTAAATATTAAGCTGAGAAGTTTGTGTATTTTTCTTATGCAACAAAAAAGGAAGAACTTTTCTATTTGATAGTACAAAATACTCATTTCCCTTGAAATCTCAATTTCCTTTGTTTTAACTGCACTCTCCATATTAACCCTTCCTGACTTTTATTTTTTTTAGCTAGATGTAGACTGCATTTTGAATTATTGCTTTAAAGCCTGAGACAAATGCCAGCACTCGTGTGGTCCACTTTGTCCTGTAATATCACAAAGATAAACTGACTCATTGGCTGCATTCCACAGTCTTGCATAAAACAGTTCCCAATTTTAATTTAAAGCAACTGCTATTCCTACCAGCTAGACTTTAGATATAAAATGATCTCAAAATGATGGAAGATAAAACCAAATGCTTGGAAAGTAGTTGAGACCCTTTCATTTTACCTTGAAAGAAGAAGATTTATCAGGAATGCCCAATTTCTTTTCTGAGACTGGAGAAAAGATGAAGCAAATAACTGTTTACATGGATATCTAATTGTGTTAGGTCTGTGAGGAAGCTGCTATGAGCTAAAGCTTCCATGAAAAAGATCATTTCATCAAGACTTCCAAGCCCGTTAACAATATCACAGGACAGAAATTTTTGAAATGCACAGTGACCACAATAACAACATATGAACAGGTCATGGTAGTAAGCAGTCCCCACTTTGATCCCTAATTTGGCACTTCAAATTGTAATGTCCACTATGGCCAAGTTCTTCTAAAATCTATGTTTAAATTGTTTCTTCTAATTCTTATTCATGACAGTTCACAAGTTACCAACATTGGAATATATGTACACAATTTCTAGTAGGAGAAAAAAAAAATAATGTTTACTTTATGGTGATTTATTTTTTAAGGCGTGTTTTCTACCTAACCACATCCTTCCCCACTACTCTGATGTCTCTTACCACAGAGTTTCTATCAGTGACAGACGACTGAGAAAGCTGCATGGGCTATGGACTCCTGACTTCTTTTTTCCCCAGAACTTCCAAATCTACTTATAAAGCATGGAGCTTATCAGAGCAGATCTGATTTTCACAATATTGGAGCACTGAAGAATCATTTATCTCAGTTACAAGTATGAAGGTTTGCTATGCAAGACTCACATCAATTTTGTCTCCAGAAAATCACCTTTGTCTAACATTTAGCTGATTAATATAGAAAAGCACATTGGAAACTAAGCCAGCACTACTTCAGAGCTCCTAGGAAACAGAAAAGCCAGTACTTCTTCAAAGCCCCTAGGAAATAGAATGGCACAGTCAGTCCTCTTCTGTAGTAAACACACCAGTGTCAGCAAACTGGCCCCACTTCAGACTGGAATACTTGTTTTTCAAATATCTTCCTGTACTGTGAAATACAGCTACCTATGCAGTAAATAAGTCATAAAGCTAGACAGATTATTGTGTGATATTACAAATACTGGGAGCAGTGTGGTTATCAATAGTATAAGCTTACCTCAAGTATGTCACTAGTATACTTAATTATAGGCTAAAGAACCATTTCTTGAAGTAGGAAAGGCATTAAAATTTTTCAAACCTGTTTCTTAACTTTCTATTTTTTTTTCTGTTAAAATTACTATAAAAAGAAGCCATTTTTGCTCAAAAGGTAGACATCTGGCTTTTTGGTTGTGTTGTGGGTTAACC
Source organism: Anas acuta (assembly GCF_963932015.1). Taxonomy (NCBI): domain Eukaryota; kingdom Metazoa; phylum Chordata; class Aves; order Anseriformes; family Anatidae; genus Anas; species Anas acuta. The sequence continues at coordinate 6,673,960 of NC_088988.1, read as the reverse complement.
CTGGCAGGCAGTGAAGTCCCACAGCTCCTGCTCACTTCCCCACTGTGGGATTGGGAGAAAAACAGAAGGGCAAAACTGAGAAAACTTGTGGGCTGAGATAAAGACGGTTTAATAAGTGAAGCAAAGCTGTGCACATGAGCAAAACAAAATAAGGAATTTATTCACTACTTCCCATCATCAGGCAGATGTTCAGCCAGTTTCATGGAAAGCAGGCTTCAGCCATAACCCCAAATGTCCCCCATGCTTCCTCCTTTCCTGAAGCTTTTATTGCTGAGCATATCATATGCTATGGGATATCTCTTTTGGCAGTCTGGGTCAGCTGTCCTGGCTGTGTCCCCCCAAGCTTCTTGTGTACCCCCAGCCTGCTCGCTGGCTGGGCAGCCCAAGGACCAGAAAAGACCTTGACACTGTGCAAGCACTGCACAGCAATAGCTGAAAGATCCACACCTTATCAATGCTGTTTTGGTCACAAAAACAAAACACAGCACCATACCAGCTGCTGTGCAACTCCAACCCAGTTAAAACCAGTACAGGTTTTAAATCTGACTTGCAAACTCATGTGCTTTCACAGAGAGTCCCTGTCTCTGCCAGCCCAAGTGAGATCTAACACAGCAGACTTGTTACAAACAGTTCCATTGCTCAACAATGCTCAAAGCAAAACAATCTCCTGATAACCTGGGGGTTCTGTTTTCTGGTGTGTGTGTGTGTTTTTTTCTTTTTTTTTTTCTTTTTTTTCCATCTGTTTTGTTTTTCAGTATCGCTTGATGGAGAATAGAAGAGAATAGAGTGACATGCTCAGTTGGTTTACTAAAATCAATGAATTAGAAAGTGGTTACCAGCTACAGAACTCAGGGAAAGAGGTCATTTATAGTTAGCATGATAAAACACTCCAAAGAAAGCACAATTATGCTGAAGACCATCCTGTTCCTCTCTTCAAAAGACCCATCAGAGAGGGAACAATTAAAGTAGCACTGAAAGCTGCATCAAGAGTTGGGGGGGGGGGGGGGGGGGGGGAGCGGGGGAAGGAGAGTTTTTTCTATTGTAAACCCAGTAGAAATTCTGTGCTGTGACAGGGCACTCACAAAAGCTGTAAATTAGTATAATGCTTTCATGTTTAAATTCAAGCTAGAAACATCATTGCTTCCAGAGCACCAACCCGTATGTTGTGTGCTCCTGGACTGTAACTTCAGAAATAAACGAAACAGTGCTCAGCTTAGTAAACCTAAAAGCTCGCTTTTGATAGATTATTCTTTTTCCTTTTTTTTTTTTTTTTTTTGTATGTTTTGAGCAGAGGAGCTGATTTAGGGGCTACCTATATTACATGTATAGATACTTAATGAGAAAAAAACATGGTTCACAAACCCATAAAATAGCTTGGTAGTTTGTCAAAGATAACTTTGATCAAAAATACAACGCGTCATTAGATGCAATCAAGCTGTAAGACAGCGTTCACAGACAGAAGCTCCTGATGATGTTGTGCACTGTAGTATAACCAAGGATAACTACTTATATTCAGTATAAAAACTGGATATTCTTTTCAAACTTATTGGCTGAATTCCTATCCTTCTGCACACTTCAGCTGTGTTGTACAGTTCAGAGGTGGCTTTCCACAAGCTTCTAACAAGTTACTCAGATTCCTTAATTACTGAAACCAAATTGAGTGAAAATGCCAAGTGTGATTAATCTTTCTGAATGCCTGGAGCAACACAAAATGAATAGTACATAAAGCATTGTGCGCATCCCCAGATATCTAACTGCCCAGTTACTGACCACAGTACTTTCAAGAGATTTAACACCTGCAATTATTTTTTACTTTCCCTGTGAATTACCTTAAAGAACAAGGTCTGAATAATGTCTTGGACCTATCTGGGATTCCCAGGTGGCATTGTAATATCCTAAAAATGTCTAAGGGTACTTAGCACTTGAACAGTGCTACAAGTGTACTCTAAATGTGTGTTACTAGCTTATGTTTATATGAGGTTAATATGATTCACCTGAGCTTCATAAACAGGGAAATAAAAAGTTGAAATGGTGCAGTCAGGACAGTATAGCCAGTCTGCTCATGTTTTGAGTGTAGCTTTTAGGCAATGACATTCCTAATGTACTCATCTCCTATAACTTTGCCTCTCTCTAATTGTACAGACAACAGGTGAAGATACTAAGTGGTAATTTTTTCACTATACTAACTATTCAGTTAATCAAAGAAATGGATAATGTGGTTCTAAAAGTAAATACATAAATGAAGTTTTGTTAAAAGAGGTTATTTTGGTCTGTCCATCTTTATTGACAACTATCACTAACATCATGCAAATATTTGACAATGTTTAATTTTTCTTAAATTGCATTATTTCTTGATCAACAATAATGTTATCAATGTATTTCTTTTCTATTGTATCCATCACTGAATTATCTGAGCACAATTTCTGTACAAGACAAATTATAAAGTATGGAGAAATAACTGAGCAGTCGACAGGATAAGTCATACTGGCAAATCTTGGCCTTGCCAAATCCTGTGTGAATGCTTTGATTTCTTTTCCTTTTAAATTTAAAATGCAACTCCTGATGACTCTGAGGAGTTTTAAACCGCTCCTCACTGCTGAAGGGAAATGTACAGTTCCTTTCAGTGACTATAAAAACAGAATTGCTTCTTTGCTTCTATGATTCATACATAGCTCCACCAGTAAGAAAAAGCCCCTGGCTAAAATAAAATAAAATAAAACAATTATCTCAAAGTGAATTAACATTAGGAAAGAGAGATCTTCTTTGCTTTCAAAAACCAGAGAGATAAATCTAGCATGCTATATTCTTAGAGATTCCTTTGCAAATTTCCTTGTTACATTCTATGCACAGATACAGGGAAAAAAAGTCAATAAAACCATTTTCCTATTGATAAGAGATGTTGAAGACTAACGGTTATAGCAGCAGCTGAAATAGGTATTCTGAACATGCGGTCAAAACATAATACATAAGATGCATCTTCTGTCAAGTAATATGGATGTTTTACAGCACACAAAGCTGTAGGGAGAAGATGTTGAATCAGATGGAAAAGTTATGAGAGTCACGAGGATTTGTTTTCTATCCCTGCACTAAACAAAAATTTTTAACAGAAGATTGTAAAGAAAGCAACATTTTAGAACACAACATATTGTGTGTTTTATATTAAAGCATGCCCTGTTTAAGCATTAAAACAGCCAGGAAAAAAAGAAAAAGGAAAAAGAAAAAAAAAAAGCTATTTTACTATTTTTTATTTAAAACTATAAGTAAATGCATCACTAGCTTAAAATATTTTTAATCCTTAATTGTTTGAGAGAAAATGTGATTTGATTTGTGCCTTATTGAAAACTACTGAGACAAAAACTGCAATATTATGCATTCTGAGGGTCTGGTCTTGCCATCTATATGTTACTTTGAGCAAAATGATTAACCACTATTCGGGGTCTCAAATGTTGTTTCTTGTAAGAAAACAAATCTCTTTGCTCTTCTTCCAAAAAAAATTGACACAGAGTATGGAACAGGTATCAAATACAGAATGGTTCTTTTCCACAAAGGTCCAAGGGGATTTTTTTATTTTAATTTTTTGGTTTGGTTTGGTTTGGTTTTTATCTCTCCACATAGAACCAAACTTTGCAATTTAACACATCTATTTCAGCTTTTCACCATCCTTCCACATGGTCATTGTTTCCAGCAACAACTTCTATTTCTTCACATATCTTACTCAAGAAGTATGGTAATATGCTGCAGTGAGATTTATCCCAAAGAGCTGCTCCCCTCCATGAAACTGAGGCATGAAGAAGAGTATCTGTGAAGACTGATGTGTCCCTGATACACATAGGTTCTTTTGCTGAATGGATGATTATGTTCTGAAAATAAAGGATCTGAGTCAATGAGAAATGGTGGCTGTAACTGCCAGCATTCATCCACAAGTATGCCATTCCATTTTCCCGTGTTTTCCAGATACCATTTTAAAATACCACTATTGCAAAGAATGACAGCACTTGACCAGCAGATAAATACAGAGATCAAAGAACTCTTAATTCCCTTTTGTTCAGCTTCTTATAGCACATTCATTAATACGGTCACTACTTGACATCACCCATCAAATCAGGTCCTACATTTTCACTTTTTCAGTCTAATCCAGCAGCCACTGAAGTCAATGCAAAGCCATCATTACAATTCAGTTTGTTGTTACTGTAAGTCTTAAGTGATACAAATGGCCATTCCACAGCCTATTTCTAGAGTGGTAAAATTTATAGTCAGCTGTCAGAATAAATCCTGGCTTTACATCAGTGTATTACATTTAGTGTAAACTTCTGTACTGCATCATCCAATATTCTTAAAGAAGTATTTATGGATTAAATCAAAATAATGGAATCGGGATTATGCAAAAATATGTGGTATATGTTCCCTCAGTTGCCACAAGTGAGAAGGGCAAGTACTGGTTCTGTCATAAGCAAGATGTCACGATTCTATGAAATGGCCATCCTTCAGGCATTTTGACTGACAGGATAGGGTTAAAACACTTGGGATAAATTCCTTATGGTTCAGGACCAAAGAGGAATAGAGGCAGCTTTAAATCATTACTAGTCTTGATCCCAAGTCATCAACGTGAAATAGAACTACACTAGCAGACAAACCACTGCAAATAACTGCCACACAAGGTCCAGATCCACTTCTTCTGGATGTTTCAGACCACTGGAGTGATGCAAGTGAGCAGCCCCATGGCCTCTTCATTATTCGGGATGTCATTTGGTTGACGTACGCTACCTGCCTTACCTTCCTACTGCACTTTACCATTCAAGTTGGAACTGTAATAAGATGCCAGCTGAGTGAATCATCTGGAATCAAATGCATGTTATTCTTTATTCAGCTGCTGCTCGCCTGGTCATGCATTCAAATATCCAGATCTGAAGTGACAGAACGTTGTATTCCTTTTTACAGCACTGAATTAGCCACGTATAGCAAACAGGAAGGCGAATATTCATGGTATTAACAGGGGAGCAAGGAAAGAAAAAAAGCTTCCTGACCTTTAAAGCAGCTAGATGCCTCCACAAGCTGCTGTTTAGAATGAAGTGGATGGCATCATTCTAACATGTCACAAAGAAAATTCTCGATTGCGTTAATGAGCTGGTTTTGAATCCTTCTCCAAAACATATCTTAAGGAAAATGTAAGCATCATTTAAGGCACCAGGCTTCACTTTTGATAAAATCTGTTTGAACTTCTTGAGGTAATGAAGCTAGTGAAGCTCCCCTGTGGCTAGTATTCATTCTCCTTTGCTCCTAAGATGTATTTGTTTACTGCTTCATTTATAACACGCTTGGATGAAAAATTCTCAGAAACAGGGTTTAAAAAATATTATACCTGCAAACTTCCTGAAGGCCAGACAGAAAACCCAGAAATGTGATATACCAAGTAGAAAGAAATAAGAAAAATATGTTTCTCTGTTTGTTAATGGGAAATTGTTGCTGGAAACAATGACCATGTGGAAGGTTGGTGAAAAGCTGAAATAGATGTGTTAAATTGCAAAGTTTGGTTCTATGTGGAGAGATAAAAACCACTACTCATTATAGTTATAGCCAAGACATTTCCAAGGTTTTTGCTTCCTCTAAACACAATGTAAATCCATAACCTGAGATGAAATAAATGCATACTGAAATTAAGGAATATAGATGAACTCTGTTTTACAACAAATCTACAGGCTAAAGAGATAATCCCTGTCACAAGTCAGAAAGGTCCCTGAAATTTCTTAGAGAAGTGAGTTGCTGCAGGGGGGCTGGCAGAACTTTGTCCCTACCCAGATCCGTAAGAATGTTTGCTGTAGATGTGGCATGCTGCATGGTATTTTGAAACTTCATAAATACATGCATAATTTTAGGCACGTAAGCAGTGGATTTATTCAGGCTGAGGGGCCATCAACAAAATGATGCAGGCATCTAATGCAGACCTTGATAAATAAAATTCAGCTACCTATGAACCCATGACTAGAGATCCTCCAAACGCACCTTCAGCTGTCACGTCATGCTGTGGGCACCCACCTTCATTAACACAGGACGAAGTGACTGATGGCGGAGCCTCGTTAAGGCCTGGAAACCAGGCGAGTCCCAGGAAGCTCCAGCTGCTGGAGGTGTCTTTACTGCACATCCTGTGCTCGCATTAAAGGATTAAGCTCCCCACAGAATCCAGCAACCACCTGCGGTCCAGCAGACAGCATCGATCACCACTGCAAGACCTGTTGTGTAAGGGCTTAAATATTCATCACAGCAGAATCTCAAACTTGAGTCGCTTGCTTACAGGCAATGTGTCAGTCATAAGGCAACCGTTCACCAGGCTGTTCTTTCTGGTGCTAAGCACATCCACTTGGTTGGCCCCCAAAACTGCTGAAGGATGAGGAATTGGTAAAGAATGACTTTGCATGCCCAATTCCTCAGTGACTAGAGGGCAGCTGTGAAGGTGATGCGGTTTTCAGAATGACTTTGAGTGTCAGGCACCTTAATTAGCAATCAGAGTGGTGCTGCCATTGGGTGAGCAAAGGGCACAGAGGGGACCTGGGTGTCCCTGTGAGGACATCCCTATCATATGGGGCTCTGGTCCTTGCCATGCTTGAGAACCCATGGCGGTACTGGCGCGTGAAGTGATGAGGGGATGGCTTCATGCTGTTTCCAGAGGAGAACAACACACGGGTAGCACGCCACCTACAAACACCTTGGTGGGCACAACTCCCAGCCCGATTAGGCAGAGCCCCACACTTTCGGTGGGTCGGGGCTATGCCCAGGCCTGATCCGAGACCACCGGGGGGGCTTTGAATCGGGGAGGGGACGACACCACCCGCGGCTCCCCTGCCACCTCAGCGTCCCTCCCGGCGCGGGCTGAGGGGCGGCGGGCGGGCTCCCTCAAGCCACGGGCCCGGCGGGGCGGAGGCGCGGGGCGGGTGGGGGCGCCGCGGGGCCGCCCCTGCCGCCGAGGCGAGGCGGCGGAGGGCGCTGCGCAGCCGGGCGGTGCATTGCGGAGGGCGGGCGGACCCGCGGCCATTCCACACGGCGGCACCGCGCCCCGCGAAGCAGCGGCAGAGGCGGCAGAGGCAGCAGCCGGCGGCGCAGCCCCGCCATGGCCAAGGAGGGAGCGCAGCGAGCGGAGGAGACGGAGCAGATGATCGAGAAGGAGGGCGGCAAGGAAGCCGCCGAGGGCAGCGCCGCCGGCAGCCTGCGGGCAGCGGACACCAAGGAGATGAGAGCCGTGGTGCTGTCCGCCTTCGGGGGGCTCAACAAGCTCCGCGTGTCCAAGAAAGCCATGCCGGAGCCGCAGGAAGGGGAGCTGAAGATCCGCGTGAAAGCCTGGTCCAGTATCATCTCCTCCGGCGTCTGTGTGTGTGTGTTTGGGTGGGTGGGTGGAGGGAGGGAGGACAGCGCTCAGCACCTGGTCCCCTCCCGACTGCTGCTGCCCCTTGGTTGTTTGGTGCTTTCCCTTGTCTGGTGCTGCCCCATGGTTGTTCGGTGCTGCCCCATGGTTGTTTGGTGCTGCCCCTTGGTTGGTGCTGCCCCTTGTTTTCCTCCCGGGAATCCCGCCTCTGTCACCATAGTTTTAATTCGGAGCTTGTGCAACAGCGGAGCTGGTGTTGAGGACAACTTACGGGGTTTAATTCTTCTCCCAGCCGATACGTAGTTAGCAGGCTGCTGGGATCCTGAACGGAGCTTTCCTAGAAGGCTTTTTTTTTTTTTTTTTCTTCCCCCTAACAATTGGAGCAGGCTGTTCTTCCTCGATAGCTAGTTCGCAGCGCACATGTTCCTTATGAAAACAGGATATTTTTTTTCCAAGTGGCAGAAGATAACTTTGGGGCCTTGTTACACAACTTGACGTGTAACAGAGACCAAATTAATTTTACCTAAGACAGAGGTTTCTTGTCTGTTGTCCCCTTCTGTTGCATGAAAACATGATGCTGCCAGAGCACAAAGGCCAAGTGAAGGCTGAGTGGTTTATTTTGAGCAGTGTGCCCTAAAAGTGATGCTGTCACAGGGCGGCGAGTTTGAGCCATAGGTTGTAACAACGATGTGCCTCAGGTCTTGGAGCCTTGGGACACAGTGGAGTGTGTCAGCCTTTTTAGACAGCCCACTACCTGTGTGAACTCCAGTTCATACCAGTACCTGTATGAACTGCATGTTCAGCAAAGCGGTACGCATGCATGTATCACGAATAGCAAGTTACCTGTGAAAAAACACTTGGCTGTAAAATAGAAATATTCCACTCTGTTACAACTACAGTTGCTTCCCAGGGTAATATCATCATTAGGGTGCTGTGCGAGTTGCACGCGTGCTGTTTATAGCATCAGTAGATCCACTCAGCTACTTCACAGTTACTGCCAGCCTGCACAGCACTGTGTACATTTCTGAAGCTTTCATTCACACCCCAGGAGCCTGTAGGCTCTGTGGTCTGCTCTTCAGTCCTAGCTCGAAATGTCTGTAGGGCTGAAAGGTAGTTGGGTCACCAAAGTTTGCTTCCAAACAAACCAAAATCAATTTGCCGATCTTCTTGACCTAAGTCTGTAAATACAGAAGATTGATCGGGATGATGATGGACTTGTGGTCCAGTCCGGGAGACTGCGTGAGAGAAATATCTGTCAGCAGTGCAGTGTGGTGTCCACCTGTTAATGCACACAGTGCAGAAGGTGTCAGAGATGAGCTCCTTTTAAGTCATTATTGATGCCAAATAATGCTCGGTTGAACAGTTCTTAGTTGAATCAGTTTTGTAATTGACTCATACAGGTTGACTTGTAGAGAAAATTAACTTTTATTTTAAGAAGAACGTGTGTATGCATGATAAAATACATCAGTAAAGCCAGTTAAATGATACGTATACATTTTATAGTACGGTGCTGTAAATAGAGGTGATGGAGGATACGTTGCTATTAGCACTAAGCCAGTTGACTAATTCTTTTGAAGGTCTGGTTTATCAATGATCCAATTGAAAATGTCTCGGTTGTGATGAGTCATGTGTTAGCCTCATTCTGTGACTAAGAAATAGAACAGCCATCGATGTCCAAGCTGAGTCACAGCTTCTGCATACTCCCTGAAATAATTTTTGATTGATAGTGACAGAGCAGTTGAAATTGCTGTATTTGTTTGTATCGTAATCTGCAGCCTACAAAATGCTAGCATACATACTGTTTAGAAGATGAGAAAAATAGCTAGAACAAACCCAAACAGATATTTCAGATAGGATGTGTGAGTAGGGAGTGGTGTTCTGTAATTACCTCCCTTTATTTTTCTTTGCTCTGTTATAATTATTTCTTCCTTCTGCCGCTATACATGTGCGTCATGAGGAACGAAGCAGAAGTGACTCTTCTGACTTGGTGGTTGTGAGACAGCAGCACTTAAAAAAATTGGTAGCAAATAAAAGAAATCCTAAGTATAGCAGAATAGCATACAGTGTATGAATTTCATTCTTAAAGGGAGCCTTGTTCATGTGGCTGTTTCTGGATGAAAAGCATGAGATTTTCAGGCAATTTACTTGCTGGGGCAAGAGGAAGGCTACTTCTGAGAATGTAGGACTCAATACTCTTCTTTTCTCTTTATATTTCATCGATGTTGGTAATTAATTTCAGTGGAATCTTAAAATGAAATAAGAAAGACCATAAGTGACTGCTGTCCAAATCTTGCAGACCATCCTCAACACTCTGGTTTGGTATTTTGCAGTGGGAGGTGCTGGGCATCCAAGCTGACTATTGCTGATCTACTAATGAAAGAAGTCCAGGGTACAACATTGTACCCACAGGACTTTCCACATTTAAAAAATGCAACAAAGCTAAACCACAAGAATCAAAAAAAATCTTCAAGATCCTCAAAACTATTAAGGCCAAGCATTGCAGACTTAGCAAGTCAGATTCAAAGATAATTCAATTTTGATAAACTCTGCCTCCAGAGATGGACAGATAAATCAGTCTGTGTAGTTCATGCCAGTATCCCAGCTCTGTCACAGAAAGGCTCTTGCAGAACAGTGTCAACGTGCTGACACTGGTAATTTATATCCTCCCCTATCTCAATTTACACACAGCTCTTGCTTTAGGATGTAAAACACACAACTGCAGGAAGCTGTGTGCTTTTCCTCCCTGGATCATTTTGATTTTACACTTCCCCCTCTGCATACGCACTTGCTTAAAGTTCAGGAGTCACTTAGTTGCACTGCACATCACAGCAGACTATGCTGGTTTGTACTAATACAAGGAATAAATTGTGTTGTCTAGAACCACCACTCGTCATGAGACTTTTGCTTGTGATGCTCTGTGCAGCCAAACTTCCCTTTTCCCATGTCTGCTATAGGTTGAATCTCAGTAAAGGATTTGATAAGGTCTGGTTTCTTGGAGATCATTAGTAAACTAGTCATTCATTTTTGGGCCCTCCAGGTTACTCAAAGAAAAAAGAAACAATTTGTTGGTTTTATCACACAACCCAGTTGTGCTTTCAGGTCTACAGTTGTTGATACAACTTGTTGAGATCTGGCTGGTAAAATAAAACTACCCATTTCTATTTGAAAATGCAGAGGAACGAAACCAAAAGGATATATGTGAGCAACAGGGATGTGAAAGCACACAGACCTATAAGAGATTAAAGGTGAAGTGAACGAAGAAGCTGGTAATTAAATTAATAAAAACATGCAACTTAAACACTATACAAGGTACATAATACTTTTTTTCCCTCTTCACATCACAGCTGTTTTAATACTAAATCTTGTAAATTCATTGTAGAGATTAACTTGCTTTTTTTTTTTTTATGTGATATTGCTGCCTTTCATTGAGGATAAAGAAATGGAATTAGAGGAGAACTGAATTGCTAGTACCATGTAGTTAGATGCAAAACTAAATATTGTCTGAAAAGTTATTTTGTAAGAATGAATGTTTTTAGGAAGAGTATAATAATTTTATAAAAAATAATCAGTAATTCTGCTTTTAAAGCTAAAGATTATGGATCCAGGTCACTTTTAAACCCTCTATCACAATTGTAAATATTCATTTGGTGACATTTCCTTTTTTTTTTTTTTTTCTTTTCCCTCCCCCAGTGACCTACATCTCATGAATGCTGTGTTGTCTACATGTTGTGCTGTGTGTCTCTTCTGTCTTTTGGTTTGTTGGCTCTGTTCAGTCTGTGTGCATCTTGATTAGTATCTGACTAAAGCCCCATCTCATAAATACTTGTGCACATCAGTAACTGTGTATCAGAGGAGTTGCTGGTATCATATACATGAATAGGATGGGCTGAGTGCATAGCTTCATGGACTCGGGGGAGTTGGCATGCAGCAGTTCCAGCCAACAATAAATACAGGGCTGTGTTTTACAAGAATAGATTAATGCTGAAGCATATCTTGGCTAGTTAGAAGTTTTAACTGTGTGTATGGTGTTTGTGCACAAAGTGCATAAACATGGTACCTTTTAGTTGTGTGTTTCCATTTTGCTTATTTGTTTTTGTTGGCTGCCTAGAAAACCACAGCATCTTACTAACTAAAAACGGATAGCATGTAAAAGACAAAGCAAAGATGCTTCAAGACTTTTGTAAAACTCACACTACAAGGGAAAACTGTAAACTTCCTGAGCAGCAAGACTGAGGACTCCCAAAGACCAAATTAACCATTGTAAAACTGTAAAAGGTGATCCAGGAGGAAGAGTTATAAAACAGTAGCCTACCTGAAACTTATTAAGTTCTCGTCCAGGTTGGATACCTGCCTGAGATGAACATGAGATTCCTGAGGTCACTTCAGAGTTTAGGACAGTTTCATCAGGTTGTTTTTAGTCCAAAGCATCTATGATGTGTGATTTATTTTTTTTCCTTAAATAGAATTTAATGGAAATCATGATGTTTCCTTGTACTGAATTGTAAATGGACCTTGAATTTCTACATGTGACTCCTGACCTGTCAGTAAGCTCTGGGGATATACTTATAACAAGTGTTGTTGCCTTGCATGTGTACTTCTGCCCAAAACCAGTACCACAGTGGTGTAAAGTTGGTTTGTTCCACATGAGAAGGATGTGAACATCTGCTGGGTCACTTGTATGTTGTAGAACCCAGGTTTTTAATGTTGCCCTGAGCTGTTTTGGCTTTCACATCACTTGGGTCAAGTTTTCCCCCTCTGCTTTAATCTGTGGCAGTAGCCTTGATTTTAATTTTTCCTGTATTTTACAGTGGTTTGAATTTTATCGACTTGATGGTACGACAGGGGAATATTGACAACCCTCCTAAGACACCACTTGTTCCCGGCTTTGAGTGCTCTGGAATCGTAGAAGCTCTTGGAGATAGCGTGAAAGGATTTGAGGTAATATTTTCTCTGCTTTCAGGGAAAGACTAAATAATCATCACTTCACTGAGAATGTTGCCCCTAATTCTAAACTGCCAGCAACAGGAGCCTTCACTACCCTGTTGAGATCTGAAAGGGCAATTTTTCTTTTCTGCATCCCAACCATGAGAATGACCGCTTTGATTAGTTCCTGAAGCCATATGACCGCCTTCAGATCCTTCCTGAAAAGTTATTTGTGCTGTGTGCATATCTGGAGGGCTGTGTAGGATCTGGAAAGCATGACTGACATGCTTTAAGAAAGTAAAAGAAATTGAGTTAACTTGTTTAGTTTCTTTTCTTTGCCACATTTGTAGTCATTGTTGCAAAGTTCCTCAAAGCCCACACACTGCTGATTCTAGTTCGAACTTTTGATCTTGAATTAACAAGACCCCATCTATGATAAGCATTCTTTCTTACAACTGTGTGCATTTATTTGGCACAGATAAGAATGGGACCCTGATTATGGGATCAGAATCTATTTAGCTCAACAAAGTAGTGATAAATGACAATAGTTCATGTATATAATAAAGCTTTCAGAAGTGGTTGGCATTATATACTCTTTGGTGTCTTGTATTACATATAAACAACATTCTGTTTTACTTCCTATTCCATTATTGATATTAAACATCTCTGTTCCCTCCAATCTCACACTTTTCTTACACTAGATACAAAAAATTCTGTACTAGGAAAGAACTGAGTAAATGTGTGTCAACCCTATCTTAGCTATTTGCTGAATCAGCCATTTCATCAAGTATAATTGCATTTTCTGAATTCTTATTGTATCTTGATCTTAAGAAGGCAATTACCTAAAATATCTGTATTTAAAGGTAACGTTTTTGCTTTTCTAGAAAAGCTTCAAAATTTCTCAGTTGAGTAAAGATAATGGCCAATTTACTTTTCAGTAGGGTGTCAGCAATGAGCTGCTCTTGGGACATTTCTCCACCTTCCCTCTCCTGCCCTGTCTCTGCCTTGCAACAAACCATAATCTTTCAATGTTTTTGTGATAAACAATAACTGAATAAAAACTTTACGATTTGAAAAACTCAACTGCTTCAATTGTTCAGCTCTCGTATTCTGTGTTTTGTAGTTACAATCCATACAAAAGAATATTCTATGAAAGGAGCATAGCAAGTTTTCTGCTCTACATCAGCATTCTTAGTTTAAACATTCCTTCTATTTTTAAAGGGCATCATAAGGCTACAGCATATGGTGCTTGTTTGAGTAATGTTGCACCTGAATGAATATACTGTGTCTCTTTAAAAGTTACGGCTTTGTTCTGACTATAAAACATGTTTGTGCATTAGTGTACTTCCTGAAATTTAAACAAATCATGGTGTTTTACTTTTTACATATAATCTGCATAGCCAAGGTAGTGTTTGAGTCATCTAGAAGATCTGATGCTCAAAATAGCTGCTCTGCACACGTATGAGCCCATCAGCAGGGGTATGTCCCAGGAGGACGATGCAATGATGTTCTCTCAGTTTCTTTATAAATATATATATATATTTTACACAGAATAAGAGAATGTCAGGTGCTCGTTGCCGTGTTGACATATGCTGTTACCCCTGTTCATAGTGATGACAGGAATGGCAAAAATTACACCCTATATCTTCTGACCTTCTTTCCTTTTGTAGATCCCTTCCAGTTCAAATCCTGTTCAAGTTGTGGGGATTTGATAAGAACATGTCCTATTGGCCCCTAGTCTGTACTCGGGCTGTCTTACACTCAAGATATTGCCAGCCATTTCTTGTCTTCACTAGCTATAATTGCGTTAAGATACGATGAATGGCCGTCCATTTTGATAGAGATGTGTAAGAACATGTTTTATATTGAAAGAAAGCCTTTTTTTTTATTTTAAGGAAATGGAAGAGTAAAAGCCTATTCTTTCTCCCGTTAAAAGCAAACACTGATTTTCGCTGAGCTCAGATGTAACATGTCTGATCTATATTTGTTGGGATGGTTCTCAGGAACTGAGGTCTAATCTGGCGTGATGTCTAGGCTCTGTATAAAGATTGTAGTAAAATATGATTTTATTATTATTAAGAAGTCCCTTGGGAATCACCAGGAGAGACCTCTCTTCTCTGCATTCTTTTGGAAATCGGTTATGTTTGTTTGCAAGGATAGGACATACTAACATATTCACTAATTAATCTTAACAGACTTTAGATTTTATAAACTTTACTAACATCAAAAGGAGCCACAGAGCAGTTACCAGTGATGCATTGGTAATTTGAATGTGTGTTTCAAAAGAAGGCAGCATTCAGTGAAATTGGAATGACAGTTCTGTTTCAGCGTCTTCATTCTAAAAGAGCAAACCCTTCAGAGATGTCAGCAGCACTTAGCATTTAGCAAACCCACAATATCCCAAAGCCAAAGTGATGAAATCACTTTGTGCTTGGGAGACCAAAATGTGCCTGTGCTATAAACATTTGTCTGAAGGTACTAATGTTAGGCTTTACTCCATTGCTCTCAAATGTAGCTTATGTAGATCAAGAACAACCCGTAGTATCACCAAAGAATTAGTGGGTATTAGTAGAAAGTAAGATAGAAAGTATCAGGCAGATAAGCAAGTACATTTTAGAGGGAGAGCTTCTATTAGTTGCAATTAAAATACCAAGTCCTAAAGTTTGGTCCTATTCCTGCCTTATTGCTTATACTGTGGCTCAGCTGAAGAGCTCCTCTCATGAAAAAGGATGATATTTTTGTTTGTGTGAAAGGCAAGATAAAATACATGTAGGAGCTGCTGTGGGCAAGGCATTGTCTTAAGTTTATAAGAGTTATGCCTGTGAAGGCTTTAATATGTATTGGCCAAATGCTGCTTGCTGGGCTCTCCCAGATTTCCCTGCTGGACCAGGTTCTACCTTCATTCAAGTGTTGCTTTCCAACTCTGATTGTACCCCTGAATGCACCTCAGTTACCTTAGTAACCAGAGCTATATTTTTGATGTTTAAGGTGGCAGGCATATTTGAAATTGCACAATCCAATTCTGCTCTGCCACATGGCTGTAGAAATGGCAGTCATTATGGACATGTAGAGGTAGAATTGGTTATTAAGATGGTAAAGCTAGAGAGTAGATATCAATAGTGTTATAAGTGAGTGGTTTCTGAACCCTTTCATGTTGTGCTCTGTCTAGGAGAGTACAAGTCCTCCCTTTCTCATTCACAGAGAAAAAAAGTGTGTATAAATCATTGTGAAGACTGAGAAGACAAAATGAAAATTTATCTTGGATGCAATTGTTTATACCATGCATCTCACTGTAATGTTTCTCTTCTTTCTTTTTTCTTTTCTTTTCTTTTCTTTTCTTTTCTTTTCTTTCTTTTCTTTCTTTTCTTTTTTTTTTCTTTTCTTTTCTTTTCTTTTCTTTTCTTTTCTTTTCTTTTCTTTTCTTTTCTTTTCTTTTCTTTTCTTTTCTTTTCTTTTCTTTTCTTTCCTTTCCTTTCCTTTCTTTCCTTTCCTTTCCTTTCCTTTCCTTTCCTTTCCTTTCCTTTCCTTTCCTTTCCTTTCCTTTCCTTTCCTTTCCTTTCTTTCCTTTCCTTTCCTTTCCTTTCCTTTCCTTTCCTTTCTTTCCTTTCCTTTCCTTTCCTTTCCTTTCCTTTCCTTTCCTTTCCTTTCCTTTCCTTTCCTTTCCTTTCCTTTCCTTTCCTTTCCTTTCCTTTCCTTTCTTTCTGTAAAACAGAATTTGCTGGTTATTAATGGGAATGCTGTTTTGATTGTTCACAGCCCCATTTGTTATTTAGGAACTGCTGACAAAAGATGGCTGGTATTGATTATGCTGATAGACTGCTCAATCAGAGAAGCAGCGTAGGAAAAAAGATGTGGCCTTAATTTTGGTATCTTTGTTGTTAAAGTCAAGTTTTTAATACAATTAAAAAAATGGAAAAGCCCAAAGCTGAGCAGCTTAACTGCTGTGTTGCCAAAGATGTGGATCACCATTACAGTCTGTCATGGCTTGAATAGGAAAGTTGCAGATGTTACAAGTTTCTTTTTACGGTTTAAGTTGCAGACATAGCCTCAACATTGTTTTCTCCCTTGATTGTAGATTGGAGACAGAGTCATGGCTTTTGTAAACTACAATGCATGGGCTGAAGTAGTATGTACCCCCGGTAGAATTTGTCTACAAGATCCCAGATGACATGAGTTTTTCTGAAGCTGCTGCATTTCCCATGAACTTTGTAACTGCCTACATGATGCTCTTTGAAGTTGCTAACCTAAGAGAAGGCATGTCTGTGCTGGTTCACTCTGCAGGAGGTGGGTGGTAAGTTGGATTTCTCTTATTTTCCTGTCATCCCGTGACTGAAAAGAGCCAGATACTGCTTTTGGTTTGGTTTGATACCAGATACGCCTATATGAGGGGTTGTGATGAGCAGGAACTCCATCAAAACACTGATGCAAATGGTTGGCAGGAGCTTCTGGTGAAATAAAAATGCTATGACCATTGACTCTACATAAAAATACCTCCAAAACACTTTAGAAGTTAGTTAAAGATTGAGAAGTAAGTGTTACTTCAAACTTTTGTATCCCTAAGTTTATGCACCTTGTACTTGTTCTTTGTGAAAGAAGGGCTATAATGAAAGGATTAAATAAATCAGCTCCCTGCATAAGGTATTTGTAGGTAACCATAATCCTCTTTGCAGTACATAGCCCTGTTGGAATACTCCTGCAGATGCTGTGTGCATGTGTGATGTTTTCCCCTGTGAATGGCAGTGTAGTTTTTTTCCTTTGTTGCGGAGGGATTGAAAGCAGTGAAAAATACTATCATCCCAAAGCTGAGGAAAATAGCATACAAATACAGAATTTGAGTCAGTGGTGGCTGCTGCATGCCATGGGTTGGATCATCAGTAAAGAGGCATTGCATTGCATGGGCGAAGCAACAGCTGGATGAATTGGGTGGAATACCAGGCCACACAAAGAAACCATAAGCGAGCACTTAGTGTTACCAGTTGCTTGAACTATCTCTTTGGGAAAAAAAAATCTCTCTTTTGGAAAATATGTAAGCTGGTACAAAATATTAAGATACCAACAGGGGAGTATGTTTACCACTTGAAATTGCACAGTCCTCTTCCATAAGACCCGATTTTATGACCGAGAACATTAGCAGATCTCAGCCTTCTAAATCGGAGCACCTCTTCTGTTTTTCTGTTATGCCTTATGTATGATAAATTAATATTCTGTTGTCTACTGAAAGCTGGGTAGGCAGCCCAAACACCTTAGCCTAATTCTGTTGCCCTTTGACCTTCTTCAGGTTCTCATATAAATAAAAGCTGTTATCAAAGAAAAAAATTCACCAGTTCCCTACATTGAAATGTTTTTAGCTAACAATAATCCTACTTGCAGTAAATGGTCCTCTTGGAATACTTCTGTAACTGAATGGAATTTATAATCTTATTATGGTTCGGCACAGTACAACCTACAGCATTATGGCTGACTTTATTGTTCTGTAATATTAAATCTTTTCATGTGGAATTCAGGACTGTTAAAGCAACATGAGGCCACACATTCAGGATATTCTAAGACTTTGCGTTTACCTGAAGGGTTGTCAGCCCAGCTGACACTATATGGACCCAGGCTGAGTGTATGGAGTTAGCAAGACACCCTGTGCATATGCACGTCTTCAGAGAAAATGAACTCCTTGTCCCTGTGAGAGATAAAATGTTCTTGCTAACCTTCTTTCTCTCTTCCTTTTTCTTCCTTTCTCTCCCTTTTTCTAACATTGCTCACCTTTAATTATTTCCTTCTCCTCTTATTTAAGCACTGTTAACACTATCAACTCACACAGTCTTCCTCACTAGTGTCCAACCCTCTGCCCGGTTGTTCTGTAAGGTACTGCTGCTCCCTTGCTGTCACAGACACCCAATGAGCATCTTTCCACTAGTCCTCTGCTGTGGCTGCCTCCTCTCAGAGCAGCTGAAGGGAGGGACAGGTTGTGTCTGGCTGCCAGCAGAAAACAGGAAAAACATATTTTTTCCCTGTTAAGTAATTAAATAAAACAGTGTTTCCAGAGGAAAGTCCAGCAGTCCTGGGAAGAAACTGGGCAATAGCTGGTGTAGGTCTGTGTGTGATCTGGGAGGACTGCACGTAAGATGGAGCTGGGGCTGACTAGCCTGCAAGACAGGGTGCTGATCCCCGTGGCATGGGGGAAGAGTACCTTGTGCAGTCTGTTCTGAGTAAGGCTGTTCTTTGTAAGTCTTTTCTTTGTAAGGGAGCAGGTGTTACTGGAACTGGAAAGGAAATGCTTTTCCCAATGCTTGATAGGTCTTACAGGTAAGCTCTCACTCTGGAGATTATTTTTTTCCCTCTTGTACTAACTAGACAAAGATTTCAGAGACACGTCTGTATTCCTCCTTAAACCTCTCTAATACTCTGTCCATTAATCCCTTGAAAAATGTAACAACCTCCATCGAACAAATTATTTTCACAAAGTGCTTTGCTAATAAAACAGAAAACCTGAATTCAGTTTTCAACACAAACTTCACTATGTGAAGAGATTTTTTTTGTGCCGTTGCTTTAATAGATACAAGGCCCATTAACATTTTCAGCAAGTGGAAAACCTGTCCAGTTTGTTTCTAAATGCCATAGAAATTCCAGAATACTTTAATGAGACAATAGGCTCCCTGTGGGACTAGAAGTTTGTAATTGTTCCTTCTCGTTATACAAGATCATTATTTTAGCCATTTCATGCAGTTTACAAAGAAGAACTTGTTGCTTCAAAAATATTTGTGAGCTTCTTTGTTCTGGCTCTCCAGTCCTCTTTAGGAGAATTCTGCAGCGATTTAAAAAAAAAAAAACTGAATCGGGGAAAATTCTCAACAACCTTTACTTATGTATTGCCTCAGTTTATTTATGTGCCATATTTCTGGTTGTAGATGTATTTCTGGATGTAGATGTAGTGAGGAAACTAAAGCAATTGCCTTCACATCTGTGCCTGGGGTATGTTTTGTATGGGATGGTATCATTTAATATCTGACAGGATGCTTTCAATAAGGCAGTGTACCTATTTCCAAATGTTCCAGGGGACATCAGAAGATGATGCAGAGAAAAAAAAAAAAATAACACTCCAAGATAACTGATACTGAAAAAAAACCAAACAACTCGCACATGCCTCTTTTTTTCAGTTACAGAGACTTGAATCCTGTTCCATATACCAGATCAATACCCTCCCTGCCTCCTGCTCATCTAAAAGGTCAGGGCATCATATGATCTTCTCTGCTCATGGCAGGAAACGTGTATAGTTGTAGGGAAGCGCCTTGCCTCTGTGAACTAGGAGAAGAAATGTGGACAGTCACAAGCTCTGCCTCTGGCAATGCATGATGTAGCCATCCACTGTAACTTGTCTAAAGAGAAAGACCCCGCTGCAGTGCTTAGAAAGGAGGCTTGAAAGGAGAGATTGTGTTTGCTTTTGTTTCCTAGGGTCAGTTTGTTGACTTTGATTGTTTGCAATGGGGGCTGCTTTGGGGGGTTTGTTTGTTTTTCCTCTTTTTCCCTCTTGAGGTAGGGGAGGTTAAGAGAGGCTGACTCTCAGCTGCCAGCCAGGGCAGTGAAGTAGAAATTTTAGGGGCCTTCTAGGAAAGTGTGGTATAGGCTCATGTCTGATCAGATGTAAATGAGAAATCTTGCAAATCATTCTGTTATCATTGCTCTAATGTTACGGATCAAGATCTAACAAGGACAAGGCTGGTCATATGCTGTCTTTCAGGCCTCTGCCTGGCAGGATACTTAACACTTCTGTTTAAGCAGACCATTATATTGATTAGTAGGGAAATTCGATAGTTAACAAGAGATATAATTGTATTGTATGTATAGAATTTAAATGCTTAAAGCTAGTGTAAGTGCCCTTCTGAACTGATTTCTAAAATATGGAGAAGGTCAGCTAACACTGAACTTCAAAAACTTCCAGTTATACTCACATAGAAATTAATACTCAAAAATATGAGGAGTTTTTTCTACAGTAAGCTATATGTTCTTGTATACATCCAGTTGAGAAACTAGCTTATCTTAACTGTAAAACTCTGTAATTAATGTTTGAAATGACCATCAGACTATAGTAGAATAGCTCCCTTCACAAATACACTCAATTGTCTTTTTTTAGAGTGAAGCCAAGTGGCATCTGAGGAAAATAGGCTGAGAAAACTGAGCATTAGCATGCACCCCACTGGGACTGATCTGCTATATGAAGCAATTAGTTCTCTAAAATGAAGACTGTGTAAGTCAGTGCAAGCCACAGCACAGGCTTGTATGAGATTACATTAGTAATTTTAAGAACAACTACATAAACTTGTGAACTGCATCCTGGACTAATTGAATTAGTATAAATACAGGACTGCTGTATTAAAAATCAAAATGAAGCAAAAAAAACCCAACACCCTTATGATCATCACTTCTAGCTATAATAAATACAATCTATGACATCTACCTGGAAAGTGAATTCTTTCAGGGATTTAGATCTGTTAGAGACTGCCATTATGCCCATTTGCTTATTTGTTTGTTTTTTTATATACTGCTTGTTCTGGCTATTTGGAACACAAAACTTTGTTCATTTATCAAAACCGTGTGAACACCTCAAACTCATCACTTAACCTCTCAGATGCAAGGCAGAATTATTAGCCAGTTCTTTAGCATTTCAGTCTCACAGATGCTAGAACTAAGCTGCGTTAAAGACAGAAGTATCGACTGCTGTCCTGAAGCTCTGATCTGACCTTCCCTTTCATGCTCAGCAGCAGAGGAGGTGCGAGTAAGTTACAGATAAAAGCTCTCATGTTTGAATTTGAAGAATAAATCTGACTTGGCAACAGATTTAGGTCATCCTGGCAGGATTGGTTACTGCTTGGCAGGAACCCTCATTTTTATTGCTTCTACCCTCATAAATTGCAAATATTTGAGGATGTGTTCCAAACTGAATCACCAAAGTAGTGATATTTATCTGACAAAGAACTGGCACTCCTTAGTAAATGTGGTCACATGCTATCACAGGAACCCCTTCAAAAGAATTATTAGATTATTAGATTTCTTCTTTAAAAATATAGCTCTGCATTTATCCCTTCAAATTGTCTCTCCTCTGTCTTGCTTGTGGATAAGTCTTTCTCAATTTCCAGACTTGATTTGTAGCCAGATAATGTATCTGTGTTATCTTTTGTTGTCCCTTTTTTTTTAATTAGCTTTTCTCTCATCTTGGGACAGTTCCTTCAGATCTCTTTGGTAGTATGTATATTTGTACGTGGTTAGAAAGATAGAATCATAGAATCATAGAATCATAGAATATCCTGAGTTGGAAGGGACCCTTAAGGATCATCAAGTCCAACTCTTGACACCACACAGGTCTACCCAAAAGTTCAGACCATGTGGCTAAGTGCACAGTCCAATCTCTTCTTAAATTCAGTCAGGCTCGGTGCAGTGACCACTTCCCTGGGGAGCCTGTTCCAGTGTGCAACCACCCTCTCTGTGAAGAACCCCCTCCTGATGTCAAGCCTAAACTTCCCCTGCCTCAGCTTAACCCCGTTCCCGCGGGTCCTGTCACTGGTGTTAATGGAGAAAAGGTCTCCTGCCTCTCGACACCCCCTTACGAGGAAGTTGTAGACTGCGATGAGGTCTCCCCTCAGCCTCCTCTTCTCCAGGCTGAACAGGCCCAGTGCCCTCAGCCGTTCCTCGTACGTCTTCCCCTCCAGGCCTTTCACCATCTTCGTAGCCCTCCTCTGGACACTCTCCAACAGTTTCATGTCCTTTTTATACCGTGGTGCCCAGAACTGCACACAGTACTCGAGGTGAGGCCGCACCAGCGCAGAGTAGAGCGGGACAATCACCTCCCTTGACCTGGGATGCCCAGAATCAAATATTTCCTTGGCTGATATTTTTCAGGTTGAAAGCAGGCTTGCTTGTTCATACTCCTTTTCCAAAAGCTGCAATGTCTGTTTCGTTGGTCATCCTGTTGGTCCATGCAGACACATACTTATTTCCTGGGCTTTGAGCTGGTTGGCTGCAAAGCAGCAGTAGGCCAATATGAAAGCCAGTCTTGTCTTCTAAAATAGGTCTCTCAGCATCCCTGATCCTTTTAAACATTGTATGGGCTGATTGAACTTAGGTCTGTCTGCACATAGCAGGTAGGAGTACATTAAGTAGCACTCATGACTTGTGTTTGAGTCAGTTCTTCTTGAATGTGCATAATTGGGATTTACTCCACTCTTCTGATGGTCCTGGCCAGCATACTGTACAATGGCATTACCACTTTCCGATCTGCTAAAACCTTTACCTAATACTTCCCAGGACTGCACTTGCTATTTTCATATTAGCAGTTCATAGCCACTCTGCATTTGATGAATACACCCTAAGTGCTTTTCTCCTATTTCATCTCCTTCAGACAAGAAAGAGAATAAATCAGCTCACACAGAGCTGTGTGTAACCAAGGCTAGGCTGCATTCAGTATCCAAGCTATCTCGTTTAAAGCCAGACAGGGCACCTCTACATTGTGCTGCACTGTGCCATGTGAATGCCTCTAAAGCATGGATGTGCTCCCTCAGCAGCCCGGGAAAGTCCCAGTGCCATGCCTGAGTCTATTTCCAGACACTGCCTCAGAGCATAATCTGTTAATCAAACACAAAAGCTTGGTGAGTCATACACAAAAAGCAATTTCCCTGACCAAAGCAGCCTGCAGTCCCTGAAGGCCTTTCTTTTTGCCTCTCACAGCCCTGCACTCCCCAGAGGACATGTCCTTTCCCTGAGTCCCCTGCTGAGTCATGTCACACACAGGCAGTGCTTAGCTCTTCCTTGGCTGTTCAGCTTTTAGGATAGAGTTTATGTGCTCTGGGCAAGAATCTTGGCTGCCGTACACTCTCGTAGCTCCCCTTAAGTGCAGCGGCTTTATACCAGATGAAGATCCAGCTGCAAGGCTTGGTTGCACCCCAACTTCACATTTTTCAAGGGAGGGAGGAAAAAACATCCCCTGGTGATAGTAGCAGAAAATAAGAGAGTCTGAGAGTAAAAAGAGGTCGTTATTTCGCGGTGACTCTTTCCCATTCCCTCTCCTCCAAAACTTACTGTGGTGCACTGAGTGTAACAGATGCTGCCCTAATGCTTGTTCAGCTTGTCCACTCTGCAATGTTCACCTGAGTGTTTGGTTTCCAATTTCCTTTGCTATAATTGGAAAAATAACACCTTCAGGAAGTGCAGCTGACTTCTCCAAACACCACAGAAACATTTTCCTTGATGCCAGTAGATGTCTTCTCTTGCAGTTTTCTTACTACGCTTGTGTACTTTGTACCACCTTCAAATACGGTTATGTGGCATCAAAGCACTTTGGAAGCATGCATTCTGCTCACATTCAGTGCCAGACAGGTTTCTTGTGCAAGAATAAGTATGAATTATTTTTGAAAATACTGTAGCACCTCTGGGCTGCACAAATATACCTGGAAACAATCATTTCTTAGTGATGCTATTGGTTCTCACAGATGCCATTTTGCTGAGTGGTATCTTTTAGATGGTTTGTTCTCTTTTGCTATGAGGTTGGGCTCAGTGTTTACAACAGCAAAATATAATGAGCAGAAATGGTGCTTTCATGAAAGAATACTGAACTGTGAGTGCTGTCAGTCAGTATGCAGCTGGGCCACCAGACCTATGTCTGGGCTGTGCCTTTAGGTTAGACCCTTTCAGAAAGTCAGTAACTTACAGTTTTATTTATACTTCAACCAGTGTTAAGTTAGTATTAATATGATGATTAGATTAGTAAGTTTTCTTCTGTTCATGCTTTTCATATTGACTTTTCAATGTACAGGACGTATATAGTTTTTACTTTTGAATTGTTTAAGTAACAGAACAATGTTTAATTTTTATTTTTTAATCTATTTTTCCCTTCTTTTATGTGATTATCTCAATAAGAGAAGTTTCCAATCCTGCAGGTTTAAAGTCGTGTTTTATAGCAAAGGAATGCAAAGAAAGTTCAATCTTTCTATTGGAACTAAAACAGATAGCAGTGTATCCATTTATAATAGATTCTATAATAATTACATGTTTGGATTAGGGTAAACATACTGGCTTTATAAAGAGACAGGATCCCTTGAAAAGAAATCAATCAAACAGACTTCAAAGCTAGAGAGATGCAAGACTCCCATGTCAAATCCAATGTTAGGAGACATGCTTCATTTCCACAGAACGCTGCAATGCAAGTTATGCGTCTCTTTGAGGACACACTGTGTGGAGTTCTGCATGATAAGCAGCATAAGTGTGTGTGTGTCTGTGTGTGTGTACTGATAGATGTTAAAGCAGATTAATTCAATTTTAAGGAAATATTTTGTAACCATGTCTATCACTTCAGTGAAGCAATCAATCGGTTTATTCAAAGACTGCTAAATCCTATTAAAAGTAAAGTTAAGTGTTCAAGTGAGAATTTTTTTTTTCCATTTATGAATTTTCCCAGGTGCAGGAAGCATCTAGGTAGTATTTAGATGTGGAAATTTACATCATGTGTAAAAAATCAGATGTGTGAAAAGCTTTATTTTTTGTGTTTTAAACAATGCCTTTCTATTTAGACACCCACTCAGAAGGTTTTGGAATTCATATACTATTTCTGATAGCATGGTGCCTGCTTCTCTGTCTGGGTGAAAGCTGAAGGGTAACAGAGATGATGTGGTTTTGTCGGGGCAGGGAGGAGACAGAAAACCTTCTT
This sequence comes from Anas acuta, assembly GCF_963932015.1. Classification (NCBI taxonomy): domain Eukaryota; kingdom Metazoa; phylum Chordata; class Aves; order Anseriformes; family Anatidae; genus Anas; species Anas acuta. Next base: position 6,648,998 of record NC_088988.1, on the reverse strand, counting down.
TTATTTTTCTACCACAAAGCAGTTTTTAGGAATCCAAAGGAGAGGACAGTACTTGTGTGTCCCTGAGGTCAGGGTGAGAGTGTGCAGCGGGACTGGAGTCAGCATGGAGATCTCACCTGCTCCTCCATGGCCCTGGGAAAGGACTGTTCCTCCTTCCAGCTGCAGAACTCCGTGTGCATATTTCATTTGTGAACCATGGGCATTGTGAGCACTGGGACCCTAAGTACTTACAACTAATGTGTATAGCCCTTTAAACAAAAGGTACTAATCCAAAAGTAGCTAAATGACTTGAGGGATTAGAAAAGAGATTTAAGAGCGAGTTGCATAGCCACAGTGCTTTTTTGGAGCTTAGTCGAATTCCACAGAAATTAGTGAAACGTTTGAGTTCATAGGTTGAGTTCAGTTCTCCTGCTTTGGGGAGGAAGGCATTCTAAGCCCAATACCAGCCTTTATTCCTAGATTTTTGAAATACAAATATTAGGACCACTTTGCACTAAAATAAGTACAAACCAGTGTCAGGTTAAGATCTTCAGAAAGCTGTAGAAGAATGTTTCATGGAATTGCCTCAAAATACTTCAGTGATCTTGTTCATCCAATTATAAAAATACTGGTCATATGAATCAGTTTTAGGCTTTAAATATCCCCAGAAAGTATTCTGACCTGGGGTTTTAGATAATCTTGTCTCTGTGGGGGGTGAACTAGCCAGTTTGAGTCAAGAAGAAAATAGGTGTTGTTTTTTTTTTGTGCATTTCTCCTATTTATTTGAGAGTCATTTAGTTAAATGTTAATCATCTTCTGCAGGATGAAAAACAACACGTTTTCTGCTCTAATATTTGACCTTTTAAACATGAACTGTTTTTGATTCAGGATACATTAATTATCCCTTGTCTTCCTGAGTTAGATTGAAAATGCAGAAAACTAATTAGAGAATAGATCAATAATGTCAGAATTTCACTCCACTAGCATACATTATAAAATACTGATTTATCTAAATTACTGTGGGTAGTGGTTTTCTGGAAGAGACAGAAAATGAGAAGGGGATTGCTAGTGAAAATGGCTGAGAAAAGGAGAGATACAAAAGTCAGATTATTTTTTCTTGCAATTTTATGTTACAATATTTTTGGAGGCTTTAGACTAAGACGATAAGTAATAGAGAAATGAAGCATGAGAAGAGTGAAACCTTTTCTGCTCCTAGAAGATATTATATCTTGCGAGATGAGGCCCCGCAGGAAGAGATTTGCCTATGATTTCTAATAGATTAAGGATTCCAATCCAAGAAAATAATGGATGATTTTAAAAAGAAAAGGTCATTTATGTTTGGTATTGGATTATCGTGCTACAAATCAACATTCAGATCTGGGTCCTGCTGTAAGTTTCTCTGAGCCACTGGACATGTTGTTCAATTTGCTGTGCTATTTCCATTTCTCACTTGTAAAGGAAGAATTACAGCGCATCCCTCCTCTTGCTCCCTTCTCTTTGTCTCTTGGTACCTGCCCAAGATCCCAGAACTGTGCCTTGCTGTTCAGCTGTTTACTGACTAACCCAGTAGGAAACCAATTTGAAACTCCTGGATGCCACCATATAAAAATAATACTGCTGTCCTCTTGAGATGTTCAACTTAGATGACTGTCACTAGCAATTACATTCAGCATTATATGGGAAGATGCCAAGACCCCCAGGGTATGCAGGATTATCCAATTATTCTACTGTAAATGAAAGCCAAGCACTGATTACTGGTATTTACATACTAATAATCAGGGTTTCTGGTTGGAATGAACTGAAATGTGTTTATCCATGGATGATTTTACTGGTCATGCATACAGTTTACAAATGACAATCTTTTAGCTGTAAATATAAGTAAGAATCTGCTAAATTTAGTCAGACATTATTTTCAGAATCACTGTGCCATTTCTTGCTTCTGAGCATATCCATGTAAACAGTAGCTCCAGTGGAATAATGTGGTTGCAATGAGAGGCAGAATTTGGCTACCAGAGGTCTATATTCTGTTTGTTAGTGTACTAAGAGTAAAATAATAATAATAATAAAAAAGGTGGAAGAAATGACCTGTTAGGATCTTTTTTGAAATCCAGATGACTCAGTGTTTAAAGCAGTACTTCCCTTCTCTCAGCCTCGTGAAGTTACAGGTTATAATTTAGAAGTTAAATTTTTCTGGGGACTGAAGCTGGAGAGGCCAAGTACAGACATTTGAAGGCACAAATCCTGCAGTGCCCCAAATCCTTTTTAGACACTGGCATGGCATCTGATTGACCTTGCTGGATTTTTGCCCAGATGCAGTCTTCCATCTACTGGGAGGTTGCCGCAGAGGCCATGTGGCAATCTGCGAAGGGTCTTGAGCAGCTTGGATCCAGCAAGCTCACAGGAGCACACTGCTCTTGTTGGGTTCCATCAGATATCTGTCTGCATGCAGAGGGCTTGCAAGATTACAATTGATAATGGACTTTCGCTTTGAGGAAGAGAGAGGCATCTCAGTGTTATCTGTCTCTTGTGAAAACCACAGGCTGGAAGAGTGTGCCATGAAGACAGAATCCTTTCTCTGACTCCGTGCCTAGCCCTGCAAATATGCTTCCATCAGAATTTGACCCACATCAGTTGGAATTCTAAGGGACACCTGCATGAGTTTGGGAGAACACCTGTACGAAGCAGAGCAAAAATTTGTTTTTGATACAAATACTTTGTGTGCTTCTTTTCTAGCCTGACAAGCTTCTGCTCTTGTTCCAGTTGCTCTAATTTAGGGGTAGTTATAGCAATGTGATACCCGTGTGTGTCAATGGATGCATATATGTTTGTGTAGATGGGAGGAAGTCAGGCCTGCCTGTCATGGAGCAAGAAGACTTCTCTTTTTCAGTATTGTAATTTTCTTCTTGGCATTAGAAAGGAACAGTTCTGTTTCAAAGCCCAGAAATTAAAAACATGACATTAAATGTACATGTTATATACTGCAGGAACTTATTACAAGCTCAGGATAGAAAAGAACAGGCTCACAATGTGGACGCTGGGGAAGCTGAGAGTATATGTACTAGGAGAACTACTTCCCTGTTCATGCTTTAGGCCATTTGCTCCCCTTCACTAATGGATTACTTTTGAAGATGGGGCATTGGCCTAAATGAACCTGTTAGTGTGACTCATGGCTATTCCTGCATTCTGAATCATCAATAGTAATTTTTGTTATTAATACGAGGTAAAACAGATTTGCTCTACTATGCAGTATTTGTCACACCAAATTGCTCTCTCCTACTGCAACTATAAGAAAATGTGATCACTGAGAAACAGTATATGGTGCACTGGGACTGACTTGACTAGACCTGCTGTATTATGACCACAAAAACCCAAAGAATAAAAGCTGTATCTAAGTGTTTTTAGACTGAAAAGCTGAATCAAGTATTTTTACATTATCTGCCAGAAATTTTGTTGTGGAATAAGGTGCTGTGAGGCCTTCCTGTGAACAGAGGTTAGAATTGCATGTGGAAGCAGCTGAGGTATGAGGTGCTGATGTTACTGATGAGTCCTTGGGGAAAATGCAAAGGAGAAAGCAAGAAATATTTCTGATGTGCTCTTTCAGTTATCATTTTTGGTGTTCCTTGTAAATTAATATCATTTCCCTTGAATTACGCTGCTTTTGTTAAAAGAACAAGGAAAACTCTTTTCTAATGCAATTTTGATAGATTAATTTAATTTTATCCCTGCACTTACTTTGTCTTCAGCATATCCTTTTGATTTAAGTGTATTTTTCCTATGACTGAATTGCTTTGCACTGGTAAGAAATTAGTTTGGGAAGTGCTTGAACATATTTGGTGATGGATTTTGCCGTGTCACGAGTGAATTGGTAACTGCAAAGTCTGTCAACCAATTTCCATGTCAGTGAACTAACATACTGATATGCTTGCAGGGTCAAGCTGTTGCTCAGCTCTGCTCGACTATTCCCAATGTTACTGTTTTCGGAACAGCTTCATCTTTCAAACATGAAGCAATCAAAGACTCAGTAACTCACCTGTTTGACAGAAATGCAGACTATGTGCAAGAAATAAAAAGGTAATCTCTCCCTCCCCCCGCAACTAGTATCTGGCAAAATATATATTCCCCATAGCAACTGGCATAATACTATGAAAAACACTGGGTTAATCATATTTTTGGGAAGAGATCACATTTTTGAGTTCAGGAGCTGAAGTAAAATAAAGATACTATAAAACTGTCTAGATCTGCACTACAGGAGACAAAATAGCAAGCATCTCCGTATTTCTTTATAAGCAACATAAACTTTGTTTGTCCATGTTCATGCTTGGATGTCTGCTGTCAGCAAACTAAATACAGTAAAAAAGAATACATATGCTAACAGAAGACTACTTCACTGCATCTAATCTGCATATGTAGTAGCTCAGAGTCAGTACTCAATTCAGGATAAGAAGAGTACTCAATTCAGAGTAAGAAGTTTTCAGCAGATCTGTAAGTTATCCAGGTTTTAGGGGAATTCTCTGGTATGATTCCATCTGCATGTGTTTTTGCCTTCTGCCAGGGACTGATATCACAGCATGTGATGTCTGTTTTGATTTCACATCCTTAGATTTTGTTTGTTTGCATTCAGATTAGAATCATCCTGTTGCCTTCTGAAGTCCTGAGTGCTTCTGTTTCCATTTACATGTTTTCAGATACTTTGTTGTCAAGTCTGTCTTTTAGATACTGATGTTGATAAAGGTGGCAAACATTGGAATTAATAAGAAGATCTTAGGAAAAAAAAATGTCTTTTTTGTTTTGCTTGTCAGATAGATTAGAGAGAATGTTTTTCCTTGCATCTTGTATCTGTCAAAATACTGGGTTATCTAACTGGGCATAACAAAGAAATTTTTCAAAGGGGCCCCCCAAGGTAGTAGAGTTCACAGACTTCCTGTCAAACTTCTTCATTCCTCAGAATGATGGCAATGTCTCCTATTGCAAAGTGAGATTTCTTTCTTGCTTTTTAGAATCTCAACAGAAGGAGTAGATATCGTTTTGGATTGTCTGTGTGGAGAAAACACTGGGAAAGGCCTCAGTCTTCTTAAACCACTTGGGACTTACATTTTATATGGTGAGTGGAAACAGACAGGTACTTCAAAACTAAGCAAACAGGTATTTCAAAACTAAAACTTTGCTGTGCTTAAAATCTCTTAAAATCACCCTTTCCAAAACTGGACGTGTATCTAGGTGGCTACCATGTGATAATTTATCAATTCAGCCATTTCCAATAAAGGATTTTAGTGAAGATAAGCATGGACTAAATTATTGAGAAACAACAGCTAATACAAAGAAAGTCTATAAAAATATAAATCCAACATGAAAATGAATGTATGTTTCATTCATTCATAATCAAATGTTAGATTATGGAAGAGAAATGTAGGAGCAAACTTGGATCTCACATCATAGGAATTGCTCTGTGGCCAAGAAAACTCTTAACATAGTTCTTTGTGGGAGGAGAACTTAGTGGAAGCTTTCAGGAGGAAACCTATTGTTTCTATTCAACATGACTTTGAGGAATTCAAGCCCAGGTTTCTGTTCACAAATTTCTAATCATGTACATTGAGTGCTCCACATACCCAGTAAACGTGTTGTCCCTGCAGTTCTGCCAGGTTGCCATGTTGTTTGTTGATGATGGAACCACAGTCAGCCAAGCTTCTGTATGTAGGAGACAGCTGAAGGGATCGCTCAGTTCTGCAAATGAAGAACACATCCGTATTCTAGTGGAAAATGCAATGGCATCACTGATAAGCATACCTGCTTCCCTGGACTTTCATCTAGTGGTCGTAACAAAGAATATGTTGTGTCTCAAATATCTGCTTGGACTGTACAAGCTGCCTGTTTATAATGAAATCACTGCCAGTGAATTGCCATTGTATTTGTTAGCAGGTTAAAATGTACGATATATGTATATTCACACATGGTAGTCAGGCCTTTGATAGATAACTGTATCTGTTAATGAAAGACAGGACATCCGTGTGGTGACCAGTGCTATATATTGGTCTGAGACTAATGGCATTTTACTGGAAATAAATGAATAGATATAGAAGAGATTTGGTGTCAGAATGCCTAGTAGCACTGAAACGGTTCTTGCTTTTGAAAGATTTAATAGTTTATGTTTTTGTCATCCCACAATATCTATTAACTTGTAGGGTTCTGTCCCTTGGCCTCTTTGTTATTTATTCTCAAAGTAAAAGGACATCTACTAATCCCTTGTCAACCTGAGGAGAATTTTTTTTTCTTGCAAATGGAAACAGTTTCTTGGAATAGAAACAATTCTACCTATAATAAATGGTCTGCTTGTCAGCATGTATTAACTTGTGTGTCTATGTACTCATCTTTTACAGGTTCATCTAACATGGTTACTGGGGAGACAAAAAGCTTCTTCAGTTTTGCAAAATCAGTAAGTGTTCTAGTGCTGTGATTCTGCTCTACTTTCCTCTGACTTCAGTCTTCTGAACTTCATCTCCATTAAGTTGTTACTTCTGATATTGCTAAAAAGTTTTATGACTGCAATGTGGTCTGACATGTTTTATTCTGATATGACAGCTAGACAGGAATTGGAGTGCACATTTAAATTGTGCACTTAATGTGCAGTGCACATTAATGAGTGCACATAAGTGTGCAGTGCACATTTAAATTGTTAGCTATCATGTATCTCCTATCACAGCTAAGCTTAGCTAGACTGCATTGTTTTTTCACTTACAGCAGAATATCATATCCATGGATATAGACCACTGTACCCTGCATGTTCCTCGTTTCTGAAAACACTGCTGTGAATTAAAGGAGATATGTCTCTTATGACTGGGCTTGCCAGTCATTTCCAACTTTTCAAAAATTAGTTCTATAAAGAAATGAATTTTCAGTTCTCCTTGTTCAAGTGACATCAAAGAGATGGTGATGTTACACTTGTTTTCTAGCTGACGATGTCAACAAACACAAATTTCAAAGAATTGTTCTTCAGCTTATTGAAAAAAAATCTGCTCAGAAATTCTAGAAACTGTTAACAGTGACAAATATATCAAATAAACTGGTAGAGAGAAATAACCAGGTATGAAAGAAATTCCTTCAGGTTAGAAAAACAGAGGGAGACGTCTTTACTGAATATCTATCATATAATCTTTCTGCCAAGAGCTCATTTACAGCTTCCAGCAACAACCCCCTCCCAGGAGAAATTAACTTCAAAAGTGTCTATGTAATTGAAAACAAGATAAATCAAAGACTCTAGAAAAAGTGTGTGTATTTTTTGCTTCCTGCATTTTCTTAATAGTTACAGTGGCACAATCTTTGTTATTGTCACACCTTTGAGAATGAAATCAAGATAATCTTCACTACTCAGCCTTTTTATTATTTATATAAACATATCCAGATGTGTATAATTTGTAGGGTAGCTTGGCCCAAGGAAATAGATTTCAGCTGAAATTTTCACATAGTACTGGTATTTATTGAGTAAATAAATGTCAGTAAAATGAATTTCATATATATAACATTTTGTATAGAGTATAAGTAGTTTCTATATTTATATAATGAGTACGACAAAACTAACTCATCAAAATTATATTGAAACAGTAATCAAATTTGATGCATTCAAATGCACCAACTTTGCTAGAAAACAGAATACCAGGCTCTTGGGCTTAAATGAGATAAAATAATTTTCTTATCTATTATACTTAAAAATGGCAAACGTGATAATGGATGAAAAGCAAATGGAAGCTAGCAGTGCATGGCTTACTTTTGAGAATAGTCAACAGCTGCTTGCAAAGGTTAGGGAAACTAGCGTGGCTCTCGTGAAATAACAAAGGAGGACAGGAGATCTAAGAAGGGAGTTCCAGATCCTTGATTTCCAGCACCAAGTCCTACAACCTGACAACAAAAATGTGTTTTATTTCTGCATGTCAGTCAGCAGCTGCCTGCTTTTTTGCCTGTTAAATAAATCCTCACTGCTTCTCTTGGCTGTTACTTCAGAACTGACAGATGAGTCATGTATCATATCTGCATAGACGGTTTTCTTTGTCAACTTTTTAGTACAGTTCTTGAAGAGTGTTTTTCTAAACCTGCTGCTGTTTATTCCTTTCCAGTGGTGGCAGGTTGAGAAGGTAAATCCTATCAAGCTGTATGAGGAGAACAAAGTCATTGCTGGATTTTCTCTGCTCAATCTACTTTTCAAACAGAATCGAGGTGGCCTCATCAAGGGTGTAATGGACAAACTCCTAAATCTATATAACAATAAGAAGATCAAGCCTGTGGTTGATTCGTTATGGGCTTTGGAAGAGGTAGGAGCAAAAATTTCTTTCCCCATATTGATTTTTTTGAATATACACATTTTTAGATGTAAAATTAGTTCTAAAAAAGTTATTCACACATTTCTGGAGTTTCAAGTATTCTATGTTACATTCTTGAAAATACTAAAAAAAAAAATTATTATTTTTTTCAATCTTAGAAAATTGTTCCTGTTTCCTAAATACATGAAACTTGTGACTAACTAGTGGCTGTGTCTGACTGAACACATCAGCTTGTATTAGCATGCATCCATGAGGAAACAGTAATCATCAGATTTAACAAAATACAGTATTGTTAATGTATTATAGTTCTGAATGGCCTGTGGTCAGGGTTTGGAGGCCAACTTGTTGCTTATTCAAGTGGCACTAAAGAACCACCACTGTGATGGACGCAGGTAAGATACCTGGGCTGTGTGGTGGGACTCCACAGCCTATGACAGTTCTTGAAGCAGGATGCATTCCAGGGTTCACTGGGGCTTCTAGATGCGTGGGCCAGGTTTTACAGCAGGAAGGTGCATGCTGCCTCAGGTCATGCTGGTGAAGGAACCATAAGTAACTTGATCCTACCACTACATCTGCCCCTAGCGTACTCCAACATGGATCTTCATGTGGTACAGGAGATGCAGGTGGTTGGCCTTACCAGCCCATGGCATGGGAGTGGCATTCAGCTGTTTGGTAATTATCACCAAATGCAAGTCTAACCACTTAAGAGAAATCAGATGTTGTGATGAAGAGCAGCTGGCTCAGAGCTCAGCCGGACAAAGTTGCTCTGTCCCTGTCAAAGGGAGAGCACTTTGAAGAGTAGTATAAAATAGATCTGTGTTCACATGTATTTATTTTTTTTTATATGTGTTCTTTTATTTATTATATTATTATAATATATATTTATATATTATATATAAATATAATATATATTTATTATATTTATATAATAAATATAATATAATAATATTTATTTATAATATTATATTATATTTATTATATTATATTATTTATTATAATATATATATTTATATATTATTAATATAATAAATATATTATATTATATTAAGTATCCTTACAAAGAGTTCTAAAAGTTTAAATGGCACAATACTGAAGATAACTATTCTACTATTTTTTTGTTCAGGTACTTTCCAGGAATTAGTAAGAAAAGGATCATTAAAATAGTAATGGTGTCCTTGATCAAGATATTGGGCTCAAACGTGAAAAATTATATGTGGCAGGCCAATCTTAATTGTCAACATGGTGGGAATTTTCTGGGAGACTTTTGTTTGATAACATTTCATCTAACATTTGGCAGTAACATGCACCATTCCTACCATTAGATTGCAAAATGTGTAAATACATCTGTTAAAGAGTGCAGTCTACAAAACTACAACTCATTTATCACGCCCGCTCATTTTTCATGAGCTGTCTGGCAATTTACAAAGGAAATTACTGGCTAGTATCTTCAGGGATGTAACAGTGCCAGAGGTGTCCTCAACTGATTGCAAAGTATTACTGAATTATTATTCATTCCGGGCATTATCATATTGGGGATATATTTTTGTGCTTTGGAAGTAACTTAGGTCAAACTATCAAGATAAAGATAATATGATGCACGGACAAATGTGCTATCATAGCTGAGGACTAAAAGGAACCAGACTTAGGAAAGGTTGGTGTATATTTTTGTTCTGTTTTGAAAGATCTGTTTGTTTATTTATTTATTATTTAACTCCATAGCTGTATATCATCCTACCCATCAGTTTGATATTTGGTTGTTTTTCTTTTCCTGTTGAATAAGCCTGATTTTCTTGAACTGTCCACTTTTATTTGACCGCTCTCAGGCTTGTTCATTAGACAGTGAATCAATATGACCAATTTTTACCACTGCTGTTTCCTGAGGAAATTTCCTGTCCCTCACAAGCATTGAGAATAATTGTGCTTGACTAGAGAGCAGCAGAAATGTGTACTCCCTGCATGGCATTTGAAAAGGAATGATTTGAGTATTTTTCTGTGGCAGAATGTCACTATTTTCAAAGGCTCACAGGAGAGTCATTTGTCCTCTGACTAGAAACTGTCTCCCAGAGTTAAGCTTGAATCCTGTAAGTGACATAAAAAATGAAAATATTTAAAGGAAAAATCTCAGAGGAGACTTAACCATGGGACACCTTTCCAAATACTTAATATTAATTACCTATTTATGTGATCACATACTTAAAAGTTTCGATCTATATATGAAAGACATATCTCTGTCATGCCTCTTTACCTTCTTTATTCATTCTGCATCCGTGTTTGTTCTCATGTATTCCTTCTTTCTTCAAATTCACAAATGAACACAGATTCTCTAAAGCCAACATGGAAGACACCTGCTTTTTGTTCAAAACTCTATTACAATACAAACATCTATCTTTTCAGTCCTGTATCAGTTGCAATGGTCATCTGTGTATTAGTGCTGAAAAGCATCTTTGCAGTCTTTAGAAGAGGATGATACATGTGGAGCGGTGCTCCTCTTTGCTGCTTAAGGCTTGTTGCCACAGGACAACTTGCTGTATGATAAGCCCAAAATTCAGAGCCTTATGTTCTAGGCCTTCTGAAAACGGTCAGAAGAAGGTTTGCAACTGTTTTAATAGGTCCCCATGAATGGTGAAAAAAGATTTCATTGCTGTAAAGGCCTGGTATAATTTCTTGAACAGCATCTATTTCTACATACTTTCTGCAGGATTACACAGTTTAAGTTTATAAGATTGCGCTGATTATAGAATATTGTAATTGCAATGAGATTTTGCATTTTAATGTGTTTCAAGTGGCAGTAATATATAGAGAAAGTTACTATATATAGATAAACATATAGAGAGACAAATATAGAGAGAAAGTTATTCGATTCCCATTTCTCTATCAAGTTGTAGAGTACACGAAGTGATGACTAGGTGATTGCCAATTAATATTCAAGTTGGTGTTTGAGATTTAGCTTGATACTGCTGCCATTGACAAAGGCAAACCGTTGTTCAGTGGGATCATTCTAATTAGGATATGATCCCTTCCAGTGTTTCTGTTTTAGGGCCCTATCCAAAAGCTATGCAGGTCAATCAAAGGACTCCTACTTTCACTGGCCTTTTTTTTCAGGATGAGGATTACCATGCCTTTTCAGTGTAGTCTGCTTAAATAAATTTAGCAATTGAATGAAGGGAGTTTGGGACAGAACTCATTCTGGATGGAATAGGAGATGAGTTAATATTCTTCCATGCCTCAGATTATTGCTGATGCAGGGGAGATCAGGTTCTAGAGTACTGACTACTCCTGTGGAGTAAAACTATTTGCACTATTTGTACTATCGGTGTTGGACTAGAAAGATTAATTATTTTTTATCTCAAACTTACATCCAGAAACCCTATGAAGAAAAGTGTTAAGTAGGCCACTAGGGCCATTTTATGATGTTAATGCAAGAAAGATCTAAGAAAATCAATGACAAAATCCACTGATGTTTTCTAATGGAAGTCTAACAGGAATTACTCATCATGAGATGAACAAAGTCATACAATAAACCTGCTGCTGTGGAGAAGTCTTACTGTTTTACAGCTATTTCTTTATAAGATCAAGTGTTTAAAGACTTGATAATTTATAGACGGTGCATACTTAAAATACTGTTGTGTAGTAAAACGTTGATTGTCTGGTAAGATTGCATTTCATTAGAAATAGCAGAGTTTAAAACAGAGTTAGTATTCAGTGCATACTTGTTGAGATCTGCGGTTGTTTCTTTATCAGTAACTACATATCTAACCTTTAATTTGCAGTTAGTCAGTCCTCTTTGTTCTGATCAATCTGTAGTGTGTATTTGTGAATTAGCATTCTCCTGAGGGTCTGTGAGTCTTCAGCTCTATGCAGTAGATTATTCCAGATTATTAAGCAGAATGGAAAGAGAAGGTTCTTATAAAAACTGTTATATTGAGTAACTATGTACGTGTTGCACTTTTCTATTAAAATTCTGTTTTCTCAGTTGTTGTTTTTTGTTTGTTTGTTTGTTTTTTGTGGTTGTAAAAGAAAATACATACTCAAGGTAAAACAGGTTGTAAAGATAGAGGGTATAAGCACTTCATCTAGGTGACTCAGAGCATTTAAAAGTAGCACTGATAATATGTAAAACAAAACTGCCACGAATTCTTGCACATGAACTGCAAGTCATGAAAGTGACAGTGCAAAATACGCACCATGTTTTCCTACTATCCTACTTCCCTACTATAGGCCCCTTTCCCTCACACTGGGCTACCTGCTTGAAAAACAACTCAGCGTGTCAGAAAGTCTTCAGATTGGATCTATTTTGGTGCATATGGGTGAACAGCGAGCTTATGGAAACACATCTTTGTTACAGACTGGTTTTGTGTACCAAAGGATTCAATGCATTCTCCTGTCTGAAATGATTTAAAGGAGTGTTCTGTTTATACAGTAATAAAGCTATCAAAGACTTGCATGGTTTTAGGGTCAGTAAGAATGATGATAAGCCTGAAACCTATGGAATGGGGTGATTACTTAGTCTTTATAAAAAAAAAAAAAAAGAGGATATTCTGATTATATTACTAGATCAGGCTGGTACCTGGCAGAAGGCACTGAATATTACTCCATGTCATTGGTTTGTAGTGATAATGTACTAATGTCTTCAGTAACTCCTTATGTAGAAAATAGTAATGCAACAACCGTAGCTCGGGTCTAGGGGTATGCTTTGGCACTCAGCTGTGATTGAAATCATTGGAATCAAGGTACTGCATGCATTTATGGATCAGCATCCACAGACTCTAATTTCTGTACCTCATGGTCACTGCACAGAACGTTTTTGAGTGGAAGGGGGTATGTTAATTTAGTTTGTGAGGATCACTGCACCATCAGCCTCACTTTTTTTATCCTGAATCATTATAAGGTCTAGCTAGCTGTAAATATATGTATATTTATATATAAGGGAGGTTCCTTTGCTTTGAAGCCAGAGCTTTTCTCTGTAGTAAATTACTAAGACAAGATCAAGCTGTGTTTAAGAACCTAAACCTGAAGGGAATACAACGCAACTGATCACATTGTAGTATCATTACAGAATACCTGCTGATAACAAATTTTCCTTTAAAAGAATAATTTTTCTCATATGTTTCTGTTTTCACATACTTTCCATTCTCACATTAGCTTTCAATGTGACTAGCGTGCAAAGGAAAACAGTAGAAACCTTACATCTAATATCACAATTTTACCAAGTTGTGAGGTGAGAAAGAGGACAAAAGAACACTTTCATGCAGAATTCATACTATGTTTGGGGGGGAAAGGGGGGAGGCGCAGAGCTACCACAATATGTCTGTTTTTAGCACTGCCCTCTGGCTTCAAAGGATTCAGGTATTGTAAATCTCTTTTACTACTGAACACGTCCTCTGGCATAAATTACAATGCATGCTTTTAGGTAGCAACATCTAGGACAAAAAAAGAAATCTGTTCATGCTAGCAGAAAGAGTGATACCCTTCACCTTCTCCTCAAAACCAGAGTCCGTAATTTAATCAAAAGCTAGTCATGCCTTTCATGCATCAGTGTAGTAAGACAGAGAGAAAACTGACCCATTAGTTACTTTTAACATATTAAGAGGATAATCTGATAATATCATATCAGGCTGGTACCTTGTTATAGATACTAAATGGAATCTCGTGCTTTTCTTTTTTTGTAGTGACAGTATAACAGTGGCTTGTGCAGGCTTTTTTTTTTTCTTCCCTTTTATATGCTAGATGAAAACAAATTCTTCACCTGAAGAAACTACACCTTCTGTTCTGCCAACAGCATTTACAAATATGGCATTTACATCCTGCATTTTTTCTTCAAGGTATGCAAAGTAATCTAGAGTAATATGATAAAAGTGAAAGTTCATTAATAACCAAAGCATTAACACACCACAAAATAAACAAAAGGATCATTCTTCCATAAGCATAAAACAACTTATTTTGCAGTATTATATCAGAGAAAGAGGAAAAATAATTCTGTGAAAACTCCTGCGAACATATCAATGTCTCCTTTTCTGTGATTGCTACTCTAACATTAGAAAGCACAAATTCTGCTTGTTCTGATACCACAGATATTTCTTTGACAGTACTTCAACTGCAGTTTTTCATGAACTGCTTTCCTGGTGTACAGGTATCAGCTGTGCATGTATAGTGTCCTGTGATACTGCCACAGATCGTTGTTCTTCCTGTGTGTGAGATTCTGTTCCCTTTGACTATATAAAGTAAACATCCATAAATCAAAGTAAAGGTAGGTGATTTATCTGTACATCACCATTGCTTCTCTGTATACAAACAAATCCAACACAACAAGTTTAATACAGGCTTTATGCACATACCAGATCTTGCAAGGAGCTATGTTGTACTATTGCAGTAGGTTTCAAAATATAAATGGGAGAAAAACACGATGAGAAGAAAAATGTGAATTATCAAGGGCAGCTTGCTTCTGTGTTCATAACTGAATTAATGACCAAATTTTAAAAGTTAAGGGAAAGCTATTGCATTTGAAGTTTACTTCAATAGCATTAAGTGTAATGAGCACAAGTTCTAAATTGAATGAAAAGGAAACCATGAAAAAGGTGATTTTTAATAAAGACTCTGCAAATAATTTTTTTCCAAGACGCCTATCTAAAGTAAATATTAATTAAAACTCCAAGTAATTTCAGTGCAATATGCATAGAGGAGTAAAATATACCTTGGAGGAAAATATACACCTTGAAAGTACTGGCGATTAATAAGGTACTGTTTTTTTTATTTTTCCTTTTCCTCTAAAATGTTGTGTATACATGATCATTCCATGATCATGGAATTCTTGCTGCTTTTATGTGAATTATTAAGTTCTTACCAAATGCCTATAACGTTTCATTTAGATTTCTTCCCCACTTAGTGCTGTTTAATAGGACTTCATATCAATTCATAATTTATTCTGCCCTTCCTAGCTTTTATCACTAAGTGACGACATAACTCAGTATTCTCTTTGGCTTTATATGCTGTTGATAGCAATGTAACATGACTATGATTTTATTAGAAGAGTGAGATAGGAAGAAGCAAGACAAGACTTCGATATGGGTCCATAATAATGCTTCAGATACGTGACATTAGCTGTGATTAGCACAAAATCAGGTTGGGTAAATGAGCTGTTTTAGCAAACCCATACTTCACTTGTCAAGTCAGTTAAATAAGTAAGCAGAAGTCAATTATTTTCAATTGCTATATATTATTAATAAACTACATGAAATTCAAGCTACATGAATGGAATCTAATTAAACAAGTAATTTATTTTAGTTCATTGCTTTCTTTTCTTTTTTTTTTTTTCTTTTCTTTACAGCTTCTGAAATTGTTTGCATTGTCTAGCCTGCTAGTTGAATACCTGTGTGTATAAACAAGCAATTTTGCCTTTTAGAGTCTTCAAAATGTTGCTTTATGCATGCAGAGAATATTCATACTAGACTATTCTTTAAATAGATAGATAACAAAAGATATATGATGCATATCTTCATTTCTCTGATGTCATGTAGCATAGTAGTGGAAAGATCATGGATCACCTTGAATTCTTTAATTTCCAGTTCTGTCCTTTAACAACCAAGCCCCTGGGCTGTGTCTTGGCATCCCTGAGAGCCTTTGTGATTCAAAGCATTTGTTGGGGCTCCAGTCTCAGAATTCTACCAAATCTCAGTCAGCTGTTTCATTGCAGGGAAACCAGATCTTAATGTTTTGGAATGAAGTAACAGACATGGAAAAGTATTTTGGTAATATTTCTGATGAACATAGGTTCTAACCTTTGTAACAGCAATATTTGAACACCGAATGAGACTAGTGTGAGACTAAAACACATTCAATTAACATAAACACAGCCCACAGCTACAGCACTTTTCTAATCTACTTTGTAAGTGCTGTGCTAAGAATTAATTACTTATGGAGATACAGAGGCCGAAAATACTTTTCTAGAAGCCATGAGACACTGGAAATTGAAAGTACAGTGGTGAGTCATGATACGTGTTTTTGGGTCAGGACAGATTGTCATTTCTATTTGCCCTTGTGTGCCACAGAGATAATAGCTTGCTGTAACTGCAGGCCGAAGGAAAACAACATGTAGACTCAGTTCCTGATGGATAATGTGAGGGAGGGAAAAAAAAGCACTCAGAGGAAAATAACATAGGAAGCATTGATAGATTCTGCTGAAGAAAATGTGCACTATTAAAGATAAACTAGTCACATGCTTCCAGTTAATTAAATTAGTAACAGGAGATTGTATACGGGTTAAACTAGTTTGTCACTTATTTGAGAAAATAAGAATGAACCTGTTAAATGGAGCAAGCTGCTGATTAATTATTGTGAAGAAGCAATATTTTACAAGAGTAGTCTGCTTACTGAAATACATTAGCTGGCTTTAAAGTAATAAATTGGCACACATTCCCTGTGTATTAAACTGACATACTGTACCCTTGCAAGGAAATAATGAGAGTCTTAGCTGAGGAGAGCTTTACCAAAGCAGAGTGGATATATTTAGACGTCAAGGACAGAACTATGAGAGATAAGAGTATTATTTCTTCTGTATTTATCTTGAGTGTTTGACTCAAACATGTTTGCTTTACAATTCACTTTTACTGTCTGTGTCATAGAATTTAAGCCATTCTCAAGAGTCAAGTATACAGGGTTTCATGGAGGCTTTTTCCTATTTGAAAACAATTTCTGGAATTTTTAATTTATGAAGTATTAGAGAACAAAAGCTGCATGTTTTATACCCTGATCTAAACGTGTGCTGCAATCCATTCCCTTTTATTTCTACTGAATAATGGCAATGAAACATCTGCCTGCCTTCTCTTACAAAAAGGTTGATTAAATATATACCAATACATTACATCCACCAGTAGAAATAATTTTAAATGGAATCTCATAGAAAGTTTCCTTTATCTTCTGCTCTGTAGAGTTGGTAACACCAACTCAGTGAGTGTTTTCTGTCACTCAGAGAACTGACTGTTGGATGCCATGGATGAAAAACTAAGTAAAATGCAGGTACCAAAGGGAAAAATATTAGACACTAAGTTTTCAAAGGCACATTCAGATGCTATATCATTCTTGTGTTGTACACCGTTAGTGTGCTTAGTTTAAGCTGCAAAGCCTATGAATGGAATCTAGGATTTTTCTGTGTCACAAAATTCCACTCACACTTCTTTGTTAATTAGTTCAGAAAGCAAGCTCTCAGTTGTTGAAGTTGAACTGGCATGGACTGCTCCTGTGAGAAATTCAGCTTTTCTCCCAGAGTATCATGAAGGAGCAATCTGATGTTTGTGTGAAGGTTTATTAGTGATTGTTCTCATTCTCTTGGAAACTTTTAGGTCTCTGTTCAAATTTTTGAAAAGTTTGTTTTCCCAGGTGATGAGGATTTTTTTAAAAACAAAACAACAAAAAATGAGTTAGATATACTGAAGTCGTCTAGTTGGTGATGTTGAGAGAGCTGAGAGATGTCGCCTTTGTTAGTGTGGCACAACGTAAAATACAAATAATTCAGTCTCCCCTTGCCTTTCAAAGCTTCCCGTTTTCAGACTAGGAAAAGAATCCCTGATGATTTCTTGTGAGGTTTGGGCCTCTGATTTGCAATAGATCTGACCAGTTTTTTTTTTTTTTTCCTGTAATCTATGAGTCTAATGCTTCATTGATTAAAGAATGCCTAGAAAGCTATCCAAGGACAGATAAAAAAGACTCAATAGGGGGTGGGAGATGAGAATAAAAGTACCTCTTTTTATTTAATTGTACTAGTCTACTTTGTTTGAAAACTACGTTTGAACTACGTTGCCAGCAGTGGTCCCTGTGGCCATTTTCCATGGCTGATAGTGACCAGAAAGATAAATAGAGCAGAAGAGATTGAAACGATTTGTGAGACTGCAAAATTACTATGGTAAGAAACATCAGTAGATAATATGCTTTCTGCATTTCAGTACATTTTAGCTCACATTTTTTCTGATTTTGTTCTTTTTTATTATTCTTATTATTTGGATGCTTGGCCTATGAAAAGATAAGGTAAACATAAGCTTTTAGCTGTAGTAGAGGATGTTTAGCTGTCAGTAGACATAAAAATTGTTGGTAATAGAAATAGGTATTTTTGGTTTTAGAAATGTCTTTCTAAAGGGAACATTCTAGCTTTTCTTCTAGGATCAGTTTATTAGTGTCTCTGTGTAGTAGTAGCTAAAGAAAAATTATTTCCATCAGCAAAACAAAATTTTTAAATAACTTTGTTAGTGAACAACAATCATTAATCAAGATGAACATTCTCACCTAATGAAAATGGCTCATAAATGCTTTTCAGTCATTTTAAACAAGGACAAATTTTAAAAGCAACATTACTCTTGGGCTTAAAGACATCTCTTAGAATAATATAATCCAATGCTGATGTTATAATTGAGAGTTTTATTTGGTATTGCAGTTTCATAATGATATTATTGCTCATGACAGATAATGATATAAATTAACACAAAGGGAGCAAAGCACATGTATTGTTGATATTAAAAGGTTTCCATATAAATAGCTTGCTGTGAGTGATTGAATGCAAAGATATTTTGTAGGGCAAATCCATATATTATGCTCACTGACTTAAAGAAAATCATGCTAAAAGGATGAGGATATGAGATCATAGTATAAGATCATCAATTGAGCAACTGACTTTCAGCTGTTCTGATTTTACTGAATATGCTGGATTGAAAATCAATGTTCAGTTTCTGAAAGTGGCATTAAAGTGCATGCATTTGAAAATGTAGACCATATGTGTAAGAAATTAGGCCTCAACTCATCACAGGCAACTCCAAATCTTTGTTTATATCCATTTGATTTAGTATAATAAAGTACAGTTTACTATGATAAAGTTTATTCCCTACAATCACCAAAAACCCACTAAAGAAGAATATGAATTTTACTATATGTTATGGTTAGAACCTGGGTAAAATATCCTAAAGATCTTAAACTTTCCTGAGGAGAATGGGCATAATCTTTCAGTTCTTTAGTGGAAGTAAAAAATAAATAAATATATTTTTTTCAATTCGAGTAGCATCCAGGATAACTATAAGAGTTCCCACAGTTAAGGCTATGCTATACTACAGTTAGCAAAATGTGTGTTATTGAAGTTCTTGCCTATTTTCCTGAACTGTAGCTAAAATACATGCCTTTTGCTTTGGCTTCCTTGCTATGAATTACATAGCATTTTGATTTCAGTCAGTGTAATGCTAAGCTGAATGAGCATTCACACATCGGCATTAAACTTGTAAGCTAAATCAATTTTTATATCAATCATGTACAATACTTACGCAGAGTTACCTTTAATATAGACTCCAAATGAGACATTTTTAACTGTGCCAAAAGAAATATTAACTAGTAAAGCAAATAGGACTGAAAAATACATTGTAAAACTCAACTGGTAAACAAAATAAATACCTTTCATCTTACCTAGATGAATGACTTCAATCTTACTGTAAACTGATATAGCTCAAACTGAGGATAAGCATGAGTCATACTGTCTAACATTACAACTGTATTACAATTTAATGTATCTGTGGTTTTTGGTTTTACTTAAGTAGAATTTTAATGAAGATATGGAGCAGCACACAATGGTCAGATCTGGCTTAGAGAGCTCCTTGAATAATGGAAAAATATGACAATGACTTATGAGTAATTAGATTTGCAATTCTCATGGTACTACTTTCTGAAACCGAAAAAATTTAAACAAGAAAACAAAGGAGAAATATTTTCTCATTTGGATCTTCAGAGACCTTTGGTATTTACCTTGATGAGATTCAAGAACCTACATAATTGGCTTACTGACTGGGGATGGATTTTATTGGAGAGAATCCATTGTTGTGAAAGAGTAGAGTTGTTTTTTGACATAGAATTAACGTGCTCTTGTAATCTGATCCTACTTGGTGGATTTGTGTATGAAGCTTCCCAGACTTTGGAAATGATAGTGTCAAGGCATTTTGTGATTACATCTTTATTGTCTAGAAGACTGAAAGTCTGCTGTATTTTGTAACCAGTAAGTTTAGTTCTCAAGTTTTGGAATATTTGATACCATAGTTCTGGAATAGACCACGATTTCTTCTCTATAGCAGTAATAAACAAATAATCAAACTTCCTCTGGATAAGCAGACAGAGGTACTACAGAAATTTCAATATTTTTTATTTTTTTTAACCATCCCATGTTGTGAAATAAGCTCAACATTAGAAAGGAAAGGTCTGAGGATTAAGGTCTTCAGGAGTAAACATACAGAAATCCCTTGAAATATTTATAAAATACGATGAAAAGTGATGCAAGTAACTGGTTTTGCGTTTGACTCCCAGTAAGAATTGTCCACCATTCGGGAAGAGTAGGAGAAGCAGCATATGTTTTCATGAGACAGTATCTTAGTACAAGGTTCAAGAAGTAGAAGAAAGCAACGTGTAGTCAACTATCCTTAATTACTGCAGGACAAAAAGAGACAGTCTTAAGTGTTGCTCAGAAAGTCTCTGCAGCAAAGAACTTAGTCCTTCTCATTTCAGTTATATTTTTGTGTAACTGTACATGCACAAAAGTGATAGAATTAGCATTGTTTCTTCATCAGCACATGTTCAAGAATCACATAATATTTTGCAAGCTGATTTTTATTTCTTTATTTATTTTATTTTATTTTTATTTTTTTTATTTTTTTTGCCAAAGTGGCAATGTTTGTGTCCATTTGTCCAGAGGCAGAGTAAGACATACATTGACTTGGAACACCTTGCAGCTAGTTCGTTGTCAGAGGCAATGCATAATATGGTGAAAAAGATTCTTTGGTCTCTGGAGAGTGTTCTGCAGATGTCTAGACAGGCTATGTGAAATGCTGTGGTTCTGGAAATATTTCAGACTTGGAGTTCTCATATGGCTATGAAACAATATAATTCCAGAAAGCCTGTCTCTGATCTTTCACTTGTGTGTGAAGAGAGATCTCTGTTTGCCAGATTCCCACAGAGAAGTAAGCAGACGGGATTGCTGCTGCAAGGCTGTGCAGAGGAAATCAACAACATTCACCTTCTGCAGTCTAGGCATTATAATTAGAAAGAAGACAATACACAAAGCAGTATGCTTATAATTAAGGGTGCATTTTCTGAGAGTGGTGGAGGGAGAGAGTTTAATGACTCTCTAACTCTTAGAACATGCTTATGTGAAAGAGAAAAAATGAGGCATATTTGTGGGTTGGTGCAGTTTTCCTCCAAATATTTTTTCAGAGATCACAAGGCTACATGGTTTAGGCAAAGGTTTAAAAACTGATGTGATAGAGCTTGATAATCAATAATAACATATCTATCTTTAATTGCTTAGCAATTAATGTCATAAATTATTTCCTGTCATAAATTGTGAAAACGTTGTGATGGAATACAGGAATACACCAAACTGAACTTGATCCATGAATTCTGTTTAGGCAGGGGACTGCTGTATCTTAACCAAATACAAAGGGTTTGTTTCTTTTGCCTGCAGCTGCCAAAGCTCCTTTGAAGCAAAAGGACTTTTCTAGTGTAAGAGCTGCTGCTGCTGCTGCAGACCAAACTTGACTCTTGCTGGAGTAGAATATGAACCACTTCACTTTTGAATATCCCAGAGTTCAGGAGTGGCTTGGGCATCCCTGTATGCACAGTTATTTGTAGCTTAGTGTAACATGTGCTCAGAATGGAGAAAGGGACCATAAAGCTGACCAGTTCTAAAATCCTTTATGTGGGGCTTTGATGTGCTTAAAGCCATCTCCCTAGTAAAATGTGGGACCATGCTGCCAGCAATCCCTAAGATTCAGGCAGCAGCTGGGAGTCTCACAGGTATATAGCAGCAAACAAAAGTGTATTGTAGTGTGTGGATCAGTGGGTATGGGGAGCTTTTAAACTTTATCACAATAGTTCTGTGTCCCTTCCACACAACACTGTGCTCATCTTCAGAGTGGCTTATCTCACCCTGGAGTTGATGTGACTGTATTTTGCTATCGACTAGATGGACTCCTGCAGAAGATTTGGGTTCAGGAGTTCTGGCTTTATTGCTGCTCCAAAAGAAATTCTACTGTCGGATCCCAAAAGCTTCATCTTGATTCACAAGATGTGGCTTTTCTTCTAGAGTGTGTTCTGGAGATTTTTTCACCAAATCACTACCCTTCAGAAGGCACCCTTGAATTTGAAAGTAATAAGGTAATTTTTTACTCTATTAATTGCTGTTGCAAAAAAGATTTCCTTCTTCAAGCATATCTTAATAACAAGTGATAATGAAAGAAGCTGCACTGGGTTAGTTCAAATCAATGTTTGCTTGCCTTCTCATTCTGCAGGCTTTTCTATAGTCTTTTATAAAACTACTTTTTCACATAGTCTTATAGAGATGTCCTTTCTATAGTACTATGCTTTTAACCAAAAGGGTAGTGTTTAACTCTTGAAGTCCTGAATACCCTCTGAGGTGTCCTAAATAGCATGAATTCTCTGTGTTTGGGGATCAAATTTCAAGGTCTTTACTCCTTGTTTACTGTGTAAGGAAACTCCCACCAAGCTGATAATCTAGACCCTGTTTAGTAGTTCTAAATATTTAATTTGATGTTGGTTCTGTCTTTTTTCTGCTTTATTCCTGTTGACTTCATAAGTAAAAGCTGGAAAGATTTGGCTCAGTTATTTTGTAATTACAAGACTTGAAATTTCTTTTTCTTTGAATTTCACTGAGGCAAAAACAAATACTCATTGACGTCAGCAGGAGCTTATAGGAATAAGGAAAGACTGAAAACAGTATGGTTCTGCAGCTGTAGCTCTCCATCTAAAAAATGTATAATGTTATAGAAATCTTCAGTAGCCGAGGGAGGACTTGAAGAGTCAGAATTTGCCTGTAGCGTCAGTTTTTATTCCTCTGACATTTTTCTCATCTTGGGTCTGGTTTAGTCTTGCTGCCATGGCAACATACAGTGAGGCTAAAAGGTATTCCAGAGAAAAGGTCTCTCCATGCTGACAGGCAGCAGAAGGGAGAAGAGGCCAGAGCTGCTCTGTACAGCTGTGAATAGCAATGGAGGAATGAAAGGGATTAAAAAATGGCTTTCTATTTGTATGCATACAGGCAAAACCATTGGTGCAAAAGTTCAGTGTAACAGCAAAAATCAGGTGAGTCATGAAAATGATTTTGGTTTCAGATGGATGCTAGCAGGATGATTGTGACTTGTTAGCTTTGTTGCAAGGAAACAGCCCGGGTTATCTTCCTCCTGTGTCTGTTCTCTTACCAGGTCAGCAGCATTGCTAACTTCTTACACGTTTGGTGGTATCTCTGTTTTCCCCATGTTTTTTCAATGTGAATTGGGCCCCAAATACCTTAAGATCGATGTGTCTTTCTGAGTGTGGTCAGTCCTCAATTTCCATGTTAAAAACTGTCTGTGTTCACTATGGGCAGGAATGGTGCCTATTCAAAATCCTGTAAATATTACACTTTTTTTTTTTTTTTTTTTTTTTTTTTTTTGTAACAGTCTTGCAAGATGCTGCATACCCTCAAGCACCAGGCAGAACAAAAAGGATTTGAGAGGTCTCTTTAGAATTAGTGCTAGTATTAGAATTAGTAACAGAGGAGAATCTGCCCAGGAAAGAAGACAGTCCAGGCCAATTGCAGATGTGGGTTTTCCAGCCCCCCATGTACCTAACTCCCATGCAAATGGATAATTGGCACAAAGTTTCCAAGAGGATTTTGTCACAGCAGTTAGGTTAGCAGAGCACTAGAAGCACTTTTCTCCTGGCTGTTCTGCTGCCCATCTAGATGTAGAGCTTAGCAGCATGGTGTGGTGGTGGGCTTTGGTACTAGGTTAAAGGTTGGGATAGATGATCTGAGAGGTCTTTTCAAACCTGAATGATTCTATGATTCTGTGACTTATGGTGCAAGCAGAATATTCCTATCATGAATAGAATACAGATTGTTCCTGTGAAAATCTGTTGTGGACTGTACAGGTTATTCCACTCACCCCCAAATAAAATAATTCCTCCCTGCAAATGGATGTTTTTGTCTGAATAACTCAGAGCAATTGTCAGTAATTGCACCCAAACAGTTTTTCTTCAAAAGCTTGTAGAGAAGACTTAGCCTGAGAAAGTATTGCAAACCAATATAGAAAAAATGAAGCTTAAAAAGGTCAGCATTTTTCCCAGTGAAATACTATTTTATCATGTTGCATAAACATGAGAGAGACATTTTGAGATTAGTGAGGAGGAGGAAATACACCAGCAAAACAATAGGACTAAATTTTGACAGATGTCACTTTGAGGAGTAGGCAGACACAGTGATTACTGCAGAGGAGCCCAGTGACTGCTCACCATGTGTGCATCCCCGGGGGGCATCCAGGGAGCATGTTCTGCCCCTTGGTTAGCCCAAGCCAGTTACCAGGGCTGTGGCAAGTGCAGCCTAAAAGGGAGGTTTACTTTTTTCCTCTGTGCACTCTGTGCCCTAACACACTGGTAAAATCTGCATGGAGTAGTATACCAACCAGTTCACTTCCCTAAGAGCAGCTAGCAAGCTAAAAAGCTATTGTCCTTAGCTGCTTAGGTTTCTTCCCTTCCACAGACTAAAGCTAAACAAACATAATCCAGAAGACACAAACTACATACAGTTTTTCTTTGGATGGACTGCTGTGTTCAGGAAAAAATGCCCTATATGCCAATGACATGAAAGCAAACTCTTCTGGTCTGAGAAGAGTTTCTGCAATTATAATGCAGCTCACAGTTCATATTAAAGAGAGCATAGCTTTATAATAGACCACAGCAGTAAGTCTAATAAAAATGATCTTGCCTTATGACTCTAATGAAAGATGTAGTATTAAAGCTTTGCTTATGGGGTAGCTCAGCTAGAACAGACTGCAGCATGCATCTTTTTCTTCATTACTGCATACAAATGATGCTTAAATATTATTGATATCGGTGTTTGTAATTCTAATGGAGATAGCTCTGGGCTCATTGAAATAGTGGCTCTTATGAACAGCAAAAGAACAGAACCAGACTTAAAATGAAAAATGGGCACATTTTTAATTCAGATTATTCTTTCATAAATCTGAACAAGATTTGGATCATTACCTGTGACACTTGGGTTGCCAAAGTAACCTTGACTAGCCAGCTGATGTTTGCACACCGCGTGACACTATCACCATGGAGATCCCGTCCATGTGATTTTGCAGACATGATGTAGTTGCAGGCTCCTCAGACACGTGACAGTGATATAGAGAGGAATTAATTAGGGGTAAGGAATGCTTTTGCAGTCAGCTCTTCTCCCTGTCAGAGAGCAAGCCTGCACAGATGTACCGTGGAAGCTAAATTTCCTATTGTTTTAGCTGTATATAAGAAAGTAGGGTGAGAGCACTAAGAGGAAGCTCTCCTGGCTTTCACAAAGGGAATTCTGAATTCTCTTAACAGCAAGTTCATGCTCTGCTGAGATCAGAGGAGTGGTCACAAAGTACTGATCCATGCAAAAAATGTGTTTGAAGGATAATACTCATTTACAGAATGTGTGTTCAGGGAATTGAAGCCTGTTGAACACGGGTAATGTTCTTTTATCAGCTGAGACTTTCAGCCTCTCCCAATACCTGCCTTCCTCGTGCACGTGCAACCTAGAGATGTCAGGGAAATTACACCAATGGGACAAGGAATGAAATTTTTTCCCATAGACAGAATATTCCAAATTTTCCTCAAAAACTAGCTGCCATTGTGTGCTTTCCTTTCCACCATTTACCAGACCTCACAGTAGAACTCCAAAGTATATTTTGGGCCTATTCTGCAGAACATCACCAAATTAAGGACTGATGAATGTTAGAAAGATTCCTTGAGATAATCTAATATCTGTTATCTTTTCCTGGATGTACAGCCAACTTACTTCTGAACCAAGGCTTCTCATTTTAAATTCTAGTATATGCCTAGTATGTTCAGACAATTATCTAAATCTCTTTGTTATTTCCTGCATTTCTTTTATTTGGCCCCTACGTTACTGCTCTTTATTTCTGTTCTGAACTTGAAAGTTGACAATAGAGGTTGTTTGTTTTTTTTTAAATAGACAAACAAAACCAAAACCAGACAAACTTCAGAGAAAAGATGTGATTCTGTTTCTGATGATTAAGTAGGCGATATCTGTGATCCCTCCTTTCTTGCGATGTTCTTTGGAGAACAGAATTAAGAGAGCCCCTGAATAAGGATATTTTGCTTTTGCAAAATAGTTTGTGCCACCTCTTTTCTTTGTCTGTGAAATTGGCTGTACAATGCCAAATGGTTATACAGTGCCGTCCTTATTGATGTGTAGTACAGCTGTGATTGGCAGGCTGGGCTATGGGCAGGTGAGGGCTCCGTGGACATGAGGTGCACACCCCTAAGAAGACACAGTCCCTCCTTCAGAAGCTGTCCAAGACCCAAGGATTGCGGGACCATGCAGTAACAAATGACTGTGGCATCTGTGACCTGCTTTTCAAATCATCAGCTGGTTTCAGCCTCTTAGATGCCCACCAAAAGAGACTTAGGAAGAGTTTGAGGGGTATAGTGACACTGCCAATTTGGGGATTACTATTCAGAATCACTAAAGCAGCCGCTTTGGAGATGTCTTTGTTGGACAATCTCCTGCGTTTACACAAAACGCAGTACAGGAAAAAAATATGTGGGCAGTTAAAGTAATGGATTTCAATGGATGAGGGCACTATTTCAGGGCTAGAGTGGAACAGTCATGACATGCTGGAAGGCTTGGACGTTTTCAATACATAAATGGAGGACAAAAGGTGGTTCTTTGAGGTGGTGTGTGGAAATAAATAGTGATATTGAACCTAGAGGTGTGGAACTAATGAGAGGTAAAAAATACAGCTGTAGATCATAGACTAAATTGATGCTGTGCCCATCTGGAAGTGAGGGATGTTTGTTTGGGTACCCCTTTGTTTGGGTACTGGTCACCTTGTTTACAACATATGGTGATATAGAGGGTAGACCGATTGGTGAGTAGGGTAGATTACATTGAGATGATTGAACTACTGTTGTGGCATGGATGAAATTTGTACCTTTGGCATAAGATTCTTTACCCGTCCATAGTATGGCCTACCAAAAGGAGAAAAGAAGGATTCATTTATTGTAAGTAGAAATCATGTCATATATTTCAGGGAAACCTACTGTCAGTAGAGAGGCCCAAGAAAATAAAGTATACAGTCCTCTGCCACGATCCTTCAAACATGCTGGAGTGAAAGGTTAAGGAAGAAGCCCGCAAAGATGAAACTGTGATCATGTAGATGGCAGTTTGAGCAATAAACTGGGCTAAACCTCAAGGAGTTAAAAGAATATCCATTCTTCTACTTCAGTGTCTTTCAATTCTCAGTTTTGTTTTCCTAAAATAAATGTATAACTTCACTAAAAATGTTGATAGAATTTATACTACAGAGCTGGATAGAGCCAAATTTGCAAATGGATCGTATATAGAACATTCTCTGAGCAGTCACATGAAGGCATTTCTGCCCTTCCTCTTCTACCAAGGTCTGTTGGCAGTAATTGTTGCTCTTCTCAGTGTGGTACACAATACAGTTGGACAGAAATGGCTCTAATCCAAGAGAAGCTCTGAGATCCCAGCCATAATATCCCCTCAGGAAAATATACATGAATTGGCTTTGTCACAGCAGGCTATCTTTGCCAGCTTTGTCATTTTTATCCTGTGTTTGTATCAAGACTTCTCTGAAGAATTCGGTTTGGGCATTGGTAGCATAACATCTCTTTAAACGTGCAGGTATGTGTTAATAGATTAAAATTTTCTAAGAAATGGGAAAGCTGCTCAATTGCCTATAATGCTAACACAATGCAATGGTTCTGTACGTTCCCAGTTAAGCTCTATATACTGTATATTCTGTATATACTGGGTCCAGCAGAATCGTATGAGTAAGGAGCAGAAGGATGGTTCATAGAACTCAGAAAGCATGTAGCACATGGGGAGTTTAATGGTAAATGGGAATTTTGAATTTTCTTACAGGGCATGGTAAGCATGTCTTGCAAAGGACCTCGAGGTACATTAGTTTAGTCTGTCTAGGCTGTTGGTTTTTTTTGTATTACAGATGACCTCATTATTGCATAGGTCTTAATTTCCAGATTTATTGTCATTGCTGAAAAATATCCAAATGAGGTTATATAACATATCCATGGCCGTGCCATTTGTTTAGCTGAAAGGGATGGGAGAAACACACTTTTTCAAAATTGTTTCTTCAATTATAAAAGGATATTCCCTAAAGCAAATGCAAATTATTTCCAACTGGGTTAGAAAATTCCTATTCCTGTGTTTATTATTATTTTCCATTAGACTGAACAGATAGTGAAAGCTAATTCTGCTCTAGAGAATGTTTAAAAAAACAATATGTCAACCTAAAGTAGTATTGATGCAAAAGTGCATTTGAGGGAAAAGGCAAACTTGGGATTCCTTTTACTTCTCCGTTGCTATTAATCATTTTCCTCTACTACTGCCTAGGAGGGTTTATGTTTGATTCATGGAACAGTGTATGGCTGTGCAGCATTATGTTTTTTTTTTGTTTGTTTTTCAGCGATAGGTTTGCCAGCTTTCTTTACATACATAAATAACACAAAGTTGCAAGCATTTTCCAATTGTCCACTAATGTGTAAAAACAGTTCTGATTTCAGTGCAGAGCTCTATGATATATATTGTGTGTAGTTGGTGCCTCTCAAGTCTTAAATCCGTAGTTCAGCATTAGTTTAGACACAAATGCTATAAGGACTGAGTTACACTCATTGGACAATAGAATTTTTGTCCTTTATTCCAATGGATACTCTTTAAACTTGTAAGCATTCCCTTGCACTATTTCCAATCTGAGTCCTCTGCTGATGGTACTGCATAAGAAGAAATTGAATTAACTCATCCAGTCCCTTTGAATCTCAACCATTCTGTGATTCTGTGATTTAGAAAAAGTCTGATTCATTTACTTTGATTTGAACTGACAAATGTAAATATCAACCAATATAGAACAATTGGTGAAAAGTAATGTAGGGACACACTGACACACTTCTTTAAGAAGAAGGAAGCCTTTTTGATCCTTGCTACTGGAAGGGATACCTTTTTTGAAGTAAACCTCAGTCACTTTAGTGAATTTCCATTAAATTTCAGGGCTACCACATGCCTCACTGTGCTACTGACTAAACCTGGAGTATTTTCCTAAGTGCAGGGGTGATCCACCTTCCTCATGGGTAATGGACAAACATTCAGACACAGACTTAGCCCAAGCTTCGTACCACACTCCAGGAAAGGCAGACTATGCTGAGCTCTTAAATATTCACATGGAAAAGCAAATGATTTTATAGTCTAAGTAGAACAACTTAAACCTTAACCATACTTGCTTAGTAAAGAAGGTTTTTTATGTTCTCTCTTCTCTATAGTGGAAGAGGGAATGTTTTTTTATATTCAGGCACATTGGGGAAACAAGTACTTAAAATCTTGGTTGAATAAGTGGACTGTTAGCAGCCATAAACTTTAAAACAGAAAAATGACTCATTTATGAAATAGCTCGTGGTGTTGCACTAGTACAAAATTTGACTAACAGGGTAAGAGAGTTGCAAATGATGCTAAAGTATACAGATGTTGTATCAGCTCTTCAACCTTTTAAATATTTTAATAGTTTCATCTGGATCCTATAGTCACTATTATGGTTAAAAATCTTATTGTTCCCTTTTCCTCTGCCTGCTGTTTGCATTTGCAAGCTACTTACAAGTGTTCTGGAAACAACTGAACCTTTCTCCAGAGTCTTAAACTTGATACTGTGCATGTGAAAAATGCAGGGAAAGCACATTTTCTGAGATTTGCCTTGCTAACTGTGATATGGTAGAGATTAAAATAATGTTGTATGCTTTGCTTTCTACATGATGTCATGGTAATAAATTTCAAAGATCGGCAAATGTATTTGCCGATGTCTCCAGTTTTGTCTTATCTGTGAAGGTTATTTGTGCCATGCTGTACACTCCTGAAAGCTTGATTTGGCTAATAAGATTTGTTATATATATATATATGTGTGTGTATATAGCTTCAGAGTTTCTTTTGGATATTCTTGAAAGAATATTGTCCATATTGCAGAACAATTCTTATAGGATAGGATAATCAGGAATTGTTTATGTGGTAACATAACTTAATAAAAGTTATTGTTGTGGTATACATTCAGAGGTCAACCTTCTATCCAGTAGGATTCATAGGACAGGGTTCTCTCAGGTTAATTTGCAATTATTGCCTAAGTCAGAAAGTCTTTTTTTTTTTTTTTTTAGCGCAATTTTTCTTTTGTTCTAGCAGATCTTTTTAAGTCTGGTATTTACTAATTGAGTGAACCACTTGGCAAAATTAAGGTTATAATATTGAGTTCACTGCAGCCAGCTTTTAAAATAAGGCTGACAGATGGTAAAGACATTTTGTGCCCAGCATCCATTAAATTTAATTGAAACTTGAAAGCCATATTTGCTTAGTATCTTTAAACATCTCATACCACTTTCTGTATTGGACATTTGATAATGATTTTGGGTGCCTGGACCCCAGTTCAAGCTTTTAAATATATTGTGAGACCCACATGTTCCCAAGTCAGCATGTTTTTCAAACTTTTATGCCATTATTCTTAAAATATTCAATAAAACTATGTCACAGATGGCAGATCCTATTAACATAAAATTCTTTCTTGTCTCAACATACCCTGTTATGCCAGCAAAAAATTATGTGATGAGGATATGAAACAAGCCTTTATGTGTACATTTTCAATTCCTGAGGTTTCCCACTATAATAGTGAGAAACACACACACAATTTCAGTTCATCAACACTGAGCCCCCATGAGTTCTAAAACTTCCCATGTAAAAATAGGTTCCTCTCCAGAGCATTAGTAAAAAGAAGTTTTTGTTCCTTTCTTGCATGTGCTAATTGCTGCCAGCTGTTGAATGTCTAGTGGTATTGGTAAGACACTACTTTAAAAAAAATATATATATATTCGGCAGAAAAAAAGGTAAAAAATACAGACTTAATGCAATTATAACCAAAGTATTTCATTAATCACAGCCACTGCCTGGACATGCCGTTCTCTCTATAGGAAGACAGAAGATACTAATTGGCCATCCCAGGTCAATTAGAAAAAACATTTTATATTTTCAGTGAAAGTAAAACTTCTTCACAAATACCATGCAAAGAAAAAACAAATGAATCTAACCAAACCCTGTAAAGATTAACTCCCTGAGCCTCTATTTCTGTGTAGCTCAGCTTTTGTATTACAATACCATTGTGCACACACTACATTATTCAGGAACTACCATTAAGACCTGCATCCCATATTGGCAAACACAATACAAAAATCAAGCTTTAAAAAATCATTAAAAAACTAATATTAATTTTGTTAAAGCAGCTGATTGAGTGGCATTGCTCATTATGTGCCTTAAACATTCTCTTTTTGGAAGAACAGAATTCAGTCTTTTCGATCAATGTGTGCCTGTAAATTATCAATAGCTTATCTTTCTTTCAGGTGAAGGAGGCTATGCAGAGAATCCATGACCGAGGTAATATAGGAAAACTAATTCTGGACGTGGAGAAAGCACCCACTCCCCTGGTGAGTGCAAAGCACTACTTACATGGCATACAGTCACACCAGGTGAAGTGTGGTAATGACCTTTGGAGAAATACCCTTCACGATTTTTTTTTGTGTAATGTTTTCTTCTAAATTCTAAATAGAACCAATAATAATAATTTATATTTTTAACTCAAGATAAAACGCAGTCGTAATTCTTCCAGTCCCAGCTGTTAATTTTCTATGCAGTATGGCTGTCTGCCTCACTGAAAAAGTGTCTGCAAGTCTTAAATCAAGATAAAACTGCCACATCTATTTTTGTCCCTGTGACAGAAAACAAATACACATTTCATGAAATACAAAATTCCTGTCTTAAAAAGTGGATGGAACAGAAAAAGACACGATCAATATTACTTTGGTGTATAAACATAGAAGTGCTTTCTGATTACCATACAAAAGTCAGGCAATACCTTTGGTAGGAATTTATTTTACTTCTCTGACAATCTATGAAGTATAATATCTAAACACTTTATTTTGGAAATGTTCTGAAGCAGGATAGTTGTGATGGAGCTCTGTTCCACTGCTCTTGAAGTGTTTGACATGTTAGTGAAATATTACAGAGAGCTATTGTGAAGGAAAGACATGCCCACGCCTAAGTCTTGGCTCATGATGTGGAAAAAAAACAGTAAAAAAGGTAATGAAAAATTGACTTCAAATGGACACTGAAGTATGAAGTTTGCTTTCAGACCTGAAATATCTCCTGTTTTGAAAGAACAGAAAAGAACCTGGAGTTACAGTTAAGCTCTTGCTCACTTTTACTCCGAAATTGGCCCCAAATCCCCTACAAGATCCCTGCAAGGAAAAGGGAGGCTTTGGGGACCTCACATATGGAAGTTAGGCATTATTTTGTGGCTGAGTTGCATCTTAAAACTGTAAAGATAATCCCTAACACAACATTAATACATTCATTCTGTCTGTTCTCTTACTATTGTACATTCACAATAGCCATTGGCTAGAAGGTGAGAACAAATCTGTTACACTCCCATGAAAGGGTGTTAATTAAAGATATGGGTAAGTTCAGAGCATTGCTTTTTTTTTTTTTTTCTATTAAAATCAGGTTCTCTTTGAGATTTTTATTTTTATTTCCAGCAAAGGCTAATAGTACTGAAACAGGGAAGGTACAATTTGACTGCATTTCTCATTAAGAAATAAATTTAATGATTGTGAAATAGTTGTAGGGTAATACAAGAATCTTCTTGTGTCCTAAGAGATAATGTTAGTGTATAACCATCACCTCTCCAGTAAACCAGACTCTTCTTGTGCCACCCGATAAAAGTTAAACTGATGAAGTGAAGTACAAGAGAGTCTTGCACCTTTACAGCTTGTAATAGATATTCTCATATAAAAAATATGATGTTCTCCTTAAGTGCTGTCATGAACTACTAATTTCTGCAGTTGTCTACCATTTGTACAGGCATCTTCAATCAAATAAGGAAATGCAGTTTCTCCTCACTCATGTATCCAAGCTATGCACTCTGTCAGTAGATTGGTATATTCTCCCATTTTAAGGCATATCCCCTGCCTTAAAGTTTGTCATTATTTTTTGTATTAAGCAGTCACTCTCTTAGTTTTCATGACACCATGCCTCATGTGGAACTGGATCCTATCCAAGAGCTTCATTAAAGAACCATATTACCTATTTCTGGAAGAGCAAATGCAGAAGAATTTGCAAAACAGAGGTTCCATGCATTTTGTGGACTTCCTACACAGTTGAATTTTCTTTCTGAGAGCCTTAATACTATTTTGCTACAAGTATGCAGATCAAAGTTCACTTCTGCAATTGTCCTAAAAACCAGCTTTTGGTCACATAGTATAGCTGTAATCCATGAGGTAACAATTTAACATTTTAGCTGAAAGCAATATAGTGCCAAAAAAAGTTTTGCCCAGACAGAACATTTGTTTTATTGTTGCATCCCTGTCTGCTTTCATTTTTAAAGTCACTTTTTCAGGTGAATCAAACTTAAATAAGACTAGATAAAGCAATGTGATAGATGCTCTGATTTTCTTCATCTTTCATCCTTCAGATGGCCAATGACAGCACAGAGACGAGTGAGGCTGGAGAAGAGGAAGAAGACCACGAAGGGGACAACGAGAATAAAGAGCGCATGCCATTCATCCAGTAGCAGCCAGAGGTGATGGAAGCAGAAAGATTGTTTAAGCAGAAGGGAACAAGACTGGGAAATCTATTCTGTGCATCAGTGAACAAATGCTGTAGTACAGTGTGTGTTGTATTTGTCTGCAGTCAGCTGAGCTATGAGCTGTTGATCATTGTTGTTTTGAACTCAAGTGCCATTCTCATCCAGTGCAGTATTATAACATTCCTGTGTAATACCCACTTTCCCTGTAGGAGTCCCATGGATTTTTGTTTCAGATTAAAAGCCTCATTAATTTACTGTGTAATTTTAGATGGGCATCTTTCTCATGCAGATTCCAACACTTTGCATAAAGTTATTTGAAGGGGGCGGGTGGTATTTTTTTTTGCCAGTTAACAACCACAGTAACAACAGAAATCCCCCACATGCTGTCTGGAAAATTTTTCTAAATGGAGAGAGGATTTTAAGTTTGTGGATTTTCAGTGTTAAAATAGTTTTCCTTTTATGAACCACAGATAAAAGTTGCAAAAAAAAAAAGAAAAAAAGATGAGGTTATTTTCCTTTATCATGCTTCCTCATCTTGTAAGCAATCTGATCTTCATTTTCAAAAATACCTCATTTAGAATTGTGGAATCTGAAATCGTGCAAGAAATCATTAATTGAGAGACTTTAATTAGTATTGTATAATCATGCTAATCGTCAGCAGCAGTAAACACTTCATTCAAAGTGCCAGCTACCCTGCTTTTCTGTTGATCTCCTGAGTTATTGCCCCATATGTTCTAGGCAAAGAAAGGTCAGGGAACCGCTCTTTTTAGACCTTGAACAATTAGCATTGTTACTGACAGTTCAACAACATCTTCTGCTTAGGACACATTGACTCATCTGTGTTTAAAATCCAGAATATTTTTAAATTACATTTCTAAATCCTATCAGTAAGGATCACTCTTCAGTATGTGGGAAGAAATTTATTGGCAGAGTTTATTACTCTGAAATCAGTATGTATTGATCAACTGTCGAGCTAGAGCTGAACTCTTACAGCAGTTAACCCTTTAAAAAATTACTTGTACACCTTAATCCCATCAGAAATTACACACAGGGTAACTTTATCTAGGTGAATAATTCCATTAAAAGCTCTGCTCCATATGTACAGTTATGTTTGTGATTATTTGAAGGATCAAGTGTTCAAAGACCAGCTAGTCTATCTACCTCCCACTAGTGGAAACTATGTCTATACATGACAAAAGTAAATATTTTTCCTCGTCTTTCACCTATCTAAGCAGCAGCTACTCAGGTCCTCAGTGGTCTTGTTAAAATAATTATTTTAAAATGACTGCAACCACCTTTAGTAGAAATGCTAAAGAATACCAGAGACCTTGTATAATGCCATGTATCTTTGAATTAATATATTTTTAGCAAAACTAAGTATTTCTCCAGGCATGGCTAGTTGTTCACCTAAATCTACAAGTATCTAATAGTGATAGAAGTTTAAAAATAATGTAGAAAAGAGAAGTTGGAGAGCTTCTCAGACGTTTCTCAATGTGACAGGAATTGTGAGTCTGGATGACTTTTATATGTGGTTTTAGGGGACTCTCTCTGGTTCTGTTTTGTTTTTTGTTTGTTTAATATTTGCTGCCTGAATATTAATGTCCATCTCCTTACACTGTGCTCATGAAGTTGCTGTTCTAATACTAGATAATTGTGCAGAACGGTCATTCTGAATAAGTTTCCCTTGAGTTAAACAAATTCAAAAATAACAAGAAGAAATAACTGTGGAGAAAAATGTCAAAAAAGCTTTTGTTGAGATATTAGTTAAAAACAACAACAAAGGGATTTCTATAGATGTTGATGCAGAACTTCATTATAGTTGATTTTCTTTTCATGTTAGACTTATCTACACTTCCAGTGCCATATCAGACCCAAACAGGAACTCTACACACAGAAAATATATATATTCAGTGAGAGTTTTTCATGTTTTGGGATTGCCAATTGAGCTTTTAAGAAAGGCCATTAAGTTTTCACAATTCATAAGCTGACAACAGTAGGAAACATGCCCAATTTTGTTTTGTAGTTAGTGTAATGATGTTGTCCTGCAACAAACCTTAACATAACTAGGAGCTTTGATTTGACGCCAAAGTGAGCAATATTGCTGGTGACCTTTCAGCTGGCAGTAAAGTGGCATTCTCAAGGCCTTAAATTAGTAGGGCAAGCAGAATAGCAAATCCATTCTTCTGTTATAAACCACAGTATGGTTGGCTCTACAGTTAAATTTCCCTTCAAGATATATAGAGATGGGTGGTCATGGCCACAGACATCATAGGGACAACAATCAAATGGAATCATTTTGGCTATTTCTTTCTGGTTTTGTTAGCAAGGCAAAAATACTCTTCATGCTAATTCATACCAATTTTAGGGCCATTTTCTGATCAGCAGAATGTCAGGTAATTGCAGTGAGTACAAAGGAGTACTTTGAGATCTACCTAAGCACTACACAGATTAGTATTGCAATCACTAAGCTAAACTCTACTCTGTGTTTTCCTGGTGTTAATACGGTGTATATGAATGTTACTACTGAAATGAATGGAAAGTTTTCAGGTACTTGTTCTGGAAGCTAGCAGAATTTGGCCCATGAGCCCTAAATACTAGAATACCACAAACAGGTTTGAAGTGGTAGAGGGCATGCTATACAAAATGATGGTGAGACTGTTGTTACTGAACGCGTCTTATTGCAAGAGAAAAGAAGGTTCGTGTTTACTACTAACACTGTTAAAAAATTCGAAGACAATTGGATAGTTTCTTCAAGTGAAACAAAGTATTTCTCAATTTGCCTTAAAGGAACTGTGAAAGCTTCTCTTTAACTTAAGCCTGATTGAAGTGAACTGAAACACTGTTTAACTGTATTTGTTGCTTTAGAGCTTTTGTTATATTGTGCCTACAAAGCAAATTATGTTTACATAAAAATATAAATAAAATATTGAGCATAGCATTATCCATGGCTTACATGTTTTATTATAATACAGTGTTCACATTAGGGAACTGACTTGGAATTGGTTAAGAGGAAAATCTGAGGTCTCATTTTCTGTTTTGGTCACTGAGGGATAAACAGAGATTTATTTTTCTTTATTACAGAGTACATCAAGGTTATTAAAATGGCTGAGTGTGCTACTTTACAGAACATTAACAATTTAGTACAAAATGTTAAATGTTACAATCTAAAAACTTCAAAACATTTTATAGGCACCATTTATGAAGTGTTCAGTGAAGAGTATTATTTTGATAAGGGTAAAAACTAATATCCAGAATTTTTACACTCAGATTGCACTGGGATAAGGCTTGAATATACAAGTTATTCTCGGAGTGAAAGTTCCTTGTAGAAGTCAAGGTTCCCTAAGGAAATTATCTTAAACACCAGATCCAGACAGCCTCCACCAAATGAGCTGATAGAAAGCACAAGGACATGAATCTAAAATCCTGCTGTCCCTGGGTATTGGGTTTACTTAACTCAGAGCTGCAAGGAGGTGGTTCAATTCACATGGGATCTAGGATTACCTCTCCTGAAGACAGTTCTTACACTGTTTCTTTCAGAGAACTGGTTATGGTTACCATACCTTACAGGTAATCTCAAGCTTATACTTGAGTACGTCTTTAGAGATCTCCCTGCATGAAAGGAAGAAATGGTTCAATGAACTTCAGTTTAATATCTGAACAAAGAGAAAATGTTAGCTTTGGCTAATTCCTGTCATGCCAGACTTGTTCTAAAGCCTATATCCCTGGAAAATCTCACTTCAGTAGTTACTGGATCTGCCCTATAAAAAAGGCATTTCGAAATCTAAAAGCACGCATGAAAAGATGCTGATTGAGAAGAGGAGCAGAATAAATTTCTGCCCTCTGTTTTCCAGCCTTAATAAGCAAATAATGATCAGTGCATCCCTAATCATAGCATCAGAATAAAGCTGAAAGCAAACAGCCCTTTGCAAACTCTCTGTAATTACTAACAAAGCTCTGCCTTTTACCAGCTTTTCCTCTGGGCTGTCTATACAAGATTGTCATACACACAGAGGTTGCTACCAGGCCAGCAGGGATGCAGACTTTGCATGGCATCTGGCCAGAGAAAATACAAAAAATCATCTTACTATGCTGAGTACCCCAGGTCCTCACCTCATTCCCTCTTTTTGTGCTTCACTCTTTTTCTGTGAGCTTAGTCATTAATCCTGGTGGGTTTTGCCAAAACATATTCCCCTAGTATGGATGTGACTTCCAGCACACACAGCACAACAGCTTGGGCTCCTACAGAACCATGTGGGAGTGTCCCTCTGCCACCCCTGAGTCCCTCAGTGTGAGCAAGTGTTTTGTTTCACTACAAGAAGAGCTGAAACAATCAACGCCCTGTAACTGATATCTGCATCAAGGCATCTCTTTTCCAAGCAATTTTTAACATCTAGGCAGACATCTTAATGTTTTCCTTTGAGAGAACAGGTTAGAAAATAAATGCAAATGTAGCTTTATCTCCTTAGACAGAGCTGTCATGCTGATTGATTGCCTTCAGCTGATCCTAACTAAACCATTCCTTTTGTGTCTACCTGGGGGCTCTCTCTAACACTTATGCAGCAAATGGCACGGTTTTCTGAACTCTGGCTCAGTCACTGCCATTTGTAACAATGCTGTGTTGGTCACCTCACCACCAGGATACTGTTCAGAAACTGGAAGGTGTGAACACAGTGCAGATAATACACAATTAGAGGATAAATGTAGGAAGAGAATTAATCATGTACAGCTCTGCCCAGGAGTAACAAATGAGTAGAATTTGCAGAATACTATCTGTTGATTTATTTGTATGTTTTACATCTATTAACCATATGCCTGATGTGATTAATATATATTTGTGGTGATTATATTTCTCTTCTAAGGATGCTTAAACTCCTTCAGCAGTGTTTAAAGACCACATCCATATTCTCTAAGGATGATGAAGAAGAAGCTGTTTGTCAAACATTCAGCACTTTCTCCACTAGTTCCCAGGGTTATAAAAATGAACACTTTCTTCATCCAGTCTGATTCCTGCCCTCTTTCATTCATCAAAAGCATTTTTCAGGAAACCTAACGGCCTGCTAAGCAGTTCAGACTGCCCTCTGGTAAGAGTAACTTTATATTCCAGTAGCTACCTTGCATCCCTGGTTAAGGAGAGAGGGCTGAGAAAGAATTGGTACCACCTTAAAGTGGTCAGAGCTCAGTTTAGCTCCTGCCATTGTATAAACACATACAGGTTTGCCATCAGCACAGGCAAGGGAAGGGAGTTAAGCTGGGCCGTTGCACTACTGTCTGCACAAAGCTGAAAAGGGGAAGGCACAAAAGCTGCTGGTTTTTACCATGTAAAGAGCTGCCTGCCAACAACGCTGGTATTACTTAACTCCCTGTCCTCCTTGAAGCTGCTCTAACAGCCCCTGCCTTGTACCTGTATTTTCATGGAGGTCCCAGCCTTTTCTGCGAAGCTTCTGGAGGCCCTCCCTGCACCACTCGACAGTTGTTCTTGAGGTAGTGCCTCAGGAAAAGTAATTTTTTACTTCCTGAAGAACACTGTGTCACCCCCACGGAGTGACAGACAAAATCCTAGTGGACTTAACAGGGGTAAATAACCCTTTACCTACAGGAACCTTTAGTCTCTTCCCCCAGGCACTCTGGGCAAGATGAGGAAAGAAGGCCAGAAACAAGCCTCTCCAGCTTTCATAGTGATCGGCATTTCTCTTAAAAACTCAAACACCTGCCAACATGGGAAATCAGCTTAGAAAGGTACAGTCTTCACAGTTGTTGGTAAAATCCTGAAAACTGATTGAAAGAAAACAGAACCTGAAAAGGCAATGGAAGAGTCTTTAATCCTGAAACTTGTGAGCACCCATAATGTTTTAACACCAGGTGCAGACATCACTCGTCTCCCTGCAGCCCCACAAAATTGCTGCCTGAGCACCCTGGGATTAAACGTGTAGGCTAAGAGATGCCACTGGCACTTGTTAGTTTAGGAAGCTGTAAGAAAGGGGAGAGCGTTGTGGTGTGACTGAGTGGGAGCCTGCAGGGGTGGGGGCCTGCTTGCCTTCCTTCAGAGATTAGGAGGGCTTTAACCTGTCTAGAAGAGCTTTTTCTTCTTGCTTAGTGACCATGCTGAGATGCTACAACTAGCCTGAAAGAATAACAGAGCTAGGAGAGATAGCAGAGGAAAAACTGTTCTCCTGTGAAGGCCGAGGGGTTGGGAAACAGGAGGTGATGGTGGGGGGTGTGTGCGGATTTGCTTTTAGAGCTGCACCTGTGAATCACACCCCCCCCATGCCCTCATCTCCCCTACACTGCCATGACTATCGGTTCCGGCCTCTGCGCTGCTCCCAGGCCCAAGGACGGCTGCAATCAAGCAGCTCCCACTCCTACGGCCCTGCTGGAGGCAGCTCTGCCTCTGTAGGGGCCAGAACTGGAGATGGGCTATGTTCTGCCAGACACTAGCTGAGTCCCTGCCAAACATCATTTTCATGATAAGCTGCAGGTTCCAGTACAAATCATTTTGTGCTCTTCTGCTGGGTAATCTTTGTAAATACATCTCCCACATGGCGAGATGTGTTTCGCTGTATCGTGTGGCAGTAAATGGTGTAGCATCTTAGCTGCCCGGGAAGAACAGAGTGAGACTGCAGATAATGCCAGGTGCA
The DNA here is from genome assembly GCF_963932015.1 of Anas acuta. Lineage (NCBI taxonomy): Eukaryota > Metazoa > Chordata > Aves > Anseriformes > Anatidae > Anas > Anas acuta. The sequence goes on along the minus strand of NC_088988.1, from coordinate 6,608,363 downwards.
TTATTTATAGTAAGGCTTTTTGTACGTTCCCTGGACTGGCTGACCCTTAGGGTGTCCAGGTGATGATCTAATAACCAAAAAATATTTATAAAGGCTGGTGGCTGAAGCTAGCTGAATGGTGACTGGGGTGTCTACTGGTGATACAGGCAGTGTGTGGCCTGAAGGACGTATCAGATCTGTGATGTTTTCCAGAGGCCACTAGGAGAAAACATTCCTTTTGTTGCTAGCACAGAACAGAGATAAGTGAAGTGTTTTTCTTTTCTATGTCCGTTTGCTTTGACAAATTATTTCTGTGATTCTCTGCTGCTGTTTTTTCTTTCTATTGGCTGCATTTTATATTAGGACGTTTTTTTCCTTCTGTAAAAAAAAAAAAAAAAAAAAAGGAGAGAAAAACAGAGAAATCAAACCAAGTGTCTGGTGACTCATCAAGTACCTCACTGGTCTTATAAAAGCATCCTGTCAGCAGTACATTTGAGTTCCTGGGCCATTTCTATTGTAGACAGGAAAAATGAAATTAAATGACTTGTCCAATGCTATATGACTGCTATTTGGTTTAAAGACTTATCATTCTCCGGGATTTATTTCTCCATTTACTGAAGGAATCTTGGTTAAACGTAGCAGCTGAGATGGAAGTTTTTCCTCCATGGTTAAAAGCTCTGTCTCAAATCATACCAAGGCAAAGGAGATGCACAGAATTACACTGCATACCCTCAGCTGAAACCCTGCCAGCAAAGCCCCATAGAAATATAAGCAGTTGAGAGACAATAGTCTAAATTTTCCTTGCTCTTTCTCAACAAATAGGATAGTTCAGAACATGAATCAGCTATAAACATTGACCATTATAAACATTTTCTACTGTTTTCCTGATTATCCTCTCTACATATATCTGAGTAATCACCTCTGGTAGGACATTACAGGGAAAAGGAGCAACCCGAATCCCTGAACCCAGATTTTTCTGACAAGCAGTGCCCTGTTTCATACAAGACTGCAGATCCAGCCCTTCTGTCTCATCCTTACCTCCTGGATGAAACTGCTATTGCTCCATCTGAGGATCAGATGGGAAATGATGTTGCATATGGGGCTGTAAAAGTTAATGCCATAATAAAGTCTGACTGCCAAGTGATGTTGGACCCTTACATCAACGGTGTGTTTATGTGGTGTGTCACTAGAGAGAAGCTGTACTCTGAGACTGTCAGATTGGTCTGTCCCTCAGGCATGCGACAGAAGTACAGAAGGAACCATCTTTAAGGTCTCGCCTGGATGATTAATCTGCAACTGCTCACCTACACATACTAGATGCTGCTGGCTGTGCTGAATGATACTGCTCTAAACAATTCTTACAGTTCACATATTAAATGTTAGCTTCATTTCAATATTGTCTCACTTGCAGCACATTCCCTGACATTGTAGGTTAATTTAATAAAGCACACATAATACAATTCATATGAGATTTTTGATCTGCATTTTGTTCAGCATGACAGCAATGTATAAAGTTATTACACAGTGTTCTGTTTGCTAATCATCAAGCAAAACAGGGTAATAAAAGGATAATTATTGCAAGCTTCCTTCCTTATTCCCATTAAGATGGTAAATTCAGCTCAAACTGGAATCTCATAGGAGTTTTACAACTGGCTTTGATAGGGACAGCATCAAGCTGATTGGTCCTCTAAATGAACCTAGTTGTAGCTGCAGTATTAAAAATTCAGGGAGTAATATTTATTTCCATGTCATAACTTATTTGGTGTGGGGGGAAAAATCTTTGTTTCATCCTTACTCAATTCTCCATATTAAAATACACGATATGCATAGCCAACCCAGTGATCTTGAGGACACAGTACTGGTTCATACTGGTTTTATGGAGCTTCTGGAACAAGCATGAAGTACAAAATGAAAAATCCCTGCCCAGAGAATACAGCCACTCCTCTGCACTTACATCTATGGCCAGACTAGCTCAGATCTAGAGCTTCACAAATATTACTGCCTTTTTTTCTGTTCCCAGACTCACTTACACATTTCCAGATTTGGTGGCCTGGCATCACTTTGCCACTGTGTGGAGAAATGATCCCTGACTACTTTGCCATTAATTATCAAAGAAAGAACAAGGGCTGTTGGCTTTAATCCAGCAAAACTGTTGCCTTTAGTGCGGATTTAGCTCATCAGAACTTCCCTGTTACCAGAAAGAGGTCACCCCACAGGAACATGCAAGTCTGTTGAGCAAGGGAGAGCATGGGCTTTGGTAAAGCCATAAAACAGCAGCTCTCACCGCTTCTTGATTGCCCCACATGTGTGAGAGGGAAGGAATGATGGCACACAGCTGCAACCTCACAAGTCTGAGTCTGAGCCTCTGCTGGGTGACACTGGTGTAAAGCCTTGCAACACAATGGATTTACCCTGAATATTTAGCAGAGAGAGGAGAACCTGGTCTTTTCTCTTTTGCTGTGCCGGATTTTCAGGCTGCCCAGGGAGGTGGTGGAGTCACCATCCCTGGAAGTCTTCAAAAGACGTTTAGATGTAGAGCTTAGGGATATGGTTTAGTGGGGACTGTTAGCGTTAGGTTAGAGGTTGGACTCGATGATCTTGAGGTCTCTTCCAACCTAGAAATTCTGTGATTAGCAACACAAAATCGGACCTATCCTAATCATTTCTAGGGCGCTTAAGACATCTGCTGGAAATAGGAATAAACTGCAGCGAGGAGGCACATGACAATGAATAACGTAACAATGAAAAAGGCTGTGCTGCTTACATTTACATAACATCTAAATTACTCAGCAAATGCCAGAACCATTTCAATTTGAAACTGTTATGTGAAAATATTTTAATAAATAGCCTGTTTATTCCTGCTGTTCTAGTTGCCACTGAGGAAGCAATTTTCAGTGTTGAAAATCTTCAAGTCTGAACGCAGTTTTGAACTTGCACTTCCCTGATGTGTAAGGCTGTGCAGCAGGCTCATGCACAAAATGTAGCACCATGGGCTAGGAAGACACTATAACACTAAAGCACAATTAGAAAGAGGCCAGGTTTCAGGCTCTGGATGGATGTAAGCACCAGCTGCCTTTGCAGTTGGATACAAGGGATAATACAAATTTCCCTTCTCCCCCTCACTGTCTTGCTTACAAATCATGGTGTGACAACAAGTCACAAGCTCTTTAAAGAGTTTCCCAGAATATTGTATATTTTGTCTGGGTATATGACCTTAGCCTTGCACACCTCTAGCTGCTTGAGCTGACACTAGAACCCCACAGCTCAGGTTTCCTGGTGGTACCTGGCTCATGGGGTCTTAGGGCATCCCCCACCTCTACAGAGCAGTTTCATGTTTTTCAGCATTCCCCAAAATTGAAGTTATTTCTCAATAGGTTGTTAGGAAAAAAAAAAAAAAAAAAAAAAAAAAAAAAAAAGCACAGATACAGGTTATTTCTCTTTTCCACCCTCACGCAGCCTCCCTGTGTGAGAATCTCCCAGCAAGTGATGTGTGATTTGCACTTTTGTCCCATGATGGGAGCACGGAGATGTGCGTGTGGTGCATGGTGCTGGGGCCTGCTTTACTATTTGTCACTGCCCCTTTCCCACCCTCCAGCAAGGAGGCTGAGTTGTCTGTAGACAAGCAGACATCACCCCAACACTTACATTTAGGCGCTATTTTTCTTTCCTAACCAGGCAGCTAAAAAACTCCTTTATATTTTAAAATAAAAGTCTTTTACTTGGACCACATCACATGTTTTCCAGCTCCAGGGACTGGTGCGTGAGCTGATTATGCTTGTGCATGGGAGCAGTGCTGCTTCTAAGGCACAGTAAAGCAGGGTCAGCTGTTTGCACATTGTGTGACAGCCCTGCAGCTTGGCTCCTTGCTGCGGGCCAGGCTGGCAGCCCCCAGTCAGTGTCCTGTCAGCAGGCAGCCACACCAGGCTGCGCAGCAGCAGCACTGCGGGAGCTCTGGTGCCAGAGACAGGGGCCTCAGCAGCCATATGGACATACATGAGGTGGGAACTCAGGTTTGTGGGTGGCCAAAGCCCCCTCCTCAGCCCTCAAGCAGAGAATCTGAGTCCTCTGTGAAGTGCAGACACTGAAGGGAGATGTGATCACACTCCTGAGAAGGTCTGGTTTTCCATCTAGTATAGGAAAATCCTACAAATGTCTACACAAGCCAAAATGTAATCCTTACTCTGGCGAGTCCTACTGGCTTCAAGCAAAGCTGCACTGTTAGTAACCTGCTCTGAACCTGTGAGTGTGCAATTCAGAGTGTCTTGTGAGCGCTACAGTGGCTAAATCCAAGCTTTGTCCAAATTGCTTTGTCTGGCACATGTATGGATGAGCAGAACCTGTTAAGACCGTGTTAACGTAAAGCTGGAAAACCTCAGGTTAGAGATACATGGCGATCAAAAATAAAATATTTAAGGGGAGAAATTAAATGCTCAGGATGTTTTTAGATCATTTCCTGGAAGGAAAAAAGGCAGCACACATTGCAGGAGAAAAATAAGCACAACGCGTATTTTATGTTTACAAAAGAGAAAGAGACACGTTCTCACACACACCCCGAGGGCTAAACAAGCTGAGCTGCCGCCAGTAATTCCCAACATGGAAACCTTGCCAAGTCCTCAGGAATAGCATTTCAAAAGACCCCATTCAACTCTTTTATTTGCACCTGGATTGCAAAGAAACCAAAGCTTTACATTTTCCCCTGAATTCCCTTATCTTCAGAGATGACACGGAGTCACCTGATCTGTAAAAACAGTCTCTGGTTTTGGGGGTGATTTCATTTTGCTCTCTTTGCACATTACACATAACCTCAAAGCATTTAACTCCAGACAAGGAACAATTTCCTTGGGGTCCTTCCTGCCCAAAGAAATAGGCAATGGCAGTGAACAAAATGCTCAGCACCACTTCTTTTTGCTGCTAAAGCCCTGAAGTAACAGAAAATATTTGGCAATTGTGCTACTTCTTTCAGATGTCTGAACCCTGTAAGAAGGCAACCTGATCAGTGAACAGTGGCATTGGATGGATAACCAAAGAGAGCGGATCTGGTGAATCCCTTCTGAATTCTGAATCTTTTCTGAATTTATCAGCATTACTTTTACAGCTTTACAACCCTTAACCTCTATTCCCTGCCTTTGCAAGAGAATGAAAAGAGCACAGACAAGACACACAGCCCAGAAAAAGAAATTTGCCCTAAATACATGTGTGATAGATGTAAGTCCTTGTGTGGCTTCTTGCATATTCTTTACCATCCTCTCTGCTTGTTCAGGCCCAGCTGTGAGAAGCTGTTGTGGCAAAGACCTCAAACAGAAGATACAAAAAACACTCAGGAAGCTCAAAATGCTGTCCTGAAACTAGAAAGAAAACTAGAAAAGCCTATTTATTGATCAACCCTATTACCAGTTACATACTGCCTGATGAGGATGCATTTGGAACAGAAGCTTTACACACCTATGTATCCTGAATGCCCTCGTTTCAACACTCAATGACCTTCAGCACAAGTCACTGCTGGGCAGCCTGGGCTCACAATAAATCTGGAATCTCCTTTTTTTCTAAGAGACAGAGCAGAACCCTCAAACCTTAAAAATTGCCTTTCAAAAGAGCGAATTAGTATGACAGGAAAAAACCTGAACTGATTGCACAACCCCAAAATATAATTTAGAATTTTCACAGAACCTCACATACCATAAGGTTTGCCCTTCCCTCTTCCAAACACACAGCTTGTTTGTACAAATTTCCCCAAAATAACTTTGGTGTTGGGATGTCAGCCATAATCCTGCTTCATACCTGGTTGGACTGGGATCAAATCCTTAAGAAAGACTTTGTAAGTCTTTTTAAGGCCAAAGAAACCAAGCACACAGTAATTTTCCAAGCATGACATACTCCATGATTGGTAGAATCTGCAACATTGCTTGCATTTAAATGAAACAAATGAAAAATCAGCCAGTGGATCCCATCTACCACCCAAGTCAGTTGTAAAAACTAATGCTGGGGGGTGCTAAACCCTTTACTAACCTTTGTGTTACCTAATTCAGTTGGCTATGTTGGCCCTTGGGTTTGCCCCACTTGAAATTCCTTAGCCTGGTAACAGCTCTGATCATTTTCCGTTTCTTCTTTACACTCTGAGTAGAACAGGCAAATAATTACACACGTACAAGCTCTTTTCCCCAAATCCTATGATGATCTGAATTTTCTGTAACTGAAAAGCTGCTGAAAAACTTGCTCTGATTCCAGCAGGAGATAGAAATCCCCAGTTTCTCCTTTGGTTAGACATGTCACAACGCAATTAGCTCTGAAACCTGGAGGGGACTGCAGACCTCAGGAAAACACATACATCCTAATAGCAATATGGGAGTAGTTTGCTTTTCTGAGACTGAAGCAGTAACTTTCTTTAAAATATTTTACAAGTAGTGTTTTATTCGTAGCTCTACTACCTCAGGGGATAACAAAGGACGTGATCCCCCTACATAGATCTTATTCCACATAACAGGAAATGACTTCTGCAGCCAGACCTGTTTCAGGATCTCAGTCCAGCATCCAGTCCTCATCTTACACTGACTTCTCATTCTCTTTGCCCAATTGCATGTTCTTTCCACAAACCCAGAGATGGCTGAGAATGGAGAGGAAAAAACAGCTGCATAAAGAGTTTTTCTGAGCCAGTTGACAGAAGCACATAAAGGTGGAACTGTCTCTGAGGGGAATAGACTTTTTACCTTGCAGAGCCTCAGTGAAGAAACTGAAATGAACTTTTCACCAAAGGATGCTTATGCTCTGAATGGCTCAGTTGTTTGAAAGCAAATGGAATGAGCTGGGGAAGTGTGAGCCATAAAACCACCCAGGTGCCTGCGCCATACAGCAGCCATGGCTTCTGCAAGATGTTTCTTTTCCAGCTGAGCACTTCAAGAGAAAATACAGTTTTGTCTATATGAAGAAGCTCTATTATACTGGTGTGAATAAAAAAGTACAATCCCATCCTAGTCTGGATGCAGCTGTAAAGGTATGAAGCTATTATATTTATATAGCACATTCTGATAGGGAAAATGGAATAATTAGTCCCAAGAAAAATTACTTCTATATATGCATAACTTTGTTTGCTCTCTGGGCTATATCACTATAACTACTTGTAAAAGAAAAATTACAACTCTAAATGACATTGTAATGCCGGTTTCTAGACCATACACAGGCTGGTATTTACTTTGGCGAGGCTCTAGGCCTCCTATGTGGAGGCATTTTCTGCTTCTTCACAGTAGCACCGAGAGTTTACATGTTCTCAGCAACATATTTTGACTTTTCTCTGACTCTCCTGCCCACACACTGTATACAAGTAGTTAAACTCACTTTCTCTGTTGCTATAGATTAGTCACAAGTGTGAAACCTATTTTTCAGATGCTCTAGACAGATTCTAGACCAACAATCCCCTATAACCCTGTGGCTTCTCACAGCAGCTTCAAAGACAGCATTACAATTCGGGTTTTAGGAGTAAAGCCCAACTAAGCTTGTAAAATGCTCAAAGAGACTACTGAAACAAGGTGGATAAAGCTTTCAAAACAGAGTTTCAGTCTGTTCTTAAAAGGACATAACATGGCATACTCCAAAAAGCACAGGCTTTCACTTGGGCTCTTTGCCAAGGACTCTCAGAATACCAAATTTGGGTTTTCTTTATTCCTTCATTTCTAGTGAGTTCTGAGCTTACCTCACTAGAGTACAACTCTTTCTTTCAGACTCATTTCACAGACAAAACATGTGTTAGCAAAGTCAAGGAGAAGAAACAAGTTCATTATAGTGCTATGTCTTTAAAGACACACTAAAGTGCCTGCTGACCCCAGGTGCTGCTCCTGCCTCTCTCTGGACCTGCTGGCCCTGCAGCTGGGACAGCTGAGCTCCACCTGAAACACCTCCTGGGATTCCAGCTCCCTCACTGAGGTAACACTAAATCAGCACGAGTTCAGTGTGTCAGGCAACAAGCTGCAGAGGTTCAGGATCCACTTCATGTGCAATTCCACAGCCTCTGAGAAGGGACCAAGTGAAAATCTAACTGGAGGTTATTGATTCAGCTGTTTGCCTTTAATTAACTTCCATTGATGCCCTAATATCTCCGGATAAAATATGGATCAACCCTGAACTTAGGGTTAGTTCTAAATGACAGGCTAAATCTTGTACTAGACCCTTGCAAAGATTTCTGTTTTTCTCTCTGACAGCTCACGTTTTGGTTTCTGGTGTGCTAGCAGGAATGACAGCTTTTTCCACTTTTAGCTGTGCACTGAAATGGGCAGCTTGCATTCAGTGAGCAGTTTTTTAGACAGTCCTGGGTGGATAGGACCCTGTCATAACTATATTCATTTAATAAAGACTAGACAGCTAGAGTCTAGACAGCCACTGTCCTGCTTCCAGTGTTTTGTGTTTTACTGAGAGCCATGCTGGGACTTGGGAACCTTTGGAAGAGTGTCACAATATTTTGTTCTCTGAGCTAGACTCTGCTGGTAGCAAATCCTGTTCATTATCAGAAATGCAGCAATATCTAGTAGGTGCTTATGAGCTCTTCATTAAATAAGGACTGCACTCCTAACAATGTGATCATACTGTATATATATTATATATGTCTGTGTTTTTGTGTATAGCTGCAATACTCACTCATGGGTGACTTTTTGTTGTTGTTTGAATGTAAATAAGATCATGGCTTTTGTCTAAACTTAACCAGCTTGAGTCAGAGCCACCTTGGGTGAGCCTGTTAGGTTTGTAGAAACCTTTTGGCTACCCCCTCCTTCCTGAGGCTGACATTGCACTAGGTGTTTTTGAGCATCCATCTGCTTATGCATACCTTTAGCTTCAAAAATAAAACTTAATCTCTGAAGAAATGGCATTCATTTGTGGCAATCCATGCACTGTTCAGTGCCCTTAAAAGCAACCTGTCCCAGCTGAACCCGAAAAGGAAACAGGAATTTCAGATGAGATGTGAGAACAAGGGGGTACCTTATGCTACAGCCAGCTTAAGTATTAAACACATTTCGTAAGCAAGGAGTGCAGCCAACCCTATCACTATGCTTTTATAAAACTGACCTCAGTCAGTCCCTGGTGAGATGCGTCTATGTGACTTGCTCTTGCAGCCGCTGAAGAGAATTTCTTGAAGCTTCTTTTTAAGTTCTTAAGAAAAGAGATGGCACAAACCGGGCTTAGGATTTTTCTACTCATAAGTATTTTACTGCTGGATCAGACCATCAGCCAGGCTTCCAAATTCAAAGCCAGGAAGCACAGCAAACGTAGAGTGAAAGGTACTGGGTTTTAACTGGGAGGAGGGATAGAGGCTTATAGACTATCCAAGTTTACTTTGTACTTAACATTGCATGAATCAGAAAGTAGCATTATGCAAATGTTTATTAACAAATGATAGTTGATCGTATCTTATATTTGCCTTTAAAATACTTTCGTGTCAGTAAAACCAAGAATAATGTACTGGAATGATTTATAGAAATAGAGCTGTATAGCAGGTATAAATACCTTGCTTGGTTATGCCTGTTCATTTCTGTTGATATTATTTAGGGCTCACAGGTACAGCTGAGGGAGGGCTCTGGCCAATCATTCCTAGTTACACAGTTATATTGGCTAAGATCAGAAATTCGTGTACACATGATGGAAAAGAACAGAATAAAATATTAAAGCTTTGAGGGTATTGTTCAAATTTTTGTCCATTTCCTAATTTTAACAGAACGCCTGTGTAATATTTGTGGGATATTACTTTACTTGTGTGAGAAGTATGGCGAAATGGCAAGTCAAACTAATAAAAAGGAATTAGCAGAAAAAGAATAAATTCCCAGAGCAAAGCTTACAAAGCAAATACAAAACCATTGACCAGTGTTTGGAAAAGTCTGTGTACTTAATTTAAAGGCTTATTTCTAATAAAAGTGTATGATGGAGGTTACACTAATGGCAAATATTTAAACTCCTAGTCAGTGGGAAAAAAAATACAGCTTTGACAAAGTCATTTTACAACATGATTATGCTGCTTTGGAGCTATAAAGTTATATATATTTATTTCTCCCTTTGAATCTCTTTAGTTTTTTGCTTGATGTCCTAAGGAAATGCTGCTTATAGATTAGTGTTGCCAGCACATTTGTCTGTCAGCTTTCCCCTAATAACTTTTGCATTTGAACTAATTTAGCAGAATAATGGAGGTACTAAAGATAAGTTGCCTGATACTGTGAAATTCAGAATGTGGGTGCAAAAAAAAATCTGTGTTGTGTGCCACTATGAAAAGGTTGTACCAGCTGCATGCATTCAGCTGTTCTGCTTTTTGCCTCTTTCAAAGCAGACAGGGAACATGGAGATGTCACTACGAACTGGAAATGGGAATTGTAGGAAGGAGCAAGCATGGACTGGGAGTTCTGCCCTAGGGAGCCAGGGAGTCACGAAGGACAGCCAAGGTCCCTCCCTCCGACTGGAGGGAATGTGCAGAAGGGACAAGCTTTCTGGGGTGCAGCTGGAGGATTAGGCGATGTAACACGAATCTGTAGGAACTGTGGGTTTGTTAGTTCTGCTGCTTGTGAAAGAGCTTATTTATTCCTCATGCTCTTTACTGTGGCTTCTGGAAGGTCTGGTTACTGCTGCAATCAAATTGTAATCTTGTGCAATGGAAACGTGTCTGCTAGTTGTTTGATTGTGGTGGGCTAGTATAACGATTAAGGGGAAAAACGGAAAAGACATGGAAATGGAGTTATTGTGTGCAAATTCATGTCTTTTTTTTTGTCTCACCATCTTGTTGGTACTTTTCTAAGTGTCACAAAATGGTGATTTAGGCTGAATGTGAGTGACTTAAGTCACCAGGCCTTCTCTGTACTGATGGAATGCTCCTCCTTCAATCAGGGTACGTGAGACTGCAGCTCAGCAAGCCTGTCTGCATGCATTCAGGCAATGAACTTAGATTATGTCAACGTCCTTCACTGTATTAAAACAAGATTTGTGTATAAATTTTATGCTCCCAGAAATAACATTTCTTTGAATAATCACAACTTCTGTTCTGCTGTTATTTTTATAGCAGATACATATATGTATATATCTATGTATACATACATGTATATCCACACACCACATTGTACAGGTGCAAAAGTAAATAGGCAAATTTTGCTATAAATTAGATACCAGCAAACTAAATAGTGATTAGCAGCAACAGTTGATGATTTTGAACTAGTTACCAGGATATGGTCCAACTGAAAATAAGATTAAAAGTATGATGGTGTATATATTTTTTTAATATATATATACTAACCCTACAGAAAACCTTTCATTAAGGAAAACTCTTAAAAAAGACAAAATATACCTTAGCTCAGAAACCTCAGAAACCCAACAGCTGTTCATATAAAAAATAATGTGATTTTTTTTTCTTTTCCTTGTATATCTGCTTATTTCTCTGTATTTGTTTTATTTAAGAAAAAGATGACCTAAAGACTCAGATTGACAAATTGTGGCGAGAAGTAAATGCTCTCAAAGAAATGCAAGCACTTCAAACAGGTAAAGCAGCTTACACTGGTCAATGGTTTCCAGAAGTTATCATTGCCTTCATTCTCTCATGCTCTTTACTCTCATCTGTCTCTTTAAGGGGATTTGTGACTGAGAAATACATCTCCTTAGAACCATAGCATGACACTGCTATAATGGTAAAACAAGTGTTGAAGGAAGTATTTGGGGAAAATCAAGTATGAACTAATGGTGTACAAGTGGTGGCTCTTCACTAAGAGCAATAATCATTCTGGAGCAAGGACTGCCTTTGCCTTCTTGGGCACTCTAGACATAACCAGAAAAGGGCATGAGGGTTGCTGGGTTTGAAAGTTTAGATGGTCAACGAGTTGGGTCCCCAGCTCAGAAATAAACAAGGGCTAATGATCGAGACAAAAATGGCCATGGAAAAGGATGAGAATCTCAAAAAAAAAAAAAAAAAAAAAAAAAAAAAGACTGAGTTTTCTTAAGGTGTGCAGATTGCAACATTGAATGCAAACGTGAATGTTGCCTTACAATTTCTACGTAGCGTTCATTGTGAGTTCAGAAGTATCCTATATCAATGTGCAGAGTCCTTTAAATATTTCATAGTCAGATGGAAATTTCCAAACAAAATAAGAAGGGTAAATACATGCACACCTACTAGACAGTTCTGCTTTTTCACAGCTGTTGACACAAAACTTGGCATTTAAACACGTTCAGGAGGACACTACAGAGGAAATTACATCATTCACATGAAATAGAACATATTTTGCTTAGGGATGGTAATATCTGGGATGTCCTGTTTTGCATTTTGGGTTACACAGAGTTTTTTGAGCTTTATTAAATATTTTTCTTTTAAATTTCTTATAAGAGGACTTTAGAAATTTCTTCAAAGAGGAAAACCATGCTAGACAAGTAGTTCTTGTTTAAAAGTAGTTCTTGTATTGCTTCCAGAAGGAGCTTGAGAGTAAGTATGCAGTGGCTTAGAAATGAAACCAGAGCCAGGAGATTTGCTATACTCAAAACTTATTTTGAGCTGTATTCTAAATTCAGAACCCACACTGTTCAACTGGATTCCAAATTTGGCAAAAAGAGACCTATGACCCCTGTAGCTCTGACTGCATTCATTAACGCCTTTATGATATTTCAGAAAGTAGATTTTTTAGCTGCAAGCACTTTGAAGGAATAATACAATCTGATTCCTTCTTTTGCTTGAATTTCCTAGTTCTCCTTTCTGCATATGGTGAAATGTTGCCACTTGCCATTTAGCAGCACATACTTCCTCCCTAAAGAGGGCTGGTCTCCATCATTACTGCATCCTTGTTGAAGTAGATAAGGTCTCTCTGATCTTTCCTATGAATATAAATTTGTTAAAGAATTAAAAATTTAGCAAATATCTTCATTACTTTTCTTTGCTCATTGTCTAGCTTAGCACTTGGAAAGGACAAAGTCTGAAGTATAAGCACAAATATAAAGAGGTTATCTAGAAAATGCAGCCAAGGAATGCAATGACAATTGCAACTAAAATTACTAAAAAAAATGAGACATAGGATATGGTCCAGATTGGATTTCAATATTCCATTGATCAGATACATAATTACCTTTTAATTTATTTTTTAACTAGAACAGATGACAGGAATTAGAAACAGACTATAGAAAACATCAGGGCAGAAGATGTTCATCTTGTTTCATGACATTTCTAACATAAGTACAAGATGAGTTTAAGCAATAAATGAAATGGGATGGAAGTAGTCAGATGCAGATTCTAAAAATAACTATTGCACTATTTTATTCAAGCCCTTTGCTACTTTCCTCAACTCAGAAGCAACACTTCTCTGAGGACAGTTCTCTTGTAATTTTTCTTGTGAGAGTCATATTTGTCACATACCTGCATTAGGAGAGCTGGAGAGTGAAGCTTAAGGATTGACTCCTGCAAGCCTGCCCAGACACATCTCAGGCTGGAAGAACTCTGACAATGGTTCTGCAAGGCAATTTCAGTCACAGAGCAGATGCCAAAGTCATGTTCTAGTATAGTTGTAGTTTACAGCAAGACTTCCCTGATATGTTCCAGTAGAACTAAAGCCAAACAGATTTATAAATGCAAATGTTTATATTACTTTGTTCAGATTGTCACGCAAGCTCAGTGGTGAGGGTGCTCTAGCTTTTCAAAAAGGTTTTATAGATTTAAGCCACTTTACCTCATTTCAATTTAGATTTTGAAGGGATAGATCTTTAGAAAACGATCATTTTAGGAAACATCATTCAAAGCTTTTACTTTTTACTGAAGCTGCAAACCAATATCTGTTCACAGTCTGTCTTCGTGGGACAAAGGCCCATAAGAAGTGCTACCTCATATCAGAAGGCACCAAGCATTTTCATGAAGCAAATGAAGACTGCATAGCCAAGGGAGGGACTCTGGCTATCCCAAGGAATAGCGATGAAACAAATACTCTTCGAGACTATGGCAAGAAAAGCATGCCTAGAGTGTCTGAGTTTTGGCTGGGTGTCAATGACATGGTAAATGAAGGGAAGTTTGTTGATGTCAATGGCATGGCTCTACAGTACTTCAACTGGGATCGTGCCCAACCAAATGGGGGGAAGCGTGAAAATTGTGTCTTTTTTTCATCACAAGGCAAGTGGGTGGATGAAGTCTGCCGTACTGCCAAAAGATATATCTGTGAATTTTTGATCCCATAATTTCATACACAAATGACCACGACCATGTTTTGGGTTATTAACAAGCAGTTTTGCTTGTTAGTAGCCCCTCCCACTTAGACAGTGGTGAATTAAAAGTATCTGTCTCCTGCCTTGTAGTCACTCTTTCCTGAAACAGAGTTTTCCTTTATTAATTTATTTTCTATTCAGATGCTTAAAATGTTATATTTAGTGAGTGCTCTCATCATGTACAGGAATATATATTATGTTTTGATCTGTACTGCATCATCTTTTGCCATGTTATTTCAGCCTGATGTTCGGGTTGCTGGAACTCAGCTGTTTCTGAATTCTGTATCTCCATGTAGGAAGGTATCTGCTTTGTCTCAGATCTCTAATGAACTTATTGGAAATTTACAGAAGCTTGCCTCATGGGGCCATGTGCTAATAGAAGATGTAGGGGTCATCTTAGCCCCAGAGTGTAAGGAGGACTCTGGTGTAATGTAAGCTCCTGTGAAAAATGGCCATCATCCTTATGGAGTTTAACAGGAAAAATCTGTGACCAAGTTTTACCTTGGGCTAAGAAAGCTAAATGTAATGAAAATCTGATGATAGTTTTTAAACTACATGGAGTAAAAAGTGATACACTGCTAGAAAATGGGGAAATAGCTGTTCTAAACATCAGTTACTCTAAATATGTTTGCTTTTAAATGTCTCAATTATGGCTAAATATTAAATGTTATTTAGAAGATTCCCATAGAAGAAAGCAATCTGGGACTAGATCATACCTCTAGGATGGTTAGATGTGCAAAATGTTAAATGTTAGATGTCCTTAGTTAGATGTGCAAAAGCCTCTCCTGCAGGATCAGAAGGAGGCTTTATAATTCAGACAGTAACACTGTGTGAATGCATGAACAGAGGGGAGAGTACCCCTCTCTCCACATTGCAGGTAGCATGCCTGACTGGCACAAAGGAATGGGGCCAAACCATCACTCATTTGGCCACACGTAAATTCTTCAATTTAACAGCCAATGTTTGAAAATGAAGTAAAATGTGCTGGTTGTTCTTTTGCTGTCTTAACATCACAATATAGATTTGCCTTCATGTTACAAACTGCAGTTTCTCTGTTGTGTAAGGGAATTTCAGTTAATGATTTAAATATATTGTTGCTTGAAGGCTATTTTCTACTTTTTCTCTTTTAATTGTGCAGATTTTCTTAATTTGTGCAATAAATGTGCAATTACTGGTATTTAAATGTAGTAGTATTTTTGAAAGCTTAAGCATCCACTCAAAGGCCATTCTTCCTAGTACTTTCTTGAGGATTCAAAAGATCTTTTGGCAAATTATACTGCGGCTTTTCTTTACTCATGTACCAACAAAATTTAGGTCCCTATATGCATAAGTGCTGTATGAGATGCAAACACTCTATGCAGCCCTGTAATATGTGTTGTAATTAATTCACTTTTCCAGCACTTTATTAATTTGTAAAATGGGTCTAATTCTGACTTCTTTTACTTGGCTTCTGAGTTAAAGGAGCAAGAAGTCCCTGGACATTCCAATTTTTCTCTCAAAATCTACCAATCTTTACTGAGTTTGGGAAGCAATACTCTCTTTACCTACATTTTAACGCAATTAAGAGTTTGGGTTGTCTGAAATAGGTCAGTATCTGAGCATATCCCTACAGCTACAGTCAAATTAACAATTCACTGCAAATTCAAGAACCAATTTACAATAAACCACTATCAAACTGCAATGAGTCTATAAAATTTATGTCCTATTTTCTTCAATCTACTTTGAAGTAGAGCCAAGTTTCTAAAATTGCAGGCAGGAGATGAAAACAGTTATAGATGTTATTGGTGAACATTTATCAATTATTTTCCTCTCTCGTGATAATGTAGGGCATTGCCTGCCTTTTCCATTCCAAGCAGATCCCTAAATTATTAGATTCTCTACCTGGTCTCCTGTAATTAGTTTCTGAAATCCTCTCAGGTCTCTTGGTGATGTTTTCACTGCAAATTCCAGCCCTGGGTTCCTCACCCCTGCAAAGGCTGCACCCTGGTCCCCATTACAGGCATGCACAGCTGCCCAAAGGGAATTAAGAGCCACAAGTCCTGCTCCCGATTCCTGACAGCCTTCATTAGCTGACGGTCCTTACTTCGTGCAGTATTGTTACTCTGCCCTGCGGATGGGGACAGCATGAGGGCGGGGGCGGTCACATAGTGATTCCCCATTTCCATACTGGGCTGTCATCACCATTCAGTTGGGGATTACTTGGGTGGCCGGGAATTCAGCAAGACACGACAGCAACTTTTTAGGCAAACCAACCACGGAAAAAGCTCCAACACTCCCACCTAGTGGTACAAGAGCAGAATGAAGACCCTACAAAGTTTGAAGTGTTATTTAAGTGCTATTACCGTAGAAAATGTTGCTTCTAGTTCCTACTATTTCCTAAAGGTAAAGTGCAGTGTAACTTGTCCAAGCACATACTAGTATGTTAGCAAGAAAACTATACATTTTTGAAAGCCTTCATGTTAATTTTCTGAAGTGCTTAATATTCAGCAGCAAAACATAACATTATTTCTGTGTTTGATGACAAGTATTAGCAAACACTCATTTTAGGCAGATATATATATATATATATTTAACTCAAAGTATTTCATGGACTCTCTCTTCAAGCAGTCATTGTGATACAAAAACACACAAACAAACAAACAAAAAAAACCCTCAGGAACTGGGCCCTGACTATACAAAAATTAAAAAAATAAAATCCTAAAACCATCCCTAGAACTGCATCATCATGACAAGTTAAATATTATGTGATTTTTCTCCCCACTTATTTTGCGCATACATTTGCCCTCATAGACTTCACCTTATCTGCCTGTGGATTTCCCTGCTCCTCTATCTCACCCCAAGGGAAGTTTCACTCCAACCTTCCTGCCCCAAATGCAGCCAAAGCTGGGACACTGCTCTAAGCCACCCCCCCACCGGCCCTCCCGGCCGCTGTCCGCCCGCAGCCGGTGCTGAAGCAGGAGCGGGGCCGGGCAGCGGGCACTGGGCAGCGCCTCTCGCCGCTGGCTGTCCCGGGGCGCTCCCTAAAGAGGGGTTCTCAAGACAGAGGATCCGCGGAGATCTGTCCCGAGTTCCTCTGGGAGCAGGGCAGCTGGACTCCCTCTGGAGTCTCTGCTCTCCAGCCCCTCAGGGAGGGTTGCGAGTCCTGTGCAGTGCTGGTTTCTCATGTTTGAAATACAGTGGATTTTGGGTTACTGCCTAGACTTACAGTCTAGATAGTCAGAAGGAAGATTATAATCCCCATTTTTCATAGGGAAAGATGAAGCATTAAAAAGTAAAGGATTGAAATAAAGAATTGCTGAGCAAGGAACAGAAAATGAAACCTCCTGCAGCCAGTATCTTGGCCATTAGGCTATCTTCCTTCCCCAAGAACCAGATCCAGTGGAGGAAAAGAATTATGACACATGTGTACCCCCGTCCTGAGTGCAGCGGTTGAGTGTGCATGTGTGGGAGTGGTGGAGGGGGCTGGGCTGAAGGATCCAGGTGCCAGACTACAAAGACAGCAGCTGAGAGTGAGGAGGGCAGACGGCTCCTTCCAGAGCTCCCCTGTCTTCTGACAGAGACCCTGAATTTCCCTCCTATGAAAAAGCCCACATCAAGTCAACCTCATTTGGGACTCGGGTCAGAGAATGCTATACCCAGCATCCAACTGACAAGTACTATATTGCATATTTATTCCAGTACATCTAGAGTAATTATATGAGTGTGAGCTATGAGATTAGTGCAGTGAATGGGTTCCTGTTGAACTGCTCTATGAATCTAACACACTGTTAAACAAATTATCATCTTCCATACTTAGCTGAGCACTCAGTCTGAGCTAGCTAAAGCAATGTAAAATATACCAAGATTAAAAGCACAAAACAAACTGTGGCTAGTATCTAATTAAGCAAGGAATAATATAATGAAGTAGAAGCATGGATAGTGCATGTGAATTTATTCTAGGAAAGCCATCCAAATTTGACAAGGCACTATTTCAGTTAATTTCCTTGTAGTCTGCTGAAGACTGAGATATTTGTCTTAGTTCAAATGCATTGTACAGTGTATATTTATGTTATAATTTTAATTGATTAGAAAAATGGAAAGAAAACAACTTCTGTTCCTACTGCAAATATATATTTCATACATGCTACACAAAGTTAAACTATTTCATATAAGAACATAGCTACTGCAAACTTTCAGACTGATAGGCATAATTATGTGGATACAGTAGATGAGAAACAGCTCCCTCTATTCTGAGCACCAAGGTCAGAGGTTCAAACATTATCTTCAGAGATGTTTACTCTTACCTAAATTTATCTTGGCTTTGGGGTTATTGACATTATCAGCCCACTTTTGTTATTACAGTTAAAAACGCAAATAGATCAGTTTTGAGCTTTAGCAGTTGCAGGTATCATTAATTTTCAGTTAGTAAATGACAGGAGTTAAGTAAATAGATTTCTCTGCTACTTTTATCCCACCTGATTAGAAGTTAGAACCAAGTTAAAGTCACATCAGACCTAACTGACTAAATATATGCCAGAGCAATAGAGTAAACCATTGAAGACAAACTGGTATTGCCAGTAATTTTTTTGAGCTTTCATATCTTTTTTTTTTTTTTTTAAACAAACAAACAAACAAAAAACAACAACTATAAAATGTTTTGGTGATGCTGGTATTACTTGTTTGGAAAAATATCAGAGAGTTTTTCCATTTTTTTTCCTAGAAGTCTCTGAGCAGATAAACCTTTTTGAAGGGCATGAGCACAAGTTGCCCCACTGGCCTCAAGAGCAGTACATAGACCACTTGCTGGTAAGTAATCCAAGAGCAGAGAAAAGGCCGTCAAACCCATCACTTACCCTCTATGAGTTAAGAGTGCTGCTGTAGGATGTTTATGATACAGATGAGATGTTTCTAGGAAAGTTTCAGCCCGTTCATCCTGCTAACCCCCTAGTCTGTTGCTGCAATAAAGTCTGGGAATTCTTGGAAGCAACCTGTCCTTGGTATATTCCATACCAATCATGTAACATTGCAAATTGCAAATTTGTAAAATCTGGTCATCTCTATAAGGCTGTTCTGCACTAAAAGAAGTAAGAATTATGAAAGGAATTAGCAGGTTCCAGTGAAAAAAAGATGTGGTGCAAAAGTATATCTATGAAATAACAATTGATTGAAAACAGAAACAAGAAGAAAGGAATTGAATATACCCTCTGAATATATCTGCCAGTATATCTTTTCCTGCTGTAGTGTGAGAGATTCTCAATATATACTAAGGACAGACTTTGACACATTATCTTCTTAATTTCATTTTTATATGTTGAATCTGTAAAGCTGTCTGAAGTTTGTGCTTTATAAGGTTATGATCTGACTGACCCCACTGGAACTGTACTGATTTATACCAGCTAAGGAGTGAGCCTGAAGACTGGGGGAAATTACCATGTTTTCACTGCCATTTCTTTCACACTAGTGTGTACATACAGCTTTCAAAATTGCATAACTATTATTTTATTTCATAACATTGTAAAATGCTGAACTGTTAAGATTATTTTGAATCCTTTCAGTTTTACATATAAAAACCAAACACTGCTTACCAGCGTAGACATTTCTAATATTTTATCAGAAGTCTCCACATCTGCTTTCTTATATAACTCTTCTATTAAAGCTGTTTTGAATAGTCCAACAACATACATGTATCGATTTCAGGTGCACTAGAACAATAAACACTGAAAACTAATACACGTGGTATCATCATACATATTATCTGCAACCATCTGATATGCTCTTTTGCTGATTAAAACACAGCATTTGCTGAGAATATTACTTACTAAAAATCACTGCTGCAACACTTCAAGATCTTTCTAAAGAATTGGCTTGAGTGTTTAGTCTGGACATGGAATCTTTTAAACAAAGTGTAACATTTTTGCTCATGTTTTCTTGTAACTTATTCCTAATGACTTTTACAGAGATAGGACTACATTTTCACAAGTTGTTTTGCTGGTATATACATTATAAAAAATGTGAATTATTTTATGCATTTTCCCTAGCACATGTAAAAAAGACCATATGAATATCCTTTTAAAATTAGGTTTTAGATGATTTTGTAAGGAAGCCCTTATCTTGTGGCCGGAAAAAACAGCAAAAACAACAAAAACAAAACAAAACAACCATGTGGCAGTGGATAGATCTTGTGGAGAATCCAGTTCAGTTTGTGGATTCATCCCAGATTACATTGTGAAATCCTGTAATGTACAAGGAGCAAAAGCAGCTTTTGAGATCAGAGATAATAAAGAAAACAGCTTTGGCTTTCTCTTATATACTATCCTCTGCCCTAGAGACACCATGATAAATGGAAGTGGATGGGATTTTATGGATTTTATAAGCATTTGAATCTTTCTAAACTTTTGTTTGCACATCATTCTATTGTTTCCTACAATATTTTTGCCAATATGTGGCAATTAAGTAACATCCACTTATCTTGCTGGCATAGCAGAGACACTAGGAGACTTAATGAAGTCCTTACCCACCAGAAGGGAAGCCTTTCTGCCTTTTTTCAGATTTTTTAAATACATTTTTTTTCAATCTTCATTAGATGCCCTACTGAAACTCTATATTCTACTAGTATTAAGTTAAAACCAGATAATTTCTTAGGGAATATAAACTGTATCTGCATGTGTGTGTGTACAGAAATGTTCATTGTTGTCAAAGACTGGAATCTAAGTCCAAAAGCACGCTTCTAGCAAGTGTTATTAAAGAAACTGTTAATAGCACCTTACATGAGCAGTACAATATATCACAGTGTCTCCACCTGGAGCACTGATGCCTTGCCAGACATCACAAGGTAACTTGCAAAACATTCTCTCTGCCTTCCAAAAAACAATCTCATAAGCAATCCTATGCACATGACCAAACCATTAAAAAAAGAAAATGGAATATGTTAACGTGAATATGTGAATCATAAAATATATTACATTAATATGAAACGTTTTGGCAGTGATACACAAAATAATCCATTTCTAAAGGGCTAGGCAGTCAAACCCTTATTAATTTATTTATTTATTTTTATTTTATTTTATTTTATTTTATTCCAGGATAGTAGGTGGCCCTTTGTTTTTAGAAAGGTTAGAAGTACTCTATGCACATCAAAAGAGCTTTTGTAGTCATAAGCAATTTATTGGTTGGCTGGTCCATGTAATAGCCGTTTATTAAGTCATACATTAATCACTCTGTAACCTTTAACAAATTATTTATAAGTGTTAATTAATGAAAAACATCTTTTTGTTAGCATGCTGTAAGCATTATTAATCATGAAATATCATGAAAGACAGATACCCCCAATAGTCTCATTCAGCTTTCTTGGCAAGTAGGAATAAGTAGGAGTAAATAAGCTAGGTTACATATGAAACGTTGATTAGAAGGAAATGATTACCATATGAATTTGGTAATTCTACTGAAATATTAAGGGAAGGTGATAAGAATAGAATGTTCTGGAGACTCTGCCAGTTTCCTTTCCCATGCATTGCATTAGTAGTATTGCAGTGTTAATCCATTCAGTCATTGAAAGAAAAGAGAAAAAGGCCATTGGTGAATAGGCAGGGAAATGTCAAGCTTTATGCAAGATGCAGATGTTCTTCATTATGCAGTGTACAAAGACTCTGAGAAAGGAGCTCATTAGTAGAGCTGGGTGAATAATGGGTTGCCTGGTTTTGTGGTCAAACTAAAAAAGCAGGAGGGGAAAAATGATCAAACTAAGCAGAAAACTTTTTTTTTTTTTTTGCCTTTTTTTTTTTCCTCCTTGGAGAAAAGAAGAAAGAGAGATTGGGTGCAAGGAAGAGAGGGAGAAAAGAGACAAAAAATTAAAAGCTGATTTCTGCCTGGTAGGCACTGTACAAGCTGTCCTTTCCATAACAGCTGATGAGAACAGATATTCATCAGGCCAAAATGAATATACCATGTCTGTGGTATCAAATCTTCTATGTTGCATGCCCTGAGACAGCGAGATCTGATTTTGCTTTTTGGAATCTATGTAGTCACTCAGCGTAGAGCTATGCCTGAGCTAACAAACTCTGCTGAGGACAACTGCCTGTCTCATACTAAAGATGCACCTTTTGTCTTTGGACTTAATCCTGAGAAAGTGAGAGCACACCAACTGCCATGATCTGTGACTCATTCACATATCTTCCTTAGATGCCATGTCAGTATTAACAGGTGATTTTATGCTATCTTTCTTTCATAATATAGCTTTCTGCAGGGACAGTAAGATTTTTCTTGAAACATCTTGGTAAGGTACGAACCTCTGATTCTCTTATCTTTGCTTTTACATACCTTCTTGTTCAGCAATGGTATACTCCATGGGCATCTCAGTTCTTTTGTCAGGAGCTGGGAACGTTCCTCACATTCTTCTGAAACAACAAAAATTGACTTTTATTGAGGAGAAAGAAAAATAATATGCTATCAAGTTCTGCTCCCAAAGAAATCACACTTGTTATTAGAAGCTAATGAATAATGTGAAAAACATGCAGGAACATAATCTTTAGCCCAGAGATCTGCCTTTTAACACTGTCATGTGTTACGTTTGAGTATTCAGAACATTTGCTGTTTGTTGCAGAAGATCCCCCATTAGACTCTTGTGTCTGGCTTAGGGATACAAAAAAGTGTGTTTGAAGATTTTTATTAACACATTTTGAGGGTTTCATTTTACCACCAATGATAGAGTAAATGTGAAGAGTTTTGTGAGTTTGATCAGAGATTTAAAATGCTGGATTCTCTCCAACTATGGAATAGAGGTTCCAGCATAGAAATGTTTTGTGCCAAGAAAAGCAATTTAAACATGAGTAATGAGGGCACATTGTTAACCATTACTCTTTAAAGATCTATTTTTCATTTTTAAAGGCTGCACAAGCACAGACTATTTTTGGAAGTAACTTTCCCCTTGGTCCCTCTTCAAAACCACAGAATATATATTCTCATTCAGTAAGGAAAGGTGAATACCTTAATTCAAACATCTTGTACAATAAAAACTAGAATTTCAAGGGAACTCATGACCAGGTTTTTAAGAGTACATTCAGACTCCAGACCCAAAGTTCAGCAGCATTCAGCACTTAATAGCTTAAGCCCTTTTGAAAATCCAGCTACTTGGTGCCAACATGAGAATTTAGCCATTTGAAGTTTTTCGACCGATACAGACATGCCGTTCAGTGAAATGCACTGCGTTTTCCAGGTCATTATGCAACATTTGAAATTAAATTCAATGTATCTGTTAATTTGCACTTCCACAAATGCTTTTGTTCTTATTAGGTCATCTTAAC
Source organism: Anas acuta (assembly GCF_963932015.1). Lineage (NCBI taxonomy): Eukaryota > Metazoa > Chordata > Aves > Anseriformes > Anatidae > Anas > Anas acuta. Next base: position 6,584,922 of record NC_088988.1, on the reverse strand, counting down.
AGTAAGTTAGTAGATTAAGTAACTGTGACTACTTTTTTTGTTACTGAATTACAGAATCAGTAGATGTCAGGAATGCAAATGAATGTACTGCTAGCATTCTTCTGAATTCAAATTGATTTTCAGGCAGAATGAAAATTGGCTGAAGGTCCATAAACAGAAGATAATAGTCCACTGAGGAGAAGTACCCAGTGAAATGCCTCAGGGATGTGAATTAAGTCTCAAACTAATTTATTTTATTTAGATGACAAGGCTGACTCTATAGGACACATTTTCAGCTGTGCAAGACTGTAGACCATTTAACTTCAAACAAAGAAACATATCTAATGACTGACCAGATGTTTTACAAAAAAAAAAAAAAAAAAAAAGGAGAAAAGGCGTTTGTCATTAGTCTGTGCTGTCATGTTTCTCTCAATCCCTCTCAGCTTCAGTAAGCCTTCTATGGGAGCTCTTTTTTATTGTGTCTAAACCTAAGGCTAGTCCATTATAATCCACATGTTTCCTAAGGATTAGGAAAACATGTTTCCTAATCATGTTTTGCCATGATTTTGTTGCTACAGGTGGCCTTCCATCAGGATGTGCATGGTATTTTTTTTCCAGAAGGTTATGTGCAATACAAATGAGAGCCAGCTGAATTTAGATAGTTCGTCCCTTTCTTCTGCATTTGTGGATGTTTTTCTAAGAGGCGTGTATCCATAGGCTTGGCGTGTATCAGTCATGCCAAGAATATGGATATCCTGTAATATGTGATGAAATGTTTGTAGAAAAAGTTTCGGTTGGCTTGAAGTGCTCTTACACAGTTGTATGTAATATGCATTGAGGAAGAATTCCCACAGTCTTGTTATGGAAATGACGTTACTACTGCAAACCAAATGTGACATGCTTTCACTGGGATGACCACTAAGATATTCAGAGAAAGAAGGAAACAAAAGCAAGTCTTTTAAACAAATAAACAGCATAAAGTTAGCTGAGGGTAACTGAGAGGGGTGTGGTACTTCTTTATTCATATGCATTGTAACCTGAAGTTCTTTTAAAATAAAAGCTGGACAGAAATGTCTCACAGGTAACATGTTATGATGTCTGTTATCAACAGTTCAAGCAAGACTAGAATCAGCTCAAGATTTTTCTGAGTATTTCCAAAATAAGTTGCCTGTAGTCCATACTGCATTGACATCTCTGACATCCTGATTTTCAGTCCTGTTTTTTTCCTTGACATAATCTAACAGTCAGCCTATGAAAAAAACCCAACCACATTCACTAAAATATTTTTGTAATATTTATCAGAAATGGTTTTCTTTGAAACAGTTTTATTTTCTCCTAGCAGTGTGACATGGAATAGAATGTTTTGTTTAGCAGAGAAAAAAACTTCCATTTGATCATCTTGATCCTGTATCTAAATAATATCCTTTGTGGTGCTGTAAACTGATTGCGTATCATCAGCGCTCAGTACTCATTCTAATGTGTTGCTTTTATAAATAAGGTGATCCTAGTTGTTAACCTGCTAGAACAAGGCAATAAGCATGCAGTTATTTAGTTATAATGAGCTGTTGTGTTGAAGGTGTCTTAGAAGAGAACAGTTTTCAGGAGAGAAGAGTTTTTCAAACTAAAATGTAAAATGCTAGAGTTTAATCTAAACAACTGTTTGAAATGCATTCATTGTCCATAGACGACATCCATTGTTAAAAGTGTGAGGAAGTTCATTAAAGATGAAATTAATCAGGATTAATTGATTCAGAAAGGGTACTGGTGATTAATATTTATAAACAGTTACAGTTATCATTCTGTTTTGTTTTAGTAAAGCTTCTGCTCCATCTCTTTGATTTCTTCTGAATAGTTGCACACAAAACATTTGAATACTTTTAAATCTCTCACAATGAACACTTAATCTCTTAATGTCTGTGGTCAAATATCAACGTTCATCTTCCATTTGAAATACACCAGCAATTCCCCTTGTTCTCTGATTTACAGTAATGTTTCACTTGCATATTCTTGCTTTGTCACTGTTGCTTCAGGTGGGAGCTGGACCAATAATGAAAATGAACCAGATGTTCTCCTATACTCTCCAGGAGCAAAAATTTCCAAGGTTAACTTTAGATGTGTGACTAGTACTCCTGAACTCAGGGAGAGAGATTGCAAAACCAAGAGTGAATAACAGTGTTTGTGGCACTGGGGTATAAGAACTTTATGGACACAGAAGGTTGTATGACTGGGATTCCAACTCCGCAGTTTCCGCATACGTGTCATAGAAAGACTCCATAAGTAAAATGCCCTTTAGGTAGTTTTCAGAGGAAATTAGAAGACTGTCAAGAATAAAGTTTATGTGAACCATACTAACTTTGAAATTATATTGAAAACGATGTTATGATTTGTAACTAAGAAGGATAACATTCTTAAAATTTCTAAAAATTATCTTGAATAAAAACTTAGCTATTTCAAAAGTTTAAACAGTTTTCATAATTTGGACAGTAAAGTGACCTTCTAAACATTTATTTATTTACTTATTTATTCAATGGAGAGCTGAGTTTACCTGCACCAAGAAGATAAATATTAATTTGTTCACTTGAAGGATATAGCACATGCACACTAGGCAGCAATGCAAAAATTCATTTATAGTGTCCCAGTGGATTAAATCCATGGCCTTATGCAGACCATACTGCTTTAACCTAATGCTGAGGTAAGAAAGGCGTGAGTCATGGAGGCTGAATTTTCATCTGAAAAAAAACAGCTTCAGCCCATGCAAACATGTTTTAGCAGCTGCTGAAAAAACATGGTCTGAAAGCTGTTCAGAATTGTCAGATTCCTAAACTATGATTTCTAACAAATAGACACATCAGCTATTAAAGATGCTGTGTCACCTGGATGCTTTTGCAATGTCATCATTATTGTTCTCATCTCTGGATGACTCTCAGTGCTTAAATCCTTGTCAGATTGATCAGTACTCCGACCTCTGACAGACAACGGTCAGGATTCCACAAAGCATATAAGCCTGTGATTAACATTAAAGAAATGTTATTTTTTTGCTGCCAGTGTGACCAAATTTATGTCCATGTTTCTCATGGAGAAACAAGACAAACACATTTGATTTTGATGGTTTAAAGTACAGCTAACAGAAAATGAGATTAAGATTCTAATTGACGGTTATGTTATTGTGAAATCAACAACCATTTCTAAATGTCTTCTTGTTTTAATTTATCCACTTTCTGGCAGGCTGTGGAATTAATTTTGGTCTGTGAGGCTTAGAATCATCAGACGAATTAATTTACAGGATTGCTGCAGCAATGGATCTGAATGGCATCTTTGAAGTACTGTTTGCTAAAATATGACTCTTAAAGCATATGACAGAAGATTTTAAGCAAAATGGATTATTTACTACTCTGCCTGAATGAACATGATGACTGAGATCGCTGTAATAATATGCAGATCCATTCTTTTTCTGCAGTGCAAAAAATGGATAGTAACTTCATAGAACTGCTATTACAAGAAACAAAAACCATAACAACGCACACACAGTATAACTCAAAGGAAAGATTGCCCACTTGCCCAATTTATATGCAATTTCATGCTTTCGTACAGAGCTGATGGGAAGTGACAAGAAAGAAGGCTGTGTTACCTCTATAATTTAAGATCAGAAGAAGAACCTTCACTTGTAGTAAAAATGTTACAGGCCTCAATCTGTGTCCTAAAGGGAAGTGTGTAGTAGTTTCTCAAATGTTTTCATAGAAAGCGAAATTGCACTGAGAACAATATAAACCCATAGGATTATGTGGTATGATATTACTCATGTAGTAGGGACTTCAAGACATTTTGTTATTATCCATGTTGCTCTGTCAAACAAAGCCTTTGCTTTTTCATTCGCAGCATAAATATTTTTACATGAAAGGCAGTGGCTTAATTTAATGCATATATACACATATACAAATATACGCCTACTTTTAAGATTCCATTTTTCTTTCTAATCTAGAGTACATTATACACTCTTAGAACTGAAGTACTGCAGTGCTGTTGTTTACCTTTAGGACATAATGCATACTTCATGCAATACAGATGGTAAGGATAGGATGACTGACAAATGATTTCCACATTCCCACTGAGCACGATTCATGGAATACTTACACTAAATACTAAGAGACTGCCACAGGAAGAAAAACAACAACTAGCTTTTCCTACCATACTGCTTCTAGATGAATACTATTTTTGTATTTCAAATATTGACTATTTTTTTGAGCATGGCAGATCCCTCCCGTCAGTCACCTATGAAGTATTTCAGCAGCTTCCTGGACCAGAAGTGATCACGTCACTGAAGTTTCCCTCCAAATATATTTACCTATGATAATATATTTGCCTAAGAGAATTTTAATACTCCCAGTAATACTTGCATGAAAATTGGCTCTTGATGATGCATGACATTTTATCCCTAGCAAGAGGTGATTTAGAAGGTGTAATTTCTCAGAGGAACAGGCAGAGTGATGGGAACAGCAGGACAGAAGAATGTTCAAGCTGCTTTTTCTAGCCGGACATGCATGCTGTTAGTGGGGAGGGAGTGAGCCACACAGGTCAGTATCTAAAGGAGTGCATCAAACTATTACCCAAAGGCGTCCAAGCGCTGCAGTGCGTTGGTGTGGTTGCACTGCCACCTGCTGTAGCCTCATGTGATTACAGTCTCTGTCCAACACCAGATATACATGTATATATTTTATTTTCTTAGAACACCTGCCAAAGGACTACACTGGGAAGATGCCATTACAAATGCTCACAGCTGGGTTTGGTTTTACAAATCTATGCAAACCTGTCAGCATATGTGTGCGGGATCTAAAGCACGGAGGTACGTCAGTGGGTGCACTCCACCTCAGCTGGTAATGGCAGTGGATGCGGTACTGCCTCACCTGTCACAGACACACGGGGGACCTGTCTTTGGCTGTCAGAAGATCCCATAAGTGTCTGCCAACCCACTAACCTGCGGCGCTGCAGCCTTTTCAGCTGGCCACATTGGTGCCCCCAAATGACTCCAGTTCGACGGAGGGGCCTGCACAGCGAGGCGGATGAGCTAGCCTGGCTGTTAATCAAGGTGAGGTAGTTCTTCAGAAGTACAGACAAGCCGGGCATTCCTTGCCAAGTGGGGCAGCATGGAGGTGCTCTGATTATCACAGTGAGGACTGAGGACGTTGACCCCAAAAGCAGGGGTGACAAGGCTCTGCGGTGCCCCACAGCCAAGGCAGCCAGCCCGGGTGTGGGGACAAGCGCTCAGGAGCAGCAGGTGCCAGGCAGCAACTCGCCCCGTGGCTTACAACTTCACCTAAGCACCACTAAAAGCAAAAAGTTTCAGGAATGGTTCACTTTTCATTGCTTTCTGAGGCTTCGTTGTGGCACAGTTCTGTGGCCTCTCTCAACAGACGGGTAGAGATGCTTCACAGCCCCAACACCTCAGCTTCGTGTGGAGATTTCAACTCAGTCCCGGGTCCCCGAGGGCACGGACGCGCCGTGACCCACAAAACACCCGCAGGACAGAGGGCGAAGCCGTTGCTCAGCCGCAGTCCCCTCCGCAGTCGCGACATGGAGATGGCGGCGCGGGGCTGACGGGGGCTCCCGTCACCCCAGTCACAGCCCGGCGCCCGCGGACTACATCTCCCATGGTACTCGCGGGCCGCTGCGCCGCGCCATTGGCGGGGCCGGCCGGAATGGGGCGTTCGCTGGGCTCCCGCTGCCAGGAGGGCGGGCGGGCAGAGCCGTGCGGGGCTGCGGGGCTGCCCCTGCCCAATGGCGGCACTGAAGTACGCGGGGCTGGAGGACACGGACAGCGAGGAGGAGCTGCCGCCGGGCTGGGAGGAGCGCACCACCAGGGACGGCTGGGTTTACTACGCCAAGTAAGGGCCGGGCCGGAGGCCGAGCACGCCTGGAGCCCTGTGCCCGGGGGCAGGCTCCATGAGGAGGGGAGCGGAGCACCATCACGGCCCCCCCAGCTCCCCGCATCCCCTCAGCTCGGGGCCAGGGCCGGGGCCGCCATTTGGTGGCCGCCGCCCGCCTCAGGAGAGCCCCGGCCTGGGCAAAGGCACGAAGTGCCGTGAGGCAGTCGTGGCTGCTGCAGCGCACTTCTGGCATCAGTACTTATCCACACGGGCAGCGGGGCCTTAGAAAGAATTGTTTTCTTAGTTAGTCTCTACTCTTGCAGCAGTAGAGAAGGAAGGCACGCAATGGAAGTGAAACGTGACAAGTGCTCTCCCTTGGCTCTTCAATGTGCTGCAGCTTTGACAGGAGATCAAAATGTGTGTTTGGCACTGTCAGCGATGCCACTGGAAGTTATTGCATCCTCACACGTTACAGAAGGGGATGTGTTGCAGGGTTAGCTAGCGTAGTGGGTAATATATAAAAGTATTTTCTCTCTTGTGGTTTCTATATCCATGCTGATCTTGCAGTCTTTTTGAAGCTGTAAGGTTTACTCCTGTAAAAAGAAGGAGAAGTACATTGCAATCTCACCCGTGGTGGGTTCGCGTCTTCCTTCCAGGTTCTGATTGACAGTGGGCAATGCACTTTTCAGTTTCTGGTGTTTAAACACTGCAAATTGCATCTAGATGTTTGTTTGTCTGAGGTCAAGTTCCTGTAAGTTTCTTTTGACTGCAAAAGCTCTTTCATAAACAAGTCACCGTGAAAGTGACAAACCTACAAAGTAATAAGACACTGCTTCTTGCGACCTGTAGTTTTGACTCGGTTAATTCTGTAGGTCCAGTTGTCATCTGTTGTGAAGATGAACTAACTCTATTCAGCTCAATGGCACTGGGTCTTTTGTAGCTGAGAACCTTTCCCAGTGTGTCTAAAATAGGTGAAATGAAAAGCTGTTGTACTGCTGTTGCCTTCCATATAAGCTTTGTGTTAACTCAACATAGTATGGAAATGTGTTTTTAAGCCTCATCGACAATATGAACTTTAAACCTAGCTAGGATTACTTTGATTTAAGACCTTTAAAGCTCTTTGTGATGAGTCAGCTGTGTGCATGGCCAGTTAACAAAGCTCAGTGGGCATACATTTGTTTGATAAGCTGTGATAATTTGGTTATATATTGCACATCAGACAGGAGGAACTTGGGATTGTATCTGTAGTATACAAGTGTCCTGAAGTTCAGGTGCTGCTGCAGGTCACAGAGATACGCTTAGGGAATCTCAGACCGCCACCAGTGCTTCTCATAGTAGAATATGCTGTACACAGCTTACTGTGGGGGTGAACAGCATGATTGTTATCTGAAGGAAAAGTTTCATATGTTGTGTATAAACTGCTCTTTGTACTTGATCTGTAGTCTACTGCTTATTCATGTATCCATCAATAACACTGTTAGTTTGCATTTCAGATGTGGGCAGCTGTCAGTTTTGGGACACTCTCACAAATACTCCCTGATACTCAATGTAAAAAAAAAATAAAATAATAAAATTTAAAAGAGGATTTTAATAGGCAGGATGACTTCAGCACTGTGGGTCATGTTCCAGTGCACATCACTTTGCTTGTTAGTGTATGGTGCAGAAAGTCTTATGGCATAGTTACTTTATATTGATTCTTTTAGTTATTTAATTGAACAAAAGATCTCTGAATTATGACATGATGGCATTATTGTCTCTTTTAAGTAAATAGTCTGTTACTCAGAGCATATGAATAAACTTTCTTGTCTGAAGCTATGATTGCTTGTGTAGAAATCAAGGCTTATTTACATTACAACTTGCAAATGCTTATTATTAGACAAACATTTGAGAAAGGTGCTTTTGTTATTTAAAAAGTTCCTAGTATTTCCACTAGTTTCTGATAAATTCTTTTAGAAAAAAAAATGGGTATTAAAAAAGCTCTGCTTATTAAAAAATGGATTTTACCAGAAAAAGCATTATTGGGCAATTTTTTAATCTTAAGCTTTTTTTTTTCTCCTACAGTCACCTGGAAGAAAAAACACAGTGGGAACATCCTAAGTCTGGGAAGAGGAAACGTGTTGCAGGAGGTTTGTGTTAAGCTTTTGTAATGAAGTGAATTACGTCACAAACATTAGTTGGAGTTTATGCAGGAACTAGATTTCATATTGATCTTCTAGTTGATACTAATCACCTAGGCAAGCTGAGCTTGAAAAATACATCTGATTTCAATGGAGTTTAACTTCTGTAATTGTGTCTGTGTAGACTGATTGCTTTGCAGATATATGGCTTTCTTGTATTGCTCAATAAAGCCCAAGTACTAATTCCAGGATAAAGGGATTATTTTACTGTGATACATTACAGGCTGGGATATTGAGGTTGGATTCTGATGGCCCAGTGTCTATTAAATATCGTTTATGGTTAGATTATATTTGTAACTGCCCATCAAAGAATATCTCTGACACAGAGGGAAGTCCCATTAGTTTCCACTTTTACTCATTTTCCGTGACCCTGTTGAACTTTTGTGTCAGAAAAAAAGTTAGCCTCTCTTGCAGGACTCCTCCAAAAGCATATGACTTCTTAAGGACCTTGGATCAATGCCTTAAATCAGATCTTCCCAGAAGTTTCTGTATTGTGTACTTAGGGGTGCTTCTGAACGGTTGGAAATTAAAGCCTAAAAAACTTAGGCTCCCCTACCTAATTTGAGTTGGAGTGTGGTTTTGGAGAAAATAAGGCTTTGTCTTCATTGATATGATTTTTAGATAGGTTGAATGACTGGATATTTGTGGAAAAGCTTAACTAAATGTTAAAAAATACTGATGCAGACAAAGCTTTTCCATTTAAAGTGTTTTGTGTAGATGGGTAAATGGTGCAGGGCTGTAATACTTTGAGTATGGTGATACTATGCAGCGATACTATGTAGTTAACAATATAAATGTCCCTGTTATGCTTAGTTTGGGTAATGAAAAGGGAAAGTGGCCATTGTAAAAGGATATGCCAGGTGATACTCTATTATTACTCAGTTGAGGTTTTTTGATTTATGCTTTGTTTGCTTTATTCTGGAGAAGAATTAAAGTCCTTGAGGAAAGACTATTCTGTTGACAAGCCATATTTCTCTTGGTAAGGTGACTATAACTCAAACGTTCTCAACAGATTTTAGGCTGATTGAATTATAATTGAATACTTTCAGCCAGGATTAGAAATCCTGCGGATACCGTCCGTTCCGTACTTCGGTACAATATTTTTCAGAAGGACTTACTTTCTAAAGATCTATCAGTTTTGTTCTTTTATCTGTCCTTCCAAATTTGATTTAATATATCCTATACCCATTTCAGGATTCTTACCCTCCAATTTTTGGTATGTGCTATATACAATTTTCCTACATTAGTTGAGTATTTTGGTGATTTACTTCATCAGGGATGCATAATAAAAAACGTGTGCATTTGTATATGTACACACTAGGAAGCATGGTAACATTTTGCAAGTTTGTGCTATAACATGAAGTAATCTGTATACTGAATTTCCAGATTATACTTAAGGTGCTGGCTATGAGAGTTGTACCAGATCTCCCGTAGGCTGTACTTGTGTTAGAGAGCATCATGTGTGTGTGGTTAATGAAGCAGTCCTTGTTTCAAGTTCCAATATTCAAGTGCGGCAGGTGGCTACATTACGTACAGAAATAATGCAAACTTTACCAGCATCTGTTTGAGAAATCATATAAACTTCAAATCTCATTGTACTCTAATGCCTATAAAAATGTAATGTCCTATGTTTTTCCTAGGTCTGCCATATGGATGGGAGCAAGAGACTGATGAAAGTGGACAGGTTTATTTTGTAGAGTAAGTATGTAAGAGTAAGACATTTGTAAATAAAACTTCAGAATCAGTATGTAAATATCACAGATTTAGCTATGCCTAAACACCCATTTGTGGTTTGCTGAATTCTTTCATGTACATAGAAATACTAGCTTGGGTTGCAGATTGAAGTGACTTGCAACTCAAATTGTCAGTTGATCTTCAGGCAATGTTTATGTAGTTCATTTTGTTTACATAACTTTATGAATAAATTCTACATAACTTAAAAAACATAACCAGAACTTCAAGGCTGATAACATTGCAATATTGCTTTAAAGATAAAAGATGAAAACAAAATTGCTCTGCCTCTGACTCACTTGTAATGTAAAGCACGGGAAAAAAAGAGGGAGAGAATCGAGCTAGTAGAGAATTTTAGAAGACCGAGAGAAGTTCATGGAAGCAGAAGGAGATTTCTTGGAACGTCTTCTTTCTGGAATATTTATCTTAAACTGACTTTTGACAGAATGAAGAATATTCACAGGCTTCTTATAGTGTATATCCTTACTATATATATATATATAATGTAGCCTCTTTGTTTGATGAAAAATAAAACTTTGTAATAGAGAGGTGAACCTGACCAGATCATGCAATTTACATTTTTACATTGAACTTTTCAGTTATTTGAGGGAGGAAAAAAAATAGTACTGAGCTACATATCTGGTTGGTATATTGCTTGGTGGTACAGGCCCCTTTCTTAAAGCTCTTTAGAGAAGATATCTTCCCTAATATAATGTGTTTTTTTCCCATAACAAAATGTTCCTTTATATATTAGTGGTTCGCATCGAGTCCAGAATGGGTTTGCAATGTATCTGTATACCGTTCTTAATAGACACTGTCACAATCAGGAAAATGGTTGATTAAATTTATCCTAATTATTTTTTTTTAACAAAACTGGGAAAAACTATTTTGAGCCATTTAAATAATAAGTTGAAATTGTTGAAATGCATTTAAAATCCAAATCCATAGTACAGAAGGGTCAAAGCAGTTTATTTTGTGTGTTCTTTTACAGCCACATAAACAAAAGAACTACCTATCTTGACCCAAGATTGGCCTTTACCGTTGAAGATAATCCAGTAAAGCCACCTACTAGACAAAAGTATGATGGAAACAGTACTGCAATGGAAATACTTCAGGGACGTGATTTGAGTGAAAAAGTGGTTATAATCACAGGAGCAAACTCAGGAATAGGTAGGTTGACATTATACATACAGTAAAATATAAGACGCTTTATCTTACGGGCTACTTTGAAGTAATCAGTTGTATCCTTGTATCTATACACTATATATACAAGGACATAGCGCATATACTATGTATACTATGATATACATAGTATACTATGTGGTATTTGAACTTACTTTGCATTATATTCATATAAACCCTCTAACACAGCAAATTTTGTCCAGGTTTGTATACTGTTTTTTTAAAAGCGTAGGGAGTCTGAAGATTAGAGAAGAGCCACAGGAATGACAACTGATTCTGGTCTAGAAAGTACTGATGGAAACATTTCACATCTTATTAGTAAGGGTGGCTCTTAAGGGGAATAAAATAGTTTCTGTAGTCTCAGTGGCGAGAACAAGGAGTATAAAGTTTGTATTGCTGCAAGGGAGTTAAGATAAAATATTCAGAAAAACTTTTTAATGGCAACAAGTAAGCTCAGGTAAAGATTTTTCTAAGGAGGCCGCTTACATCCGAAGGTATTTTCAATTCGATGATGAACTTGTATTGGAATGCCATAGTGGGTGCTCTGTTGGGGTAAAAAATGATGTTTGTCCTTCCAAAATCCCTCTTAGTTCCATTTTCTAGCTTGTTCAAGCTGGTTTATAAATACTATTAGAGGTTCATTTAGCCTAGGTATTGGTTATATGATATTATTTCTATAGCTGGTGAGTATTTGAGAGATTTTTATTAGCTGCTTTTGTTTAATATTTAAAATAAAGTTGTGGTGCTTGGGGCCTTTCTCTTTCTTCTGAGAAGACAAGATTTCTTCTCCAACTTAATTTGCTAGGCTGTTTGAAGTTTTACTCAGCTACCTGTACAGGATATGTTATGTTCGTGGCTTAAATTTGTGGAGGAGCCACAAATCTTAAAATGCTATTGTGGGTTAGTGTCACATCCTGCATCTCAGTGGTAAATGATGGGATCCACCTAAATCCTAGATAAATGGTCATCTTTTTGTTCCTCTCTCATGGTTTGCATTTTTCTTTGTGGTGGTACTACATGAATATTGAAAACTCTTATGCAAACATTTGATATCATTTTAGAGCGGGATCTTGACTCAGTGTGTTTGTGAGGACACTGGAATAGCAGAGTGTTATCCCACAAGAACCAGATGAAGAACGTAAAGCTTTACTGTAGCTTACAATTTATGCATTACCAACCAGCATACATCCTGCAGTCATTGTAAGATATGATACTATACCTTGGCACTGCAGTTAGTGCAGCAAGTGCTGTGCTTAGTGAGAAATTTGTGTTTTTCAGTAAGTTTTACATTCCACATTTTTAGTACAGCATGTCTTTAGATTGTGTCCAGCAGCAGAATTTGCTTTGTATGCAACTGTGCAGTCTCAGAACACTTAAGAATTACCTGGGCTTCAGCACGAGAAGCGCTACTGCTCAGACTTGCTGAGTGAGCTGGAAGTGTTTCATATATGTCAAAAGATTAATCCAAGGTGTATGATGCTTTTGTCAAGATCTTTTTTCCACTCTTTCTCCCTTAGTTCATAACCTGGAGTGATCACAAGTAAACAAGTATATTCTTGCATCTTTTTTGCCTGTGGGTATTGACTATAAGAACAAGTAGTAACGCGTGAAGAGCATCTGAAATAATAAAGAATTGCTGTTTATTGGTACCTTTTGAGTAAACTCATTAGCTGCCTGGGTAGTATGCATGCTATGGTTTTGTCCTGTTCTTTTTTCTAATTAATGTTAATGTGTGTAAGGACACTTACACAGAAATATGTTTACTATGGTTCAGCTCTGTTGGTGTATTTACACACACATGCAGTTGACCTGTATTACACATACTTACAATAAACTATACACATTTCTTTGTTTTATTGTTTTGTGCCCAGGGAGGTGGTGGAGTCACCATCCCTGGAAGTCTTCAAAAGACGTTTAGATGTAGAGCTTAGGGATATGGTTTAGTGGGGACTGTTAGTGTTAGGTTAGAGGTTGGACTCGATGATCTTGAGGTCTCTTCCAACCTAGAAATTCTGTGATTCTGTGATTCTGTATCCCTTGACAGTGACGTACCAAGGACAGCTGAAGCATTAGTGAAATAAGCCTTGAGCATGTACTTCTTTCTGTATGAGGCCAGGACATAAGGAATCCAAAACTATGAAGCTGACATAGGGAATGCAAGTGATTGAGATGATATTATGGCCTATATAACTTGCATATCATGATACATTTAATAATGCTGTAGTTTTGGGCTTTCTATTAGACATTATTTACCACTTGCTATGGGGCAAGGATTAAGAAGAAAGCAGTTCTGTGGTTTAAGTTTCTTATGTAACTATGGGACTCTTAGCAAACCACTTTGAACATGTCTGTATTGAGTAATGGATTCTGATGCAGCAGTTCCTGCGAGCTTTAGTGTGTCTGCACTGTTTTTTAAGGAAATACTAATTGCTAGCTTGAACAGAGTCTTAACTGATTTTAGAGCTTACTCCCAGTTAGCTGAGGATTTCAGTTCTGTGCTCCCTTTTGTGTTGTAGATATTCTGTTTAAACTCTTTGTTTATTTTGGACTTATTATTTCCCCCAGTATTTGAAGGAATAGGCAATTACTGTGTTTTTACAACACTAACATGCTTTTTTTTTTTTTTTTTTTTTTTTAAAGAGGGAAGCATGAATATTTCCAAGGAAATATTACTGTCCATGATGTAGAAAGTGACTGAAAGAAAATACCTCACCTGTACATTTGTACTTAATATCCAAAAACCCTCAACATTTTTATTATTGTCAAAATTAGTTTAATTGATATATTTGCAAATAACTTTATGGGAGCTGTAACTGTTAAGAAATTTTAAAAATTTCAAAATGGATAGAACAAAGATCAAGGTGTAAGGGGGTAGAAAATGGAGAAAAATGCATTTTGAATTATTGCGCTGCTGGATGCTCAAGATCATTTGGAAAATGCTGAGGATCTGATGCAAGATGGATAAACAAATTATTTTTTTCTTTCATCCATATACACTACTTTAAGATAGGAAACTTTAGCAAACTATAGAATGATATTGTAATTGATTTTGTCAGTCTGATACTAGGAATCTAATGTAGCTTGCCAAGACTTTTTTCCCCTCTGAGGAGTTGAAAAAATGCCCCATACTCCAAAGACATTGCATTTACATTTCCTAGTGTGCCTGTAAAACTGGGGGACTCCCTCTTGTCTGTGCTTCTTCAGGTCACATCAGAAAATGTTTGTAGTTCTTTTCGAAGTTCTGTTACTTCATGCTAATACAAAATTATTCAGGCAGGCTATTCTAGAGTAACTGTATACAGTGTTCTGTATACAGAAACAAAGTGGTGCTTTCTATACTTCTTCATCTGTTATTTTCTTCCCACTTAAGTCGTTTTTAATTTTCAGCTTCTGATGTGCTGGCAACTTCCTTTCATTACTGAATAGGTATATAATCTGTAAGAATCTTAGATCACATACCCACTTTCTTAACCTAGTTCTTCAAATTGCTGCAAAAAGTGGTAGAAAAGCAGTATACTAAAAAAAAATTAGAATAATAAATAATTACCGATTCATTAGTTTTCATTAGCAACTTGGGAAAGGTTAATTATTTTTTTTCTAACAATACAAGGAGATTGAGAGTTATTAGTGAAAAGTTTTTTTTTTTTTTTTTTTTTTTTTTAAGTTTAGCCTGAGTATCACATTGAAAATTAAGATACCATTATTCACAAGAAACCTGGTGTAGTAAAACAAAATAAGACTTTCACCAAATAGTCCAGTTTTACAGTCCTTCTGGATTTAAAAGTTTCTTGTTTCATGTACATTTAAACTTGAGTACTGTAAACTAGCAGTTTGTTCTCTTAAAGTCAGTAAGACATACTTCAGTGTGAACAATTAAAGACAGCATGTGCTTTTAATGTGTGTTAATGTTTTGTTTTAAAGGTCTCAGCATCAGGTTATAGAGAATACTTCTCTAGCCCGTTTCTTGAGCGAAACCGTACTTTCTACGTTTTCCACTAGAGGGCTCTGTTGCTCTTTGAAAATGTTAAACAAAAGCGACCTGGTGCTTTTTCTTCATTTTAGTAAATGCTCCTGAAATTTCGTTGTTCATATATTCTTAATTATCGGGGCTAGAATTCAAAATTTTAAACAGCATGTCAGCTACTCCTGTAGATTTTATTTTGTGGAAAGATTTGGTATTTTCAACTATGTGTAAGCAATGTTGCTAACTAAATTTTTTAAAGAATATTTGATTTTAATCTCAGACAGTCATGTAACTAATGTATTTTTCTGTGTCTTCTATATTGCTGTTTGTTTTTAAGATTCATATAGCAACATGACCCTGAAATTGTTTTATTTTCTGTACTGGATGCAGTTGCATCTAAGGTCTTGTGACTGTTAGAGTATGGCAAAATGTGGCAACAGTGGCAAAATGTAAGTAGTATTGTGGTATATTATAAAAGGGCAAAATATGTATGTTCTGTGCAGTTGGACACATTCCACAAGTTACTCTTTTTAATACTTTTCCAAGACTTCTGTCACAGAACTGTGTTACTACAAGCAAACTTCAAGTCTAATTTTTTTCTTTTGTTATGTGAAGGTCAAAAGAAATTTGTTAATCATTTTTTTTTAAGTGATGCCCAGGTCAAGCACAGATTGTCTGAAGAAAACGAAAAATATTTTTGGCTTTGAGCATCTTGAATTTTTTAAATGCTGAAGAAAATCCAGAAGCTTCACTTATGTTATTTACTACTATTTATTGTTTTTCTTGATCATGCTTTACTAGAGACCCTGTAATTTTATAATAATTGAAATCTGTTAGATTATTTCTCCAAAATAATTGTCAGTTAATGTTTGGTTAAATGGAATTGTCTCTTATCTGGCACTTTTATTGCTGTGAAATGCTCTCCCTTAGCCAGGAGAAAAGTTGTGTAATGGGTACTATTAATCAGTACTTAAAAGGTGAGTCTCTGCTCCAGTGAGTTTTCAGTCTCCATGTACTTCTGGTGTGAGAAGTTAGCTTAATTTTTTTTTATTATTATTATTATTATTATTTATTTTTTTACTGATGCCAAAGGTTGGGAGATGTGCTTATAATTTATCAAAATTAAACATCTGCTTTATGACTTACCAAACTGTTTTGGCTAACCGGCCCTCTAATTTATAAATGATAAACATTTTCCTGTTCTACTCGTCTCCCATAGCTTTTTTCTATTGGTGACTAGTGTATTATATTTCATGTGGAAAGGTAGGTTAACAGAGTTAATAATTAAAAATATGTGCAATTAGCTTGTAGCATACCATTTAGTTTTTCCAACCCTAGACATTTAAA
Organism: Anas acuta; assembly: GCF_963932015.1. Taxonomy (NCBI): domain Eukaryota; kingdom Metazoa; phylum Chordata; class Aves; order Anseriformes; family Anatidae; genus Anas; species Anas acuta. Next base: position 6,568,681 of record NC_088988.1, on the reverse strand, counting down.
TTACAGCTAAAATGATTAGTAAATTTTTAGCAGAAGATGCCGTGTTGTAATAAAGTGTATTTTTACAAAGAAAGGAAATGCAAAGCAACCTCTCCTTTTTGTTAAGGTCTAAAATACAGTTAGCAGCTACATTCTTTCATTGTCCTTTAAAACCGATTGAGGCTGCATCCCTTGCATCCCCTTAAACAAATGTAAGCGATACTTGAAGATAGGGTATGTGTTACTGTGTTAAGAGAATTACACATACAACTCTCTTTTTGAGCTCAAATATCAGAACAGAATTGAAATGCATTGTAGATTTATTTATTGAGCGGTATTCCAAGTATCAAGTGTCATAGCTGATTGCAGTGGGAGTTTGTATATGCACACAAGCATAGCCAAACACTGAAACTGTAGAAGGTAATGTTTTTACAATAGGAAAATTGATAATTAACTTAGTATTAATCATTGTGGTAACATGTAAATTATTAGATTTTATTCAACCACGGTGGTGAATAGTGTGATAAATGCAAATTGCATAGCTATATAATTTTATCACATGCCTTTCAATGCATCCATCACCTGCACCTAATTCAGAAATCTTCCCTTGTATAGGGTGTTGTAGGTGTGGTCAGTCTTTGTTGCATTTCTTATGCCAATTAAGTAATGTCTCTTTAATTTTGCTCCCCTTTTGTGTAGTAGCTTAAACTTCTTGTTACGATTGTTTTAAGTCTCCAATGCATGCTGAGCTAGCTTTTGCCAAAATGCTCCAAATCTATCAAGAATGGAGAGAGATGAGAAGTACTTATGCAAAAGAACACACAAATTTCTTAAGAAGTAAAAAATTGCCCAGTACCTACAGTGAAGAGATTTCTGTGAATATGGGGAATTGTTCTAGTTGCACAACATGCAGAGATTACTTGTGGACAATGTAGCATTTTACTGAGGCTTGCTTTATCAGTCTTTTCAAAGAAGGTAGCATTTGCTGAATCCTAATTAAACCAGTGAATGGTCTCAAATGAGTCAAATTCAGATCATAGGGGAGGAATAAAACAGACCCTTACGAATACCAGTGAGGACTCTCATTTTAATAGTATTAGTCTGACTGTGTTAAGTGTGTTCATTGTCTTTAACTGTATTGCATGGAGTTTGGTGGTCTAAGCTTGCAGATGTTTTGTCTGAATCTGTCAGGGAGGAATTATTCAGCTCTGGTTTTTGAACTAGATCACAAATTTTCCTTGAAAAATGTTTGTTTTTCTCTGAAAGCACGCAGTTTATTTTATAATTTCTCTCCTCTGTTTTCTGATGAGATGGTTTTTAAAATGATACAACTGGCAGAACTTCTACAGAGAAACAGCTAGACAGTGACACATTGATTTCATGTGTCATTTTAGAATTTGTCTTATGATGTAGTACCTGAATTTTACCAGTCAGGAAAAAAAAAAATCAGCATGTATTTGGTGGATAGTTTGTTTTGGGCAAAGTAATCTTTAAGAGAAAATACATCTGTCTGGTTTTGGTCTGCATTGTTATCTTTCTCAGTTCTATTTACTTTGCGCAAAGATCTCTTTAGGTGTAAACCTCTTTTTGATATGTTTTATAATGTAGAATAAATAGTATATATATATATTATTTCTTTTTCCCCAGTAATTGACTATTATTTGCATTCCCTTTTCTCTTGGGAGCAGAATGGGGGAACAGACTTGTGACAGTACTATGAATGGTCTTTTCCTAACATCTAGATTTTTCCCCCCATTTAATGAAAAGAGTCTGAATCAAAGATAAATTTATTAACTCCTGTAGATTGTAGAAGTTGAAACCTCTGCCTGTTTTTATTAAGACTTTGTGTATGTATTTCTATTGTAGCATGACGTACAGAGAGAAGAGAAGCACTGGAGCTTTGCTGTGATGTATCTTGTGTTCTCACTTAACCGGCATGACTTGTTGTGGTGAATGAACTATTACAGCCTTGCATGGTTGTATGTTTTCATGCTGGAAGTGTTTCACATGTGGCAAACTGGAGTGGGTATTATTTATGAATGTTTGGTTTCAAAGCTTATTGTGAGGCAGACAGACCAATATATATCAACTTGGATTATTTTTCTTGAGCAAGTCCTAGCTATCCCTGAGATTATTTTCATGAAATAGTTTGGCGCTTTTGAAAGCATGATAGAGTTGTTCTTTGATGTATATTGTAGTTCTTTTTTTTGTGTGTGTGTGTGTGAATCTTATTGCTGCATATATCACGTGCTTCACAAGCAGCGCAGTATGTTAACAGAGAAGCACTGTTGGCCAGGGTACAGCCAGTTTCATGTGTGCTTTGCACTGGCAGAATAGAATAACCTCTATTGGGTAACCGATTTTTCTCACGAAAAAAACATAGTTTTGCAGATGTAACTTTTACAGCAGGACCTTCTGCCAGCACAGTTGTGTTTTTTAGGACTGTATTCATACCATCCTTTGCCAGTATCACTGAAAGTTTGGTTTTAAGCCCTTTTAAAATGTGGCAAGGGGGCAGGGGGAGGGCGAGGAAAAAGTCATCCTTTAGCCTAATACAGTTCAGTATCAAATAGTTAGGAATGTTCTTTTTGATTTCATGTTCTTACTGTAGCATCTACAGATTACTCATTCTCATGAGGAAAAACTGCTTGCTTACTGAAGAATTCAGGGAAAAATAATTTAGAATAATCAGAGGCTTACTTTTAAAGTACCGTGATCCACATGCGTGGACCAAGCTAAGCATGGCTTATCTTAAACCTCAGAAATACCTGTTATTTAAACTATAGATGTCTGTAGAGGATTTTTTCTTCTTCTTTTAAACATGTCTTAAAAATCCAAGCTTACTTTACTATTTTTTTTTAAAGTATTTTCTTCATGGAAGTCCAAAACTTACTAGTAGGTATGAATTTTGCTGTACAGAAGCTTTTGGGGGAATAGGAGTACAGGAGAGGCTGAATCCTGTAGGCAGTGTATTATTATTATTTTTAAACCAGAGTACATTATGTGGGTAATTGGTATAGAAAAGCACAGTTTATGGAGGGAAAAGTGCCTGTGGACATTCTAACTCATTCTAACTCCTCATGGTTGTTAGTAGCTGTCAGTCAGGGGTTAGTCCTGGTGTAGTTTGAACAATTAAACTACTGAAAGCTATTTTTTTAGGCTTTGAATAATCTCAGCAGAAGAGGGTTCTTGTTTTGTGACTTTAATTTACGGTGTGTGTTCTGAAAGTTATGGTAGGTCATAGTGATTGAGTCTCTCTTGAGTACCACCTCTCTGTTTTTACTCTGGCTTAATACTGTGGAATACTAACATTGCTCTGTTTTGCATAAGGCTGCTACTGTCTACTTGTTACATACTGTAAATATTAAAAGGTCCTCTTGGACTTACGTAATTTATTTTTCTTACTGAATAAGCTGAAAATGGTGTCAGATGGACATGAAAAAGCAATATGAACATTTTGATGAATCTATTTATTACTTCTGTAATGAGTAGTACACATGGTTGGTTAGCCAAGTTATTGAACTTCATCAACCTTGGCTGAAATTCACAATGCATGTGAAACTTGTTGTAACATGTAAGAAATTACATCTGAGCGGAAAGGTTCAATAATGATTACTACTTGTAATAGAATCTTTTTCACAAAGGATGGGATTGGACTGTACGCCTTTGCTTATATTTTCTGGAATTCATTTTACAGGGGAATAACATATCTGTAGAACAGGAACCTTTGTATGTGGTGCTCATTTTCGTGTCTAAGAGTTAAAGACTTTTCAGTGTGCTGCAATATAACTTGATCGTTTTCCTGTCTTTTGAAATATTTAGTTTCACAAAGGTTTTTCTTGTTATAATGCTGTGTATTTCATAGTCCAAAAATGAAAAGATCTTTTTGCATAGTTTGGTCTATCTGTCTTTGACACAGAACTTAATCTCTGCATCATCTTGTGTCATCATGTTTTGAAGCTGATTGCATGGCAATGTTTGTGTTTGTTTGTGAGTGTTTGTTTTTTTTTTAAGTAATCTCAAATGTACATTTTTATCTTTCTGGAATGCTTGTAGGTGGTGGGGACAGAATAAATTTATAAATGTGTACTGTTTTCTAATGGCAGCCTATTCCCAAACATCTAGTAACTTTTCTAGATATTGTCAACTCTAGTTACAGTATTAACACGCACATTAACTGATGTGTTGTTCTTGGCTTATCAGGTGACAAATTCTTAGTATCTATACCTACGCCAAGCAGTAAGGTCACAAAAAGTAAGGCTTGCAGTATCTTGCATCCCTTTTAAGCTCCTCATGATTGATTGTGTCAAGGACTTAAAAGGTTTTGAAATTCAAGTCTGAAACAGTAATCCCCACCAAGAAGAAAGTGAAAGACGCAGGTAAGAATTTGGGAAGATGAAGAATGAAACCCTGACCTCACTGAAGTCAGTAGAAAGCTCCTATTAAAATTAATGAGGCCAGAATTTTGCCAAAATCATTGAATATGAAGAGAACGGTACTATGAGAAACTGTTTTTATATTCATCCTAATATCTGCAATATGAAAACATTTCTAAAAGACAAGATGTGACTTAAGAAAATTAAAGAATGTGATATCAGCTGTATTTAATGATTCTTAGAGAAGGCAAAGCCAAAAGCAGTTTAATCTTCTTTTTTTTTAGTTTAATGATAATTGCAGTTCTTGGTTCTGTTATTGGCCATGCACAGTTGTATGCCTGCCTGTTGTTTTCCTTTTTTTTTTCCCTCCTCAGTGAAAGATCTTTTTTTCCTTCTTTCTTCCCCCCCCCCCCTCCCCCCCCCCCATATTTTCTATAGGCTTTTATCTTTAATATGTGAGATCTTTGTAGCCTTCTTTTAAGCTCTGTAGCCTCATTTCTTGTGTTTGTAACATCTAGCTGGCTTTGGTTTCTTCCTGTATTCTATCTGCACAGTGACTTTTGCTGCTTTATCTGTTGCTTTAGAGAACTCCCTACAAACTGACTCTTGAAATCTGAATGGTTTTGTAGTAATACACTGTACGTTTATTCTCCATTTAAGCATAGCTACTATGGATGCTCTCTGTAAGTTACTATACTTAAAGTCTTTTTTATACTAAAATAAAAAGTAAGATTGGATTTTTTCTTCTTTTTTTTCCTACTTTCTTTGCAGTAATAGTAGCTGTGCAAACAACCAACCGTCACAGTTCACTTTTGGATATCTTTACTTCTTTTGCATACACTGTAACTTGAGGTTCAGAGAAATTAGTGTTGCTTGGAAAAAATGAAAAAATGTGTACGTTATAATATCGTTGTAGCTGATATCTTTTGCCTCCTCATTATTTATTCTTGAAGTAGCTTTATCAGATATTCTTTAATTGGATTTCCTTTATTTTTGATATCTAAACTTGAGTTCATAAAGTTTGTGGGGCACTTTGTTTTTGTGATGGTTATTTAGAAAGCTGTCTTTGGGCAAAAATTCACTTTTTGTTTAAAATCTTGCAAGGAGTATCTGTAATTCCCTTCCAACACAGCCAAATTAGAGAACAATACTATATTGTGTGTTCAGAGATCCAGGAACCTTGAGAGGTTTTGATTATAAACCTCTGCCACTGGCAAGCATGAGCAGTGTTTCTTGTTTCTGCTACAGACATTGAGTGCTACTTAGGAGTTTGGGAAATATGTGATTAATTTTGTTTCTACATATATAGCAATTTATGGCTAGAGTAATTGACCAAAGTTTACAGATTATGTCAATGTCCATATTCCAATTTGAAATGGAAATCAGATTGTTTTGTTATGAGATAGAAAGTATACTTCATTGAGAACCAATCTAATTCTTTAGCAGAATGAGTAATTAAGATATATTGAGTAGAAAATATGGCAACTAGAAACGAGTAAAGAAAGCTCTTTGGAAAAGTATTTGTTTGGGTCTGTATCCAGCTGCAAGCAGTTGCTGAGAGGTATAAATCTTATTCTTGTTGAAGGATTTTTAACTCTGAAGGTAAATTTGAAATATTTTTTGGTTTACTGAAACGTGGTAAAGGGCATGTAAAAACTGTTCATGACCTACTTGGCAGCATCCTTCTGGCATACTAGGTGAATGAAAACTAGGATCTGTGAGAAGGCATCTTAACTGTATGTGTTTCTCAGTCTAATATAGTCCAAGGAGGACAAGGAGACCTAGACTTCATGATTGATTTTGTATTTGTTAACTTGTTTTTCAGCAGTATTTATGTATTAAGAATGTAAGGCAGAAATACGTTTCATAATGGTGTACGATGTAATTTGATGAACAAATATCACTTAATAGATTCTGATGTACAGAAACTGAGTCATTTACCTGAGGAACTTGTCGAGGACAAAGCAGACTGAATATGAGATCAGAAATTGGACAATTTCCTGGCTTCCCAATTCCTGGTTTCTGTGTGATCTTGAGTGAATTATTCAGCTTGATCCTGGAAAACAATGGAAGTAATGCTTTTTAACCTGCTTCACAATAATGTTGTGTCTCAACGATTTTAGGGTACAGTATCACTGTCACAAAGCCAGTAAGTAGGTTGTTTTAAATGTTTTCTATGCTTTTCCCCCAGTAATTCTTTGTATTTTACAGATGTACATTTGTAGGGTTATGTATTTTGGTATTTAACATCCCCCTTCTCAAACTGGCAAGGTCAATTTTTTTGGAAGATGAACGACCATCTTGGTGTAAAACATGTGGCTTTAATAGGCCAGTTACTAGAGAAGATTGAGTCACAAATCCTTCAGATTTTGGGTGGGTTGCCAGTGTTCCAGCTGTTAGCAAACAGGCCCTCGAATGTGTTCATCTACACAAATGCACCCTAGCTTTGGTGGGAGAAGACGCATGATATGCTTTCGTGCCCTACTTGAAACTGGGGCAAAGAGGATTTGGACTTTTTTTTGCCCATGGCCTTACATTATATTTTAATGACATCTAATTCTTGCTTGTTTTCCATTCTTCTTGCTTTTGTGTATAGACACTTTTTGTTAATACTCTTCTTGTTCTTCATCTTTTGTTTCAGAACTCCATCTCCTGCCTTACTTTGTATGTCGGAACCACATGATGGATCATTTGAATTACATAACAGCTTCCCATCTCCCTCTTTCCTTCGTAGTTTAAAGCACACCCAAAAGGTTTGCCAATTTTGAACCTTGGGAGGTTGGTACCCATTCCGAATACCATGTAATCGAGAAAAAGTAGGATTTTACGGAGGTAACTCAGGACTGTGTGTTCCCAAACCTACAAGTCTGTTATTTTGCCCTTTGCTAGCTATTTCTTTGCTTGCACCAGAAAGAGCAATGAACTGCATCCTTCCTATATTCTGTTCTTTTCATGGGATCCTGGAAAGGCTCTTGTATTAAAATCTTCCTCCGTTGCTTAACCGAGCAAATTGTATTACCTCACGTTCCCTGAGGACAGAGGTGGGTAGTGACTGCCAGAAATCAAGCAGTATTTTAATGTTCAGTCCACTCATCTTTTCCTTTTCTTCTCCCACAACGTGACTGTGAGCTCCTTAGGCCGGGATGTAGCTATGTGTATTTGATTTCTAAGACATCTTTTTTTTTAATCTAAATTGTGAGCTGTTCAGGACAGCACCTTGTCTTATTATTTATTTGTAAAATGTCTGGTATACATTTTAAACTGTTTGTGCAACTGATCTAAATAAATATCAAGTTTGTTTTAAGAAAAAGTTTGGTCTGATTTATGCTGCAGTACTTTTTCAGTATCTTTACACAAAACTGAGTATTTGTCATAAAATAGCTTACAGATTAAAGAAAGCTTGGAGGATCTAGCACTTTAGCTGACAGCACAGTATGACTTTTAATTATTCTGCCTTGGATGAAATATTTCTCTTTATTAAATTTACTTCTTACATTAACATTGCACTCTTGTACTTGCCAAAAGGAGATTCAAAACATGCAACTAATTTTTTTTTGTTACGTTTAATTAGGGCTCAGCTCAGCAGTACAGAAACCTATGATACTGTTGGCTTATAGAACAGAAGTGCACTTGAAAAGAAACTAGACAACTTCTGGCTTTTTTCTCAATTTTTTCTTTGGTGAGAAACATTTTTGCTCATGTGTTGCCTAAAGCTACTGCTGATGCAAAGAGCAGTTTTACAGGAAGAGTTTGCCAATCCTGTTTCTCCCAACTCAGAATATGTTTTTTAATGTGATTATTTAAAATAAAATAAAATAAAAAAGCCTGAGACTGTCAAAGATAGTCTTAAATTATCTGGTCTTTTTTCAGTTGTTTGAGAAAGGTTGTATTGGAAGGTGTTTTAAAAATAGTGGTAATGGGGAAGAAAGCCCCAAAAACTTGTTTGGGGAGACGAGCTGAAGGAAATAACCCCTCTAAACCATGTTCATAACCTAGCTGATTCTAAATATCTGATCAGATTTTTTTATAAACCTGGTTACGAATGCTTTTATGCTGGCACTTTTCCATAATGCAAACCCTTGAAGGGGATGTGAGGATTACCTAGGCTCTTTATGATTGGCCTTTGATATTTGCTACTGATGTTAGGTAAATCGTTAGTATTTTTTTTTTTGTGTGTGTGTGTGGTTCTTTTGAGTTCTGTTGCCATTACTTTGTAGCTTGCCTCACCCATGTTATAAAGTGTCTATGAAGCTAGCATGCACAAAAAGTTACTTCCTTAATACTGTGTTCAAGTACCAGCACTCCTGTATAGGCTGTTTTTATTTAAATAAACAAAAACCTGGTCACTTATCTGTTTGACTAAACACTCGGGAATGGTTACTTACAGGGAAATCATGTGGTCTGAATGTCACATCAAATTTGACTACTCGGATCTCATCTAGGTTTCTTTGAGATGCTACTTTGATGTTGACTTAACACTGTAAGCAGATTTATCATTTTCTGCTACTCTAGATTTTGCTTAAGTGGTTAGTTTGAAAGTGTTTATTTTGCAGTAAAAACAAAAGGAGTGCACTAACTGTAGTCTAACAAAATATTTTGTTTGTCCCTTATGAATATAAACATGTAATTATGAATAGAGTAATTTTAGCTTTTTTTTTTTTTTTTAACTAAAATTGTGAATATAAGTCACACTGAAATGATTCCTGCTCATTTTAGGGCAAAGTTGCTAGCTCAGGTTTCTTGTAAAATATATGCAATTTTTTTGTTTAACTTATCTTGGTAACAATATATTTAGAATTACTTTTAGGCTATTTTTTTCTAGAAAATTCAAAGCTACATGTCGAGTTGCTGCATATTCAGATGCCTGTCTTGTCTTTGTGGGGTGATATCTATTACAAAGGAAATATTTTATGAAAGTGAAAAAAATGGAACTCTAAGAAATTCTCCTGAAACATTACATTGTAAAGCCAAATTCTGATATATTTATTTTAAATGCAATAATTGATTTGTGTTAGGCAAAACTGGCTGACTTGCTTGCATAAAGCCACACTGTCATTTCCAAAGACAATCAGAAGAAAACATGAGCTTATTCTATGCTTGAAGAAACACTGAGAATAAAAAGCTCAAATAGAGGAATCTTCAGTTGTAGATGTGGTGTTAAGATATGACAAGTTTGTGTCTGCAAATGACTTGAGAATTGGTAAAATAGTACTTCATGGTAACTTCTGTTGGACTGATACAATGCACTTCAAAAATATTCAGGAAAAGATTGTTTGGTGTTTGGTAGGGGCATGATCCTATCATTTAATAGATGAAGAAAGGCAAGATAAGACTTGAAGGCTGAGGCTTTTCTCTTAAAGCAGCGTAAAATATTTAAGCAGTTTTGGGATTAGTTGAAATGGAAGATGCATTGCTCAATTATTTTTGACTCTGTTTTTTGATAGCTGATCTGCATCTAATGCAAGGAGTTGATATTGAAGATATGAACCTAACGGTGAAATCCTAGTTTTATCTCCAATTCTCCTTTTCTCTTCCTTGTAATTCCTCACCACTGTTCATCCATCCAGGCACTTGACAGAACCTGTTTGCAGTTACATGAAGTCAGAAACTCAGAAAAATCTCGACTGAGATCTCCCTGTATTTTAGGGGCAAATGTTTAGGGTTGATGTGAATTGCCTTTACACAACTAAAATAAGGTCTTATCATGGGACATGTTAAGTAGCTTGGATCTGTATGTAATGTGCTGTATTTCAGCAGAGGGTTTGTTCCAGACAGGAACCCTTGGCTGTAACTGCAATATTTATATTGGATGGTAGCACCTTTACAACGTAAGGGATAGGAAATGTGGTTTTGAGTCTAAGCTAGACCATGCCATTGGATAGCTGATATAACTGTCAGTGTTTAATCTTCTCAGCTGTGTTAAAAGTGAAGTCCAAGCTGTGTTTGTGTCTTGTGTTTTTTAAAGTGACCCGGTAGGAATCTTTGGGCAGTAGAGATAGAGTGGATACCAGATCCAGCTGCAGCTTTGTGGCTCTTACTTGCCTTCAGTTATAGGTTTACCTTTTTTTTTTTTTCTCAGATGAAACGTTTTTAATTATTTAGAGGAATGGAGACACAAATCTTTATAAAAAAACATTATCCATTTATTGATGGGATTATGTGTTTAGTATTGTGATACCTTCAGCTCCACTACAATACCTTGAATTTTGACAATGATAATGGCAGTGTGCTTATTATTGGGAATAACTTTCCATGCCCAGCACAGTACATTGCAAAGTGTAACGTGCAATGAGTGCATGTTTTTAAGTTGTCTGGATGGAAAACAGAACCAATCCATTAGTCATCCTGTTTCATTTTCATTGGCTTTTTCTGTGGCTCACAGCTCCAACAAAAACACCTTTGTTGAATCTATACACAAAGGGAGAGGCCTTTCATATAACAACAAACTTTCAAATGAAAAATATCAGTTCGTGGTGTTACCATGTGCCTACAAACACACAGCAGCAAATATAGCATTAATATTTAACGTAAATTGCTTTTTAAAATTTAGTCTGCTACTATCTTGGTGTTTTATTTGCCTGAGAGTTTGCATTTAGAGCAACTTGAAAAATGTCTCTAAGATTTTATCCTAAATACCCATATTGAGACTGTATGGTTGTGGCCAAGCAAATCTGATGCAGAATGCGTGGTGCTTTTGGGGCTCTGAGAAGTAAATGATGTGATGATTCACATAGGGCTGCCATCACTCCAAATGAAAGATCTGTTGGATGATGTACCCTTAAGTCACCAGCACAGGCAAAGATAATCTTAGTCTCAAAAGATTCTTCCCCAAATCACATGTCAGTATTGCAGTGTTCAACCAGAAAAGCAGCTTACATAACTCCAAATTCTTCGTTGCTTTAGCAGGTTTGAATCTGCTTTACTATTTGTATTGAATGAGAAAATCTGATCTGTTGTCAGTGGTGCTTAGTTCTTTCAAGCTGAAGTAAATCTAGGGGTGCATATGAGTGAAGTCTCTTTTCCATTTATAGTTCTCCTGATTAAGTCTCAAAAGTCACAAACAACTCATCTGTTTGTTGAGATAGTAGCAGTGGGGATGAGTCTATTTTGTATTATAAAGATGATTTTGTTCTTCAGTGTTTAACCTTGCTGCAGTTTACTCTCCTTTGTAGTAAAACTGGATTTAAATTGCCTTTCATTTAGGTTGCATGTTTAAAAATTTATATATATATATTTTAAAATTGTGTCCTCTTCTTTATTTCCATCCCTTTTAAGTAAAACTGAAGTTCACTCTTGATCCAAGAAAAAGGTTCTGCTTTCAAAGCAGAGGATGATTGAAGGGAGCAACATCTGCTTGGAAAAATAGTTTTGTGATATTTTTATTTATTTACTTCTAAGTTTGAGGAGAAAATCAGCTATGAGCTTCAGATGACAATCCAGTGTGCAGATGAGCTTCTGATGGTTGAGTGAAAAAATGTTGTGTCTTATCAGAATATTAATATTTAAAAAGACGCATGCATACTGAGCTCTGTTGCTTGGCTTAACGCTGCCAAGAGTGTGCTGGCCATTTGCGTGGCATAGGTTTTCTAGCTAGGTGTTGGATTTGTATTGTAGAAGCATATTGGAATAAGAATACTTTCCTTGTCCCAAAAGTCTTAAAACCAATGTGAAACTGAAGTGCTATGTATTGCTCTATGCTGAGTTGAAGAGGAAACTTGTGAGGTTTTATTTTTTTTCTTCTTCTTCTCTCCTGGAAAAAACTCATAGCGAGGAGATAACAACAACAAAAAATAATCCTGCTTTTTACATTCTCTTTTGTATCACTTCTGCTCAAAGGAAAGAGTTCGCTTGTTCTGTACACTTGTTTAAACACATGCTCTTGATCTTGTGGCTGTACTGCCCTTGAAAGGAGGAGGCCAAAATACTTTTTTTTTTTTTTTTTTAAATTGCTTAGTGTCAAGAATGTTTTAATTGAGTTTTCATATTTTCTGGATTGCATAATTTTAAAATCTGTCCCCTTTACTATATGAAGATTATGTAGAATTATTATTCTTTCCCAAGAACAACCAAATTGTACAAATAAACTTCCTTTTCATGGGAAGTGGGAGGATTTCTGCTTGCAATTTAATACCGTATTTGGGGGGGGGAGGGGGGAGGGGAAAATCCTGATCTTCCAGCTGCTAGTTTATAGGGGAATGACTCGGTACAAGTCTCTCTTCTTCATTTTGTATTAAAAGAAAATATAGACATTTAAACCAACCGAACAAGAAAACGACCCAGATGTTTTCTGAAAATTAACTTTGCAAATTGGGCTTTTCTGTTTATAAAGAATTTAAGAGGTGTTTGCTGTAATTCAGAAAGTAACATGAAAGTTTGAGAACAATGTAGTGGAAAAAACAAACTGACCACAGCTGGGAAAGTAATACACACTTTTAGTGATACAAAATGTTCATGCTTACAAAACCAGAGTTGGTTTTCACTGTTCTATGGTCCATAAGTAATCCATCAGTGTATGAAAGACCAGAAATATGTAATACAAACAGGCTAATGCTTTTCACTCTCAATTCCACAGACTACTTTTGTTCACTTACTTGATTTTGCTGTTTAATGTAGTGGAAGGGAAAGAGGTTTTATTCTGCAGTTCCTTGTAGTTTACATTCAAACTGACTGTGACATAGGGCTCAAGAAAGGCTAGAGTCATGACCACTTTAAATCATTACTGATGCACAAAGGAAGAATCTCAGGGCCTCCAGAGTTCTCCTATCGATGGAGAGAAGGGAAGAAATGATTTTGAAGAAACTAAAAGCAAACAAACCCTGTAGGCTTTTAAATAGAGGACTAAGCTGTCGGAAAGAAAGATGGCATCACTGCTGTTCAAGTGGGTTGTAAATGACAGATCCAAGGTATCCTGGAGTGTTTTGGAGAAGGCAGAGAAGCTGATAAGTCTTGCTCTTTTCTGAATTGTTTTTGAATTTCTTCTTCTGTATTAAAACATTCTTGCCTGTTTTGGGAATTAAAACAAATGTTGCTTTAAAACATATAAATGTCTGATGCAAATTCTTTACAAAATGTCCGACAAGCAAAATGGACTTCCTGCTGTCCAATTTGATATTTTGATACTCTTCTACACACTGAATTACTTTGTTTTATAGAAGAGTTTGAACTGCTTGACAGTCATATACTCATCTGGTGCGTGTTGAGTTGGCATTAATTGAGCGATGCTAACTGCTCATTAATTAGCTGAAAATCTGTCCCCAACCTTGCTGATAGTAGTCAAATAGATAGTAGGCAGATAGACAAGAATGTGAGAGCACAGCATTAAAAATTGTCATAGACTATGCAGATTGAAATTTAAGTGTTAATTCTTGAGCCTTTGAAAAGCACAATGTAAGTAAAAGGCTGAAGGCTTTTAAAAGCCTGTAGGAAATTCCATGCACTTGCTGTCCACGTATCTCCTGTTAGTTCTGCTATCTGTCCTCTAGGTTAGCTGTTGATGCTGAGAGCTGTGCTGTAATGTGTTATCCTCATGCATTTCTTATACTTAACCAATATTGCCACTCGTGAGTGTCAAATTAGAGCTCATTCAGCTGGAGAAACAGCAGCAAGAGTAGCCAGCCTCAGGAAGGTCGTGTGTCTTGAGATTTCCAGGGCAATTGCTTGAAGTTTGTCCTAGTTTTCTAAAACAATTGCTAAACAATCCATTGTATAGAGGATTTACATCTGATACAGCTGCTGTTCCAAAGCATATGTGATTTAAGCATGTTGCTCTTGTATCACATTTGGGGGAGTATCTGCCTTGTTCTTTGTAATTGGCTGTCCTTAATGTTCAAGTATGTTCTCTGTGTTGTTCCTCAGTTAAAAAAAAAACAAACTCATAACTAGTAACTAGGATGTATATTCAACTAGGAAGTATATTCAAGTCTCGCAACTCTTTTGGGGCTGCATGCTTTGAAGTCCAGGGGATATGAATAGTTGAAACTGAGCACACAACAGCAACATCTTGGGCTCTGCACAGACTCCTGCTGTCATATACCCTTCTCCTGCTGCTGGAACCATGCTGGAACGTGCATTGTCAATGACAGTAGTTTTTGGTGGCAGTAGATGGTACCATCTGTTATATGTGGGTCAAATCAGCTCTGCAGCAGCAATACACCAGCACTGCGGTGCAGGGGAGATTCACCACTGGAGAAGATTTTTTTGATGAGAAAGAAAGCGGTATCATTGCTGTTAATGTTCCTTCGTGAAAGGGCTGTGCCATTGTAACAGCACATACTGGTGCTTGCGGTCGCGAAGTGAAATTGCTTTAAAGAGGCCTTTGGTTCCTTTGAACTCCACAAGTTGCACTTATGGGTAGAATTGAGGTGGTTCTGGTCCATCAACTAAGCACTTCCTTAACATAAGCATTTTGATTTCCCTTTTTATTTAACCCTACTGTGAATTTGTTTGGAGACTTTAGTGTTTTTGAGTGTTTTTGATGTTTGTGATTCAACTTTGGTGTATGAAACCACATTCAATGCGTATTTTGATTCAATGTAGTTTTTATAGGCAGGTAAGGCTTCTCTTTACAAAGTTTAAATAGTTTACTACATAAAATACTCAGCCTTGTGGGAGACTAATGTTTTAAAAAGATTTACTCTGTTGACAACAGAGCTACATTTTGCTGAAGGACGAATGGTGTAGGTGAACTTATATTAACACAATGAGTCTCTTAAAAGTTTTCCACTATTAGAGAAGCTTTTTCCCCCGTCTATCTGTGTGACGCTGGAGGAGGGAAGACGAGCAAATTTTTGCAGGAGAAACAAATTGCGAAAGCTGTAAAAAGGAGTCAAATACCAAGGTACTTCCTAAATTTTGCTTCACAAGTTTCAGCTTGAAGTTGCAGCTTTCTAAGCTCCTTCATAGTTTCTTAAACTGTGAAGGTAATTAATTTTACTGCTTATTAGGGACTTTCAGGTCTGTAAAGATCTATTTTTGTGGCATATCTAAAATGCTGAAGTCTTGAGAAGACTGAGCAAGTTGGTAGGTAAACACCAGTGAAGTAGTAATTGTGGCACCTCTTATTCTTAATAAATTTCATCTGGCAGACAGTCTGAAAATGCCTCTTATGGATTATGTTCTACACAAACTAAGTGAAAGGAAGACAAAATAGTACTAGTTATATGCAATCGCTACCTATAAACACTAATTCAATGGTTGAATGGAAATAATTCTGTGGTTTGGGGTGGACCCATCAATACTTCTTGGCTTGTGGCTGTATTTTGAATGGAAGGAGAGACTGTTGGTTAAAAATTCTCCAAAAAGGTGTGTGTGTTTTTTTTTTTTTTTTTTTTTAAAGCACATACTTTCTTAAAAAGTTTCAGACCACGTCTGCCTAAGGGAGAAGAACAGTACACTGGTACTGCAGAGAGGAGCAGGGTCTAAAGGGAGGATTTTAAACACCGTCTTTGTAAGGAAGAATCCAGGTGGTATTATTAACTAAATCTGGAGTAATTAATTCAATTTTATTTTTTCTCAGTTTAGTTTATAATGAAAATCAAGTTATTAACTGTAACTGAGAATGACATGGAATTTATTATTTTGTACAAAACATGACATGGGATAAAGTTAGCAAAACATCATCGTGCTTAGCAAATTAAACTGGCTGTCAGCTCTAGGTCTTTGTATAACACAAAAAATGTTCCCAGGCGTTCCATCTAGTTTTTAGCAATGAGATAAGCTGGTAGAAATAAGTGTGTTTTTTGTGCAAAACAGGAAGTATACAGCTAGACATGTTGTACCACAGCACTATTAGCTTACATTAGCTATATGAAAAATTCTAATTAAATACACTTAAGGTGGAATTAGGAACAGGGGAAATCTTTGCATATGCTGTAGCTGAATTCATGTGCATGCAGTGAATTACCCAGGTAATTAAAGTTGCTTGGTACAATGAATGGCTTTAAAAGAGATACAAGAAAATTGCATGGACTTAAATACCTTAAGTATGTAATTGCAGAAAATGGTCTAAATTTGTCTTGATGTCTGTTGCTTCTATAACATAAGTTATGTCTTGTGCTCTGAATTTTGTTGCTCCAGGATGTTTTGGAAGTGAGACAGCCTATCTTAATATGGTAAACAATTTTTAAAATGAAAACGTGAATATGCTTTAAATGTCATAGAGCTACAACAAATATTTCTTCTCTTTGACTTGTTCATATGCTCAAATTGCTGGGCATTTCAGTTTGTCTTCGTTTTCTAGTTTAAGCTTGTCTAATTGGAACTCATTAAGCAATGTTATGCCTTTTTCAGCTAGATGGAAATTTCTTTCACTGTTAGAGTTCTCCATGGAAATGGGTACCCAGCGATACTATTGAATAGATCTTAAACATGTGCTAGCTCACCCTTGATAGAAACCCAGTTTCTGGCTCAAGTCTCTGCACTTTATGGGCATTTTGCACTCCCAAGAACTCATCATCTCCTAGTGTAAACTGTCACAGATCTTTCCAATTAAATAAGGTTTATCTTGGAACAAGTTCTGTGTAGCTTTTTCTTAATGAATTGGACAGCGAAACAGAGCTTATTGCATAGCTTGCAAAAAATGATGCAAAAAGGGGATAGCTACAGCTCTTGGTGGACACTTCCATAATTTGAACTGATTTCAAATTTCGGAACAGTCCCAAATAAACAGACTATAATCAGTCTGAAGTCTGAAGTGTCCTTTTGGAAAGGAGAAATTAAGTGCTCGAATTCGGAATGGGGAAGAACTGATTAATAGTATTGCAAAAAAGATTGTGTACAGAGGCTTAGGAATTCACTTAGGAATTCAAACTTTATTCTGTGTATGAAAGAAAAAAAAATGGATATACATGAATGCTGCACTTTAACAGCAGTGATATGTGAACTATCTGCCCTCTTCTTTTGGATTTAGAAAGAATATGTTTGCAGATTAAGTCATGCCAGTGAGTTACCCAAAAAGGGAGAATTTTAAATGGATTAGTTTTTTCATTGTGTCATTTGGTTCATCCAGTCACCCATGTAGCCCTATCATAGGGCTACATGAATCCAGTATATTGAAACTGCATGTAATTAATAATGAGAACAATTGTGAAAAGTTGTTCTGCATCAACTGATGATGGGACAAAGTGAGGTGAATTTATACAGGTTATTTAAGCAATTTTAGGAAATATTTTAAAGTACTTGGATAATATAATCCAATACAGTATTTTAATCTACGTAGGCAAAACCTCATTTTCTGAGAATGAACTTGACAGCTGTATCCTGGGAATGGTTTAATGCTTGTGTATTTCTCAGGTCCCTGTTTTTGTGCAGAAGCATTTGACAGGTGGCATGCTGGTCAGATCAGAAAAAGAAGCAATTATCCCCATGTGATTTTTATTTGTATTCACTTATGTGATTCCTGATGCCACAGGTGGTTCTCAAATTGATATGTCAAAGGCCAGCTGTGCATCTAAAGTATGCAGAGCTTGGTCTCAGAATGCTCTATCACTTGCAGCAATGTCTTGCCAGGCACTACAGGTCTGTAGTCTTGCCTTTTGGCTTATTCTTCACAGTCAGACAAGTAAGGAGTTAAGTATAGCTCTGCTTTCTAACTGAAGACACCAAGACAGAGAAATTTGGTTTTTCATTTTGAAGATCCCAAGCTTCCTGCACAATATATACAATTGTAGCCCCTAAGATCCTGCTCAAAGTGAGGGCTGTACCTTTTTCCATGTGTGCTCTGAAAAGCAGGCTCCAGGTGACTAGCAGGCATGTATTCAGACTGCAGGTAGGGCTAGAGTACTTCAGCATGTGGCTCGCCTTTCAGGTAATTTGTAGCTGTTTTGTCACTGAGATCTATTTCTGATGGGGAAAATGTTTTATCATAGGTTTTGAAACTGCAAAGTCTTTTGCACTGCATGGGGCTTATGTTATCCTGGCCTGCAGAAATATGTCAAGAGGCAATGATGCTGTACAACGCATTCTTGGGGAATGGGTAAGTGAATGTATGTAGTGTCCAGCGTTAAGCTATGTTTTTCAGGATGTGGAGTCTTTTGTACAGTACAAGCAGTTAAATAGATGTGTTTTCGAGTAAGATCTAAGGAAAAGGGAATTTATCTTATTTTGTAATATGTTGTTGTTCAGTCAGTGGTGCTTGTGACAGGTTCTTCATTTCATGCGGTCACATTGGACTGCAAGGCTTTGCATGCTGTTATCTATGTGTATACAGATGTTTTCAAACCTAGAAAGTTTGAAAGAACCACTGAGGCATGTTTCACAGGTTGTAGGACAGAGTGATTCCAGAACCAAAATATAGAACTCACTGAAGGAGAGTGTACCCACTCAGGTATCAGACAGACGTTTTTTTTTTTTTGTACTATGGGAGATTTGGGGGAATAATCCTTACACTTTTCAAAACCAAAAATGCTTTCCTATCTTCCCTGTCCATCATGCAAATAACCAGTGCTGCTGGGCAGTCTGTCTTGATGTTTTTTTTTCCTTCCTGTTTCTTTCCTCTCTTTCATTTTTGTCATGCTAATACAGGCCCCCCAGTGCTTTTTATTCCTTTGTTTCTCTCTGACTCCTAGTTCTCCCCTCATCCCTTTCTGGGGGTCTTCTAAGGCCCTTATTAAAATATATTCAATGTTCTTCAACGTTCTTAATTTATTCCTCCCACAATCATTTACTTGCTGGTAAGGATAGTAGGCTAGTTTTGCCCAAGCTTGCTTTGACTGCTGATTTGAGATAATCTGTTGACACAATCCTATACCCTACACTTGAGTAATAAACTGCAGGGTCAGGTTCTCGGAATTTTATTTCTGTCCTGCTAGAATTATAGTGACGAGTGTTTTAGGTCCATTTCCCAAGCTCTGAAAATATTTCAGCTGCTCCCAGATGATATGGGAGAGCACTCAGTAGTATTAATATTTACACATAAGTAGTCTAGAGATGGTGTTTATTAGTGCAAAACAAACAGTGCTTATTTACAAGTATTTCTAAACAAGTGATGCTTATAATACTGCTAGTTTTTGTAACCACAAGTTTCTTCAAGAAACAAAGTTTTTGCATTTAGACCTTTTTTTCTTGCTCTTATGATATTAATGATTTACACTAAAGGATTGGGAAGGAAAAATATCTTCCTTTCCCCTTTAGTACTTCATATTAAAGCTGTCTTTTTGGTCTTCGTTTCAATGACATTTTCAATGACATGGAATTCCAAAAAAAAATAATTCCAATCTGGGCAAGCATAGTGCATGTGTCACTTAAAGCTTGCATGTCCATTCCCTTCCATCAGAGCTGGATTTGGACATATTCTGTCTTGATATTACCAGTCCTTGCCCAATTAATATAGAGCTATATATATGTATATATTTTTACTTAGAATAAAAGACACTCAGTGCAGCCTTATTTTAATTAAAAATATCACATTGCTCCCTTATTTCTGAGCTTATCTTTGAACATTTTGAAATGGGACTTCAGGAAATACTTGCCTTAGTACCTGTATTACCTCACTAGGAGTTAATGAATTGGTAATTGAATGAAGATCACTGAATTTCAAATTAGTTCAGAAACACTACATTTATTTACTAACAGTTTTCAAATTCTAATTGTTCAGAAAAGAATCTCATCTGTAAACTGGGTAGCTGGAAAACCTTCAATGCATCTTTGTAATGGCTTTGTTGTTGTTTATTGAGAGGGACTAATTAACTTTGATTATTGCACTAATATTATGGCACTTTGACAGTCCCTCAGATTTATGACTCTGGGAAAATAAACAAATGAAATGCAGGTGCTGGAGCAGAAAGAATAAGTTATTACTGAACTTTAATTACTTGGAGTGTGTAACCAGGAGAGAATTAGTTGATGAATTACAAGAAGCTTAAAGTTTACATCAAATTGTAAGCAATCCTGAGGAAAACACAAAACCTGCCCCAAAGTCTGTTATTGAAAACAGAGACAAAGATTAATTTGGTTGATTGATACTAATATTAAAATATTGACATAAAATATTAATTTTTAGCTTATAGGTGTTAGAGCAGAGCAGGAAGTTGTTAATTGAAAAATCCTTGCTAAAATTAAAGTTTCAGGAAAATGTCAACAATCTCTGCATACGGTTCAGACAAATTCTCAAGCTGTAGCTGTATTTGCTATAAAAAACGTTAAAATATCCACAGTATTTTGTCTCCTTTGTTCCTAGGGAAAGCAAAATAATTAAAAGTAAATGAGTTTTCTCGAGCTTTACTTTTCAATTTGGAATCAATTTGAAAAACAACAACAAAAAATCTGTTGAGGATGCAGCCTTACAAAGCCTCATGTTCATGTTGTTCAGTATTTTTGGCAGCAGTAGTGCTACCTACTTGCATTGTGGTTTGTTACAAGTTTTTGATGTGTCTCTGAGCTGTGCTCTAAATACTGTCTTTGTCCAATATTTTGAGGGGTGAAAACTTGTTAAATAAGTGCCTACTCTTCAACTGAATGTCCAAATACCCTTTTCTTCTAATTTTCACAAACTGTGCTTTTACAACTCAAAACATTGTTGCCACTTGGAATGCTAATGTGTTTGTATTGTAAGTGTACCATGTTAATAATGCCGTTTGTATTTCTGTAATTATAGCAAACATATTACCAAAAGCAATGTGTATCCGATATTGTTTTTTCTGTGGGGCAGCATGCTTTAAAACCTGAGGTTTGAATTTCTCAAATAACGTTTCCTTTTTCATCCTCATTTCATATGGGACATTTGTAATTCCTTATAAAGGAAGCAAGGAAAGTTCTGCATTAACACTGTTTTGCAAGAAGACGAAAGACTTAAAGATGTAAAAACAACTGTTGTTATTTTAAAGTTTGATATGGTTATGCTTGATGATATTTATTAAACTAAATCCTGAAATACGTGTTGGGTGTGTGTGCGTGGCATCTACTGTAATGCAGCATTCAGAAATGAAGTACAGAATACTTAAGAAAACCATCCAGCCTGATCCCCTTAGTGAGCTTATTTGTGAGTTCATGGTTCGGAGTGCCATAAAATAAGTGTCTGTGGAAATACGGCTTTTCTTTGGGCCTGATGTACTTTTAATAAGTTGTTAGTCCAAAAAAAAAGAGTTAAAAATTGGCTTGTATGCTTATATTGAAAGCTGAAAATTAAGATTATGTGAGAAAATGGAAATGCTAAATGGCATGGAAAAATCCAGCTCTTAAGACATAGAGAAAACAGGAGGAATGATAAGATTTTTGTTCTTTAGATCAGCTGCTATTCTGGATGTTTAAAAACAAATTCAAACTGATCTTAATTGACTGCTGAAGACAAATCTAGAAAACTTTTTAACAATATATGTCAAAAGAGATGCTTTATAGAGAATTTGAGCCATCTGAGCAGGGATTAGCCACGTAAACTTGCTAATTACTTTAGACAACTGACATTTGTTTGCAAGCTACAGTATTCCAGTTATTTTCCTTCTAAACTACAGGAGATTATATTTTATTACTACTACAAATAGGTAATTGTCTTGTGCGTAAAACATTGTGACAAATTTTAATGTGATTGGTTTAGCAAGTCTGTCAGATAATTTCTACAGAAAGGTAGAGTTGATTATATTTGTACAATTTAATGTCTTTAAATACGTAAGTATAGAGAGAGAAAGCAAGAGAGGAAGTATGTAAAAGCAGATAAAAGAGAGATCAGTATAGCTTTACATTTGATATCTTGAAAATGAATGTTGTTCATGCACGATGACATTCAAAATCAATTTAAAACTGTTTGATAATTTTGTTGCTCAGAAAAGAGGAAATTAGAATTCTAGAGTTATGATTCATTTTAATCAGAAAGAAATTGTCAAACATAAATCTCTCCTTGAGTAGTGAAAAGGCCTGAAAGCAGCCAAGAAAACATCAATACTTTGCAAAGGAGGAATGATTGTTCCAATTCGTAGCTTAATTGACTTTAAGGCTTAATGAAAAACACTACAGTGCTGTTTGTACACATAGCTGCTCTGACGAACGTTGAAATCTATGCTCCAGGAAGAGAAGCTAGGTAATTTATTTTACATTATTATTGATATAATTTTCTAATTGACTATGAGTGAAATGGTTGGATAGGACTGCATAGCTCCAGATGTTAGCAGTATTCTCAAGAAAATTCTTAAGAGAATGAATAATAAAATATTTCATAAATCACAGCTTTTCTTGCCATGAAGCTCTCGTTTATTTATTCCTGTCAAATAGTCTTTGAAGTAGATATTAAAAGATAAATTGTAAATTTAATATCTCATAAAAAGTATAATGTTTCTTTCGTAATTATTCCTCAGTGTTAAGCCTACAACTACATCAAAGATTGAATTAAAATGTAAAAAGAAAATTTAGATTTCCTTTATATTTAGGAATTTACAAGGTATAGATGTGACAGAGAAGCTCGAGAATGGCTGTGAAGAAAACCAACAAAATACACGTGACTCCTTGCTGTCTTCTTTTCCCCCAAAGTATTCTCCACCTAATGAGTGATTTATATTCTTGCTGATTAAGTAACTGAATTAAATTAAAACCTGATAACTGAGTCTTTGTATTCCAATTGTAGTCTTGCAACGTGCAGAAAGATGAGAGGCAAATTGGGCACATTTACTGAGAACATGGGCGAAAATTTTCATGTGTTTAGTTTGTTTCCTTCTCAAGGAAGGAGGACTGATTTCCCAAGTAGTGTTTAAGCTCCACCAGTGTCCTTGGTTTACTGTTTTTCATGTAAGTGCATAGCATACAGATAGCTCTGTAAAATATTGTTGTCTTAGTCTCTTAGTACAAGTGGATGTTAATTTGATACAGAAGATACAATTTCTTTTTCTGTCTATTGGACGTTAATTTTCTGAGGTATTTCTGTAAATCAGTCAGACTTCTGAAACAGGCATTTGACACCAAGCTTATGTCAGAACCAGCACAAGACATTGTTACTGGAAATTAACTTAAGTGGGGGCATCTCATCATGATTAGTAGCAGATACTTATGGAAAAACATGAAGAGTGTCTAAAAGACAGCTTTAGGTATGTAGTAAATACAGAATGGAGCCACAGCCTGTTACTGAGTATAGAATTGGAGTTTCAAATTGGTGCTAAATAAAAGGTCTTAAAAAGTAATCTCTTCAAAATGGAAAATAGTTCAGACTATTACACTGTGAAGCACACACATTTCTGTGAAAATATTATTTCTAATATGGTGTCATTATTTTGTAATAAAGAGTTGTATCATTTCTAAGCATGACATTCTAAAACTACATATTCTTGGTGTGCACATGCCGTTGCAGTGTAGCATACAGTTATAAAAGCCTGCAGTGTACAGACATATTTCATCCTCTGGCGCTCTGAATAGCGACCGTGTTAAAGAATCAAGATAAAAGCAGTTATCCAAACCTTGCTGTGGGGAAAAGGTCTTGTAGAAAGAGGTATCGTTTACCAAGCTAGTTGGTAATGTAATAAATTCTGTATTGGCATGTCTCACCTCCAGCCACAGATGCACTCACTAAAACGTGATAGCCACTGCTGATATAAAGCTTTTTTCTTTTTAAGGGTGTGTTCCAAACCTTTCTGAAGTGAAGAAATCTTTCAATTAGCTGTAATCTGATTGAATCAGACCTCATTTTACTAGCAGAGAATTGATAATGTAAGCATTAATCTGGTGTTACTATCACTGATGCTGGTTGAGACCAGTGTGAAAGGGGTTGGCCATGATGTTAAAGAGCTCAGTAAGTTCCTGTTAGTAACCTGTTCTGCTGAGACACCTTGCAAGAGCTCTGTATGCAGCAAAGCTGTTTCCTGGGTACAGGTGGAAAGTGAGTTATTAAACAGTGATAGATGTCATTTTAAGCAGTAGCAGTGTGCATACACAGCACTAATCAGAATTAAATGTAATGCAGTCTGCTCATACACTCTGTTAGTATAAGAAGCTGGTAAGCAGCTGCTTTTGTATTTTTGAAGTCTACTAATAATGTGTTCTGTGGTAGCAGTTTCTCTCGGTTTGCAGGTTTGTGTCTTGGGGCTGTAACTAGCTGCAGGGACATGCCCAACCTGCCAGCTATTGACCTTGTTATCAGTGAGAAGTCTGTGGTCTCCAAGATCTTCAGCCAGATTCATCTAAAAACAGCTGCAAATCACTGAATGTGGCCACTGACAACAGCAAGAAGCTTTTTAACGATTTGCAAGGAAAATTGTGTTTAAAAAACCCCACAGTTAAAAACATTAAACAGTTTAACCAACATTTACATGGATGAATTGTTAAGATCTATTTTTCTGTACACTATAAACATATGGCATGAATTTGCTCTCATTACAGATGCTGAGAAAAGGGAAAGACAAATATTTATATTACATTCATGTTTTACAGTAAAAACACTGTTCAGTTTGTTTATACAGTTCCACTGTTACCATTTTTATGGTTAGTAATGAAACCATTGTAAAACAGTGTCTGAATTATATAGCAGATGTGTTAAGCCCCTAACTTTCAGGGTTGGGCATCCCTCTGAATACTGATGCCATTTCCACAAGAGCTGATGTACCGACTACAGCTGAACCGTTTCATACCTCTGTCCTCAGCTGTAGTTAGCCCCACACCATTACTGTACTCCAGAAAGCGTTTTACTGTCCAGATAAATACACTGATATTTTAAAGTAATTACATTTATGAAATACAAAGGAGACTGCTGGTCAGTGTGAGCGAATGCAGGAAGGCTTTAAAGGATTTGGTAGGCATTTTCCAAGCATTTAGGACCTCATATGGCTTATATTTCCTGTAAACATGGATAAATTCAAAATGTTTAATTAATGTGATATATGTTTAATTTCTCAACGTGGTCGTAGGATCTTGGAAATATTTTGATTCTGGTATAGTTGATATCTGTATTTCAAAATAACGTCCATAATACGTGTGAAAATAGATTTTTTTTAAAAACAGGAATATACTTCTCAAAAGTGTGATTGTATTATCTACTCGAAAATGTCTACAGAAAATTAAAAGTTTTGATCTTTACTAAACAATAGTCAGTGAAATACAGAGATTGTTGATTCTTTAATAATATTTGCATGTATATGACAATTTACAGGAAAAATGCGTGGTACCCACCCAAGGTTTTTCAGTTCTGCAGAGCCACAGATTACAGAATGTCACATAGATTTGAATTCCAGAACATCTTGCTTAGACATTTTGTCTTGACGGTGACTGTTTTTTTAGTCTGCGAATGTTCTTTCCTTTAGAATATCCAGAGTTTATTAACTGTGGAAGAAAAGAATAATAGTCTTTTTTATATTTGGGAAAAAAAAAATCAAAAAGTTCTGCAATGGTCCAGTCAATTTGTCCTTTCCTTTTTATGCTTTATGTGAAGAGAGGCATTGTTCCTGAAAACATGGTTAAGTTTGAGCCTCTTGTTAAATACAGTCCAGGTAGATGCATTCTTTCCTAGACTGAGTCCTACTGGCACTAGATTTCTAAATGCAAGTTCTGGGAGCAAAGAGGGGGAATTAAAGTGGCTGGTTATATTTTTTTTAACCATCTTCACAATTAATCTGATTGTAACGTAAGCTTGTAATATATTCCATTAATGAAGAAGACAAGCTTAGCTTATGGTAAATACAGTACTAAGTGTTTATAGTGCATTTCATATTTTACATGATTCCCTTTATAATTCTGCTTATCTTTTCATTCTAATTCCCTAAAGGATGTATAAAAGAACCCCTAAAGAGAGTAATTACTGCTCTATTCCTTAACCAAGGCTCCTTTTGCAAAAAGAAATCTGAGCTGCTTTTTAAAGAAGGCAGTTTTAAATAAAAATGCAAATAAGCTGCTTTGTAACCACATTAATTACCCACCTAGTCTCTTATTACCATGTTTGTATTGTTTGCAAACACTATTTACAGTCGTGTGGAAATTACCATTCCTGGTCCTGAGGAAGGCTGTTGTTGGTAGGTTGTGCTTTGGAACCAATTAGAGTGAACCTTGTCTCCATTGAGGCTCATGGGAGAAAGCATAGCCTTGCAATGTCAAATAACAGCATTAACTCAGGCTGCACAGGCATAGTGTTGTAATTATATTATTGGCCCTCTTTTGCTTCTGCAATGAGTTTCATTCTCTGCATTTTAAAACTAACAGGCAGCTTTGTGTCTCGCTAATGATTTAATATGTACTGTGATAATTTTTATGAAAGTCGTGGTGAAATCCGGTGGGTCATTTGTCCCCAAATTGGTTCTTTGCTCTAATTTTATAAAAAAGTAAACAAAAAAACCCTAACACTTATGTTCAAGATCTCATAGATTTCCATGTAATTGATTTTTACAGTGAAAAAACAGCTTCATTAGTTTATTTCATTATTACAAGTGAACAGAATGGAGTATCTGATCGCATTAGTTGTAAGCAAAATATTTAGCTGGCAATAACTGAGCGGTCATTAGACTTTCAGCACTTTGCTGAAGAAACTGAATGCTCCATAGAAAAAGGTAGTCTTGTTTGTCAAGTGAAATGCAAACCTGTTGCTAACCTAGTATGTGTTGTGTTCTCTTCTTTGATTTATTTGTTACTTACAAATGCATAAAGGTTCTTTGGTCTAAAAGTTGCTCTGAAATTAAGACCAAAACAAAGAGATGTCATGTCTCAGCAGTTATGTTTTTGGAGTTGTAATCTTTTCAGATCCCAAAGAGCTTAGTTTGATTCAAACTGTGTGCAGTCTGAAATGTGAAGAAATTGTTCCTTTAAGATTTGTTTTCTTAGTCTCATTACTAGAATCATAGAATATCCTGAGTTGGAAGGGACCCGTAAGGATCATCGAGTCCAAATCCTGGCACCACACAGGTCTACACAAAATTTTAGACCATGTGATTAAGTGCATAGACCAAATGCTTCTTAAACTCAACAGGCTTGGTGTACTTGGTGACTACTTTTCTGGGGAGCCTGTTCCAGTGTGTGACAACCCTCTCAGTGAAGCCTTGTTGAGTCTTCTGGATGGGGAAGAAAATGTACGTAATTACAGAATTTGGTGTTCTGTAATTTTTACGAGGGACAAATTGTGGCCCGACTGGTTTTAACTGAAGCACCTTCAGGTCTCTTAGGCCTCGAATGTTTGTTGGTTGTAATAACAAAGAGCTATTTGTCCTAAAGGTCCTAAACACACACTGTTAGGCAACTTCAAAGGTCTTAGATTAATTTTACACTACAGGTTCTTTACTACATGGTAAACTGGTGAGTCGTATCTGATCCAGCGTAGCTGACTTGGTAGACACTCTCTACAAATGCAAATAAATCACTCAAAACAAACTTATGATCAGTATCTCTTGTTTTGCAAAAGTGGAAAAGATCCTTAATTTATTAGGTTCACGTAAGCATGGGGGATATTTACCCTTTTCCCTTGGGGAAAGGGTAAATATCTAGTTGTGGGCAGAACTGAAGGAACTTCAGGCTGTGTTAGACATCCCAGATCCCTTGTGAATAGGTGGGAAAGAAAGTACAGGACCCAACTCAAGGAAAATTGCATTCAGGACTTGTATTCAGACATGGGATGTTAACCAGGTATTAAGAGTTATCTCAGAAATACTAATCTGCTATGTAGAAGGACAACCTGCATGCTTACCTGCAACCTCAAATAGAATGTCAGGGGAATTCACGTGGCAGTGAACCCTCTCTGTGTCAAGGTGACACTATGCCTTGTGTGATCAGGGACGTTTAAATTTTACTTGGTCACACTATTTTATCGTTTTTAGGAACTGCTCATTAATGAAGTCATGTTTAATATGTTATGGTTACAAACAAAGACATGAATGTATGTACTCATTTCTAATTAATTTGTGTAATTATGTTTTATAATCTAGGTGTTTGCAAAGCAGAACGTGGTACACCCCATTTACTGTCTGCTGTAGCTAATAAAAAATAATAGAATGAAAATAAATCTTGAAACTAACTTTAATTGTAAGTATAGATTAGTTGTAAATTATATCTTTGTTATGTTTATTTTTTAATTCTGCAGTGTTGCAGGTTTGTAGAGCATACCAATTAGTGTAGTTATTCGAAGTAATGATGAGTTAATTACCGTAAATGCAGAATGTTATTTCTGTGACAATTTAAAATACAGTACTGAGTTACATTTTTTAAATGTACGATGAGAATTAAAGGGAAAAAGTAAATGGTGATGATAAGATGTGTTAATGTTATAAAAGTCTATCAAAGTGATAATACAGATAAGATAATTAAAAGTGCAAAGTATAACAATTAATAAAATTTCATAATCTCAGCTCATGCCATTATAAACGTGGACACAAACGAGATAAACCTATGTATTTCACTATGCATTAACGTATCACTTGGGAAAAGGCAATTTGACTGAATTCATCTGAAACTGATTACTGTACTTCTAATGCTGCTCGTGTTCACTGAGTGAAGCCTCTCTTTCTTGAACTCATCTCCTGCTGATGGGTAGGCAGCCACGTCAGTAGTGTGCTTATTTGGTACCTTAGGCAGAAAGTGTTGTCAAGTTGGTTTTTGTGAATATGTTTAAAGAGTAGAAAATGCTTCTAGCTTAGAGGGTTTTCCTCGCTGATGAGCAGTAGTAAATCCTACCATTTTGAAAGCAGTGTAGTATACCTATGAGAAATGAGCTGATTCACAATGTTTCCTTGAGCATGCACACTGTAAGAGATATTAATAGCTTCCTTCAGCAGTGTCCCAGTTAGAGTAACTTTGAAATGCAATATTTCATTCTGTCCTGATTAAATTAACCTTAAATTTTCTTGTGAAATGGCATGAATGCCTAGAGATAGTTTGAAGCATACTGTGTACATTCGTACTGTCACAGGAAAAAACGTGTCCAGGGTAGTACCTGGGTGTTAAATGTTTATTTTTAAGTCCAGAATTGGTTGTCTCCCACTTGCGTGCAGATTCTGTCACGGGAACTGGTGCTTCTGGTTGCCCAATGTTACAAGTTCTGGTGAAATTAGTGATGCTGGAATTTATACATTAAAGGTTTTGTTTATAAAGCTCAGCAGGAAAATGTTCCTCTACTTCCTAAGAAAGGTTAAGCAAAGGAAAAGCTCTGTTTCTAGGGGAAGTTTTTGATGCCCTCCCTGGCACAACAGTTTACAGCCCTGCTCAGGTTGTGAAAAAACAATGCACAAACCTGAAAATCCAAGACATTCAGTTTCATCTATTTGGTAGTGTTATGACAGAAATCATTACAGGTTTGATAGATTTATTTATAAAGACTTGCTTCAATATTTAAAGTACATCTATTCCAGCATTCCTCATTTCAAGCTCGGCTGTGGATCAAGATGAAAGAAAAATTAAATTGTATATTGAAGAGCTGTTAATTGAACTGCACTGCATTTAGCAAGGGAGCATCAGCTTCAGGCAGTCAATACTACAGAGAATTTTTAATGTACTGTATCACTAGATTGTCAGTTTGTATTGGAGAATGCAAACAGACTGCTTCGACTGGTGGTAAAGCCCTGGAAACTTTTAAGTTGTTGAGGGGAGAAAATGTTGTTATACTTTGATGTGTTGTGACAAAGCAGTTGAGAGAACCAGGAACAACGTTTTTTTTTTTTTTTAGGTGAATATTTTTTTGCCTTAATATTGATAAATTCTGATTCCTAGGTATTTAGTCTTTAAATGGATAAAGGTTGTGTATGGATGGTTTATTAAAGTAGTCAAAACAAGTTCCACAGAATTCTTGAACTTGCACAAACGTTACTTTGAAATTTGAGCAGCTGTGAAAGTCTCATTTAAAAATATTAGTTCTCTCTAGATATAATTCTAAAAAATAGCATATCAAAAACCTTTAGAAATGCTTTAGAAAAATGTTATCTCTCTTTCCTAAGGCAGTGTTAATTTCTTTTGTAGTTAATCTTTTGTGCTGGAATTTAGTACATTTATAGTTAAAGATTCTTTTAACAGCTAAATTATTTTAACACATCTTCTGGGATAACATGGTCTGTTTGGTGTTAAGTATGAAATAGTTTTTATTTCATTTTCTTCACTGATAAAAATGAAATAACTAGAGGCATTTGTAGAACCAGAACAGATTTAGGGCTATGTTAGATTAAAGATGAACTATTTTAAGACAGAGCTTGTTCCAGCTGTCACACTTCGGGGTAAGATTCTTTATACGTTTGGTGGTCCATACAAGGCTAAAGTCCACTTTCAGAATAACCATTGCAAGCCCCAGACCTGATTATTAACTATTTTTAGATATCAGTTTCTGTACTTCTTTTCCATACCCATGGCAGGTCTCAATTAAGTGGTAAGCTTTAAAATGTCATATGGTGCTGGTGCATTGTCTTCTCTTGGAGTGGAAAGATCTTTTGTAAAGGTTGGAATTAATTTGGCCCATCTTGGCACATCTGTAGTAACTGGGAAGACTGTGAGTGGCTTTTTTATGCTAATACCAAAATACTACATACCAGGAAAGAGTTTCAGTCCAACTGTTTGCAGGCCATACAAGAAGCTAAATAAATATTTGAACATAGACTTGAGTGCTGCTGAGTTTATTTTTCAGAAAGATTAATACTACTGAAATACTTATACAGCCTTAAAAGCTGTATAAGAAAAAACATACTTCATATTAGAAGCTATAATTTTAATACCCAAAGTGTTTTATGAATTAATCTATGAATTAATTTGAATATTACTTTGATATAGTGATATCAACATATTTAGTGATTTTGCTACATTTGTGTGAAAGTATTTGACAATGTGACTACATACAACTAACATTCAAGAATCCTTTATGTGACAGCTTGATTATCAGAGTAAATGTAATAAATCAGGGATCAGCTTGAAAACTTACAGAAATGAACTAAAATTCTTCAGTTTTATTCTTATGTAGGTAAATCTTGCATCTTCCACAAAGTGTTTAGTTGTCTGAAATGAAAGCCCAATTCTGAGAACCGTCATAGCAATATAATATCAGTTACACAAATAAATCATTAATGTAGGTGAAAATTTACTTATGCAACAAAAAGTGCAATTCATTTGGCTGTCAGCATCAGATTTTGATAGAATGTTCAGTTTTATTATTGGAAGAACTAAAGATTTCTGTTGACCTTTCTTTGGACATGAACGACAGGACTTCACTTAGAAGCTGGACTTCCTTTACTGAATCTTAATAAATAAATAAATAAAATAAAATAAATAAAGAAAAAAAAGGTTAGTCTGGTTTTCCTCCCTGTAACTCTGAGGTTGCTAAAGTTCAAATGTTAATAGGCTTCAAGAAGGTGTGTATACTTCTTTTTTTCTTTTTAGGCTAACAGTTTGTGCAGATTCCTAATCTCTAGGCAATTAAAAAAGTTGTTAAAAAGTTGTATGTTACATGTTTCTTTATGCACTGTGTGGCTGCATAAGGCAATAGCTTTAAAATGTTAAAAAAAAAAAAAAAAAAAAAGCCTACAGAATGCACAGTCTGATAACAACAACAAATCTAATCTAAAGTGACAACTGGGAGACTTTCCCAGACGTTATTCTCTTTAATGTAACATGACTTTAAATTGATGCAGCCCCACAGTGATTGAAAAACTCTCAGAGCTTGTCTCCCGTGATTACATTTCTGATCTGTACAACTTAATTTTTTAACTTGGTGAATCTCACTTTTGCAAATGAGCGGTTTGTTTATGTTTTAAGAGGGTGAGCTTCAGTGATGCAAAAGCAATGGAACTATAACACCGCAAAAAGTAATATTGCTGATAACGATTCTGGTCAGCAACATGGACACATTCTTTTTCTCAGTGATACAAGAGTCATCTGGTACATATAAGGCACTTCTGTGTGTGCTGCCTTATACTGATCTAGAGCATTTAGTGTTAAATTAACATGGAATTGAAATTAAGAGAAGACAAACCTTAGGTAACCTTAACTCCCTGCTCCCACATTCAAAATACTTTTGTGAAAGCATTTTAAATCTTCTTAAGGTTCTTTATATCTTGAAAATTGGTTCAATTTTCTTGAATTTTACATTTTTATTTAAAGGATATGTTATATATTACCTTAAACAGAAACTTGTACTAGAGTTCCTGAGAAATGGGTCACTGAAAATTTAATAATGAACTGAAGCAGGATGTATCCATGACATACGTGATATAACATTTTAGAGAGAAGATAGGAAGGATAAAATTACATTTTTTTTTATTGTTATTCCTTGATTATATCTGGAACTGTAGCTGTAGACTGATGGTTGGATTTCTACTTATAATTTATGTAACTGACAGTAAATTTTGAGTTAACAGAATCGCTCATCAAGAGGGGAAGGATCCACAGCTCCTTTACTCAATGTTACGGTCTTACATCCTCCTACTCCCACTCCCAGCTATTGGGACCATACGACACCACATGGGAGGAGAATGAGGCTTTCCAGTTAGGAATGCAGGCAAGTTAAACATCTAAAGCTGAAAGGAAGAAGACAGAAGAGGAGGCAGATGTCCCGAGTAAAGTGGAAAGGATAGAGAAGAAGGTCAAAACACTTGCATTTGATACTGGCCGCTGTCTTTGTTTAGAATACAGTAGGAAAACCACAGATTGATTTGTAACCTTTGTAATCAAGTAAATTGTTGAAATTTGTATTTATTTTTGATAAGCCTTATTTTACTCTAGCTTTCTCTTGTGTTTTTTTTTTTTTTTTTCTAGTATACAAGTACATAAATTTTCATTTTCCTCTTCAGTTACCTTTTAAAATGTATACAGTCTGAGGAATGATGTATTTAAAGCAATACTTTATAATATATATAAGCTGCTTCTGGGGCTGCTGTTTAGAAATATGTGTGGAAAAATGGTCATGTGTAAGAAGAAATGGCCTGTGGTCAGTTTTGTAATACAAATTCTAAAAATCTGTTATTTATTTCTGTATTGCTACTCTCAGAAGCAGAAAATGATACCCACGGGTAGGTACAGTGATTGGTTGATATCAACTGGAAATAAAAAGAAATAAAAGCCTCTGAAATGGAGTAGCTGAGTTTTATGTCAGTGATGCATCAAGGTGTGTTGTAGTTATGTAATAGTGCCTGATTTATGCAATGTTAGGAGAATCAGGGATTCAGAAGATGGGGATTTAATCCATAAAATGGCAGATAATATGCAAGACCGGTAATAGGCACCACAGATAATTTTTCATGAAGGAGAAAATGAATGTTGTGGTTTTTAGGAACATTTCAGCAGCCTTGGTTAAAAGCAATAAAGCTCTGGAGGTGCTAGAGGGAAAAAGGAAGAAAAACAAAGGAATAACAATTGTATTAAAATGTCAATTTTTTGAACCATACAATAGAAAGTAAACCAGATGAAAACAGACTAGCAATTTAAGATATCTAATATTAATCCTTTTTAATAAGCTGTTGTAACCAACCATTTATTTGATGCTTTCATTGCTTAAACACAAAATTCATTTTGTGATCTACATGTCCAAGAGACTATGGTGCTGATTTCAGTCCTGGAGCTGTTTTCGGATCCTTCCTACTGTTTAGTTTGCATAACCTGCTTGAAAGAGTATGATTTCATGATGCATCTAAACTTAATTAACAGCTCAGAGCCACCAGCAAGGTTGTTGTCTTGCCAACATGGTCAGGTCATTGGCCAATATAAACATGGATCTAGAGACTTCCTGACAGGCACCCAAAAAAAACCCTGGAAATTATATGTATGCAAACATGTCAGGATGCATATTTGGATTTTAAACTAGTTGAGCGACTTCAGCTGCTTAGTTGAATAAAGCTAATATCCATGTGTCTTAAGATATGTGTTACCAAAAAGATGAGTTTTGTTTGTAAGAATGTAGTTTGGAAAAGAAAAATGTAGTTTCTGTAGAAAGAAGAACTTTGCCATCTGGAGAATCATTTTCCAAGATCACTTTTTTTTTTTTTTTTTTTTTTTTTGAGAGAGAAAATACATACTTTGTTTTACTGTGTATAATCTGTTTGAGAAATTAACTTGGTATGTAACTGCATTTTCTTTTCTCTGCAACTTCTGCTGTATTTCAGCGTAACCTGTCCCTTATGCATTGGTAGCTTGTTAAAGGGCCATTTTGATATAAAAAGCTGGAGAATCAACACTGCATTTCAAGTGGTTCATCCATGTCTTTGAGTCTGATTCAAATCATGTCCAGTTCAATTAGTCACTGTATTGGGCATGTGAAGTCTTACATGGAGTTGGAAAGGATTTCTTTTTCTTCCAGTGATGAGCAGCACTGGAATTACTTTGCATTTTTGTTCTTTCATTCTCTTTCCATGTCAACTTTTGGAAAAGAGAAATGGTCAGGGAATGTGAATAATCACAATTTCCACTAATCGCTAAGTCCCACAGGTTTGCAAGGAACACATCCTGGCAGAGCTGTTCTGTGTGGCAAGTTGGTGCAGATTCTTTTGCACACTTTCAGCATCCTGTGTCTCATCCTATATTCAGAAGCCTGTGGAGTTTGCATTTTGAGACCTAACCTATCTTCACCAAGGTGACTGTGGGTTTTTCTGGATTTGCCCTCCAGGATATTTTTAATTAGATATAAAGGAATGAATACATTACTTTAAATTATTTTGATGAAAGAATTCTTGCACTGTCATTAACAATGAGTTAAATGAGCTAAAACTTCCCTCTAGTTCCCTATCTTTTGATGAGGAAACAAAGCAGTTCTTTGCATGATTAAGATTTGTGGTATCACGCCTGAAATGAGAAGCTGTAATATATGCTCTATAATTTATGAAGGGTTTTTTAACTCCTGTGTGACCACTCTTCTTTTTCTGACTATTTTTACAGCTGGCTTTGTCATGTTTTGCTTTGGTTTCAGACTCTGACATCAAAAAATTACGTCTATGTTTGTTTTCTTTATTGCTAAAGAAGCTGATTGATTACCCAAGCACCTTAAAGGGATTTGGCCTTGAAAATTTCTGATGCTCTTTAAAAATTCCAGATCTGGTTGTTTTTAGACTCCTTAGGCTGAATATGAGTTTTTGATAGGGATGATTTAAACCATGGCAAGGTGTGTGAAAACGTGGAAAACTGTAAAGCAACAAGCTAATCCCTTTAGTCATTTGAAGTGTGCCAGGAGTTCAGAAAGCTTATTACTGGTAGCAGTTTGTGTTTTACTAGCATTACAGTCTAACAACAGTTTCAAGAATATATACAGAGAGCAGTTAAAGAAACAATAAAAGTCATTTATTCTTGGAAAGAAATGACTATCCCAGTGAAAAAGAAGGGAATTAAGCTTTGTTGTTGATAGAGCTCTTGGCCAAACTTCAGAATACTTTATTCAGCAGTAACAGAGTATTTCAGTTGTTGACATCTTCGGTATTGTGATCGTGTCTGTTGCATAGCTTCTTACAGTGTTTACTTGAAAGAGCTGTCCATGCCAAGCACGAGTCAGACGCCAAAAATGATCAGATCTTGAGGCTTTTTGAAAGAAAGGGGTGATTGTTTGCTGTATGGGCTTTGATTCATTTCAGTTTTAAACTGTGCCTTGTAACCATGAAGAATCGTTGTATTGCAAGACTCAGGATTTTCCCAGTCAGGTTGTAGATGTGTTATTACATCCCACATTTTGTGAATGGAAATTGATCTCTGTATCTTAGAGCGTTGGAC
The DNA here is from genome assembly GCF_963932015.1 of Anas acuta. Lineage (NCBI taxonomy): Eukaryota > Metazoa > Chordata > Aves > Anseriformes > Anatidae > Anas > Anas acuta. Next base: position 6,532,787 of record NC_088988.1, on the reverse strand, counting down.
CCCTTCTGCATCATGTTGAGTGGCTATTCTGGAACACATAGAGCAGAACAACTGAGGCATTATATTGAGGATCAGTGGGTTGTTAACGTGGGCTATTTTCATGTTGGCTTTAACTTCAGTCTCAAGCACAACAGAAACTAGTGTAATTGGCTTACTTGCAAGGTTGAAGATGGCAGGTTATTTGAAATATTGGGCAACGCAAACTGTAACACTAATACCTTAAGCGTAGCAAAGGTGCATATTCTGCTAAATAAACTTCAGTAATTACTTTAGGGGTTTTTCGTTTGCAACATTGTAATTTTTCTAGTTTATATTCTTCACAGACTGCTGACCACAGTGACAGTTTTGCTGTTCTTGTATAAAATATCTCACACATGTGTGCACCTGGTCTTCATTATTGTTACATTGCATATATGGTAATGGCAGAATGGGAAATTTTCTTTTCTGATTTCTGCTGATGATGCCTTGTTTTAGGTACAGCACTTTACAAATACATTGTTCATTAAGTGTCACTATCCATTAAGTAGTGCTAACAGGTGAAGGGACTGTACAAAACATTCACGTCATTTTTACAACAGAAAATATTTGCTATAAAATGCTAAAAACAAACAAACCACAAAAAACTACTTCTTTTTTTAAATCTGCCAACAATATGAACATCTTAGTTTTTACCTTACTGAAACAAATGTATTTGCAAAAAAAAAAAAGCATAAACAACAAAAAAAAAAATCCAAGCAAAACTTTGAAAAAAAATATGTTATTCTTCTGCTTAGTGTACTAACTAAGCTGAACTGAAACACTCAAAAATCTGCTTTTTAAAATGCCACTATCAGAAGTATAATACATATATGTTGACTCAAATCTACTTTTGGCTGAGTTCAATTTCACTGGTTAACATGCCAAGGCTAAATTTTGTATCTGTGTTTAAAAAAAATAAATAAATTCTTCTCGTTTATTTAGTTTTTCTTGCCTTTTTTTTTTTTCTTTTTTCCTAGAAATTTCTGATTCTGAGAAGTTACTTCCCAACTTAAAACTCTAGTTATGCATTTGCCAAACAATAGCAGTGGAGAGGGTGACTGGTTTGTTAAAGGCAGGGAAATGTGGAATTCTCTCGTCTCTACAGGGATGACTGTAACAGCTGAATCGGTGCAGGATCTCTGTTAGATTCCATTTCTCACAGAGATAATACTTGACTAGAGCATCGGATGTTGATAGGGTTTGGATTCTAACTTTTTAATAGTGGTAGATTTATATGTTTCACAAAAAAGAAATCTGTGCTCAAGCTAGGATTTCTGAGTGTCACCACGAGATGTCACTATGCTGTTAGAAAGAAATCTGTCGAATGACATGAATACCTGGAAAATAAATTATAAAGAGTGAAAATATAAGAAGTTAAAGAAGAGGATTCTTTAGTGCCTTTAGATGAAGCATGTGCTCCTTTGAATAGGGACAATGTGCTGGCATCAACATCATTATTTCCACATTTGTTAGTGTTCCAAGCAAAAAGGACTGTAACAGGTTTTAACTCTTTTAGATCGTCAAATATTTGAGCTTGTAACAGGACAGCTGAGAGGGATAAGTCATTATTGCAGTCTTATTTGCAAAAACAGGAGATACCTATATATGACTGCATCATGTTGCCTTCCAGAGAGTAGGGTACGGAACTAGCCAATGTTCTCTGGGCACGCGCCCCACTGACATGGAGCAATAGTGACATCCTGTGGGAATGGTGTAAAAAGGAGTCAAATAAAAGCTTACATCTATACTCATCCTGAATTTATCCACAATTGGGTTTATTCCATGTCATTGTTTTTATTTTTAAAGGCAGTGTCTCAAAAGTAAGTTAATATCCGTTCTGAACTATGATTGGAGCATTGTAGCTTTCTCTGCTTTAATTTATTCTATTTGGGGGCAAGAAATTTTTGATTTCTGTTACATGAATGCTCATGTTTTACTTTGATCAGAACTGGAAGCTTAGGAATATTAACATAGCTTTGAATTTACTTATCTTGCTCGTATGCTAGGATATTTTACCTGTGTTTTCCCCTAAAATTAAAGATAATTAACTTAGATTTTATAATGTGTTTAAATTAGATCCAGGTAATCTATTTAAATTATTTTGAAATTGTTTAAAAGACAAAAGAAAAATCCATCCTTTTTGTTCTCAAAAAAAAAAAAAAAAACACAACAAAAACAAACAAACAAACAAAAAAAAACAACCCTCTACCTTTAATAAAAAGGCAGGATATAAAATACCTTAAAATTTGATTTTGATGAGATAAAATAAATCCTGAAATGCTTGTGTTCCAGGCCACATGCTGAACTATTCGTTTGTAATATTAGATTGAAACAGAAATCTAGACTTTGGTTGCTGAGTGATCTAAGTGCTTCTCATTTCTTCCCTTAATATTTTGTTAACTTTTTTTTTTTTTTTTTTTTTCTTTCTCCCTTGAACATAGAATTAAAAACTATCTGGTAATTTTAAAAAGAGAAGTATTTAAACCTTGTATTGAAATTCACTAAAAGTCTTCCAAATAAGAAATTTAAAACTGTTTCTGGGATTTTTCATTTTCCTGGTTTAAAAATGTACATGGATAAAATCACAGCACTAATCCCTGTGAAAAGAATATTTGCACCTCTGTGTAAGGTTAGTATCTCTGCTGTGGCTATTGTCATCTTTCACTGTGCTTAAACAGTGTGCATTTTTACTAATTGGCTGTTTGGGAAACTGAAAGGGGGGAAAAAAAGACAAGGAATATTGCAAAGGTTGGCTGTACATACAGCATCTAGAATAGACTTAGGCTACTGACAACAACTGTGATGGAACAGCTAGTGAACAGAAACATAATAAATAGTTATCGGGAGGTAAATTGACACCTGATGTTGTCCAAAATTGTATTCATCCAGCATTAATAAATCAGATAGCGCGGAGGTATTGCTATATTTTAAATCAAGTTAAATTATGAATAAAATGATTACTGAAGGAAAATACCCTTTTTTATATTTTGGGTAAGAACATATAAAGACCACTTACTGTGTCCTTCCAAACACTTTGTAGTGATGTTGACAAAGCTAATTTAAAATGAATCTGCTAAATGTAGCTATAGCCATTGGGTTTTAAATGTGTCAGTAACTTCAGAGGGGTGGGTGGAGGATTCTTTCCACATGTATGTGAAAGACAGGAAGTGATTGACAGACTTAAATTAAATTTTAAGTATTTTTGTGTAGTCTTTTCTATATAGCAAAGACTAGTGAATGGTTTTGCACCCCATTCCTGGCAGGTATCTGTGAGAAGCAGCTGGCTAAGTTGTGTTGGCTGGAAAGAGATTTTTCAGATGCTTTTTACTGGAGCTTTCTATAATTGCTACTCTAGTAGATTAAAAGTTACGCGTGAGATTTGTTTTATTTTGCTCTTCTATTAGAAAATATATAGAGAGAGACTTGTGCAAATTTTTGTATCTGCAAATAACATGAATTGTGGTGAGGATCAGTTCCTTGGTATATGAATACTTGAGAAAAATATGAAAATTAATGAATGATTAGCAGTAATGAGTCAAATCCTAGAGGTTTTTTTTTCTCAGATTAGCAAAACGTTTTTATTTACAGCTTTATTGAAGTTGATAGTACTTCATTCTCTGTGAAGATTTAGGTTTCTGCATTTTAACTGAATACATGCCATCATTTTTATGGTGTAACTCTGATCTTTTTCTTGTTCTGGATTATTTTATGAGAACATCTTTTCTTTCTCATATGAGAGCAGTTCAAATTATTTTTGTGCTTCAAAGCTGGATTTGAACACTTCTGCAGAAGGCAATAGCAAAGCAATAACTTTCTGGACATTGTGGCTGCTGAAGTTTGCATGGATCTGAAAGCAATTACTTAAGTTAATGAAAGTTAATAAAAAAGAGTCATTAGACACCAAGGTACCATCTCTGATTCTGGATGTCCTGAGCCTAAAACTTGCTAGAGAGTAGGAGAGTCTCCCAAGGCAGTGTCATATTTTTATATTCTTCCTTAGGCATTACAGAGTGAGAACTCTGCTTCTGTGGTTATATGGGTATAGTCTTTAATTATATATGATATATTTATTTTTGCCTCAGGATCTCTGTCATAACTTGTGCAGGCAGGATTTGAAAATTAAAGGGACATCATGGCAACCTGTGTCGTGGCGGACAAGACACATTAGTGGCAGGATGGGTGACCATGTGAGAGCCTACTGCACAACTCTCACTCTTTCTCATTTTACTTCCTTTCCTTGTCATTTAGCTTGTTCTTCATTGCAACCTAATTCTGTTTTCCTCTAAGAATTTAACCTGCAAAGGAGATATTAAAAGAGCTATTATCTGGGGGCACAATCTCAGAATGTTTTGATTTGTTTCAGATTCAAAGCTTTAATACTAGTATAAGATAGTAGTACAGGGAATCTATGCTTATTTTAATATGGGAAAGATCCAAAATTTAATAATCTCACTCTCTGTGAAGGCTATGTTATCTATATCTAGTTTGCTTGCATTCTGTCATCACTGAAAACTGTTTTTTTCTTGACCATACAAGTTCACAGATTTTCCCAGTAACCCTCATATTTGTGGGTCACTAATTTCTTTCCCCATACCCAGAAAGAAAACAAAACAAAACAAACAAAAACAAAAAAAAAAAAAACACCACTTGTTTAAAACAAATATCATTGTCCTTTTCTCTAGTGGTTCTTTCCTTCTGAGACAGTCAAGAAATATTCCTTGTCTTGTCAAGAGCCTCTCAAACACTCATAAAAGTATATTAAGCACTTCAATGTTTTTGTAAAACACAGCAGAAAATGTGAACGTTTATCTGCGTTGTAGATAAATGTGTAGTGATACCAAGTGTGGGGGCTGCAGAGAAGAAAGTATTAAAAAAAAATCAGCAACAACAGAAAAAACACCAACCTCCTCATCCTGTCAGTAGTAATCTGAGTTGGCTGCTTTTTGTGATGAAAGACATAAAGAACTAAGTGTGCAAAGCACAGCAACTCTTCTGTGGTTCGAATGGGGCCCAGTGATTGCTCCGAGTGTACTGTTGAAAATCTGATAACTTTTTGTGTATGTTTAGATGGTAGATGGATGAGGCCCACTTCTTCTGTAAATCTACTGGTTAAATTTCAAAGGTATTCAAAGTTTCAGTATATTTAGCTTGTGTCCATAAACTAATTTTTGTTTTATTGTAGTTGAAATTAGTCACTGATGTTAACTTCAGTTTTATTGGATTATTTGTTATGAAAGATGACCCTAGATTTCAAAACTTCATAAAGTATGATTTTGTATACTGTTCCCAGCAGCCATTTAAATTAAAAGCTGATGAGGTCTTGGATATATAACTTAAACATTTTTGCATTATTTTAAATTTATTTGAAAGTTGATATACTGTCTTTTTGACCTGGTTGCTGTAAAAAGCTACATTCTTTGGCAAATATTAACCACTGTGTGTGGTCTCAGCTAACATGGACCAAGCCTTGCTTTAGATAAAGACATCTCTTTCCACACATTTCCTAAGCTATAATGAACATTTTTATTAGTGGTTTCACAAAACACGACAAAGTTCCAGTAAAAATAGAGCACAAATCCATTTGTATGTAAAGCATTTAGCATGAAATGTTCCTTTGAGTTCTCTTCTTTATTGTAGGGAGCATTATATTGCTTATTTTCAAACCAGAAGAATCTAAACTTTTAAAGTAATCTAGTTCATCATGTTTTGAGGTATTATGGAAAAACTTTTTTACAGTATCAGTTAAACATAAAATCTTCATGCATATATTACCTTCGTAATATAAACTTTCTCTGTAGAATATGCTTTTTTGCTTTTTATTTCAGAAATCACATTCTAATCTCAAGTTATTGACTAGATCAGGAATTGGAACTGTGTTGAACTGAGGTTTATTGTTCTAATGTACATAACTCTTCAAGTGAATACTTTTGGAAAGGTTTGACTCAATGGAGAACATTTTATTAATACTACCTGTGTGAACTAGGGCAATACTGTTGTTGTAATATTAGTAAGAATTCCATGTGGAACTATTTATGACTTTTAAGAGAGAATGGGTTTTGTTTTAAAATGTATAAAGACTCTTGATGTTGCTCATATTTTCCACAGGCATGTAGACAAATTGTTTTATACTGTCTTGTGTGTCATCATCTCCAAGCAAATGGGTTTTAGAAGCCTTAATTTCATAATTTGTTTCAAATATATAACTGTAGATCAGGATTAAAAAACATAATGCTTGTAGGCAATGTGCCCTAAATTTTCTTTTATTTACCTTCCTAGCACCTTAGGTTTTGTTAGTATACATATCCCCTCCCTGTGTTCACGCGAGTCATAAAATCACACTATAGATAGCAGCAGAGCTTAACATACCTGATAATGTATGTTGTATTGCATATTAAAATCTGGTTTTCAAGGAGAAATATTCTTACCCTTGCATTGCACCAGTTGGCTCCACTCCTTCGAGACAGTGCAAAAGCACTCTGTTGAAGGCTGTCTGGTTTGACTCTTATCTCCAGCTGATCCATCTTTCCATGCAGTTTCTTCTGTCTGGATAAGTCCTTCCTGATGCAGCTCATCTTTACCTCCTGTATTTTTTATCTGTGAATCTGACAGGTATTTCTTGTTTGTTTTCTCCCTTGTCCTCCTGATCCAACACTCTTACCTACTGCTAGAGTGTGAAACTACGGATGTTTTTGAAGTAGGCATTGATAAATGAGAATAGGAACAAACACTTTTTCATGTTAAGATACTTTACACCTCTGACAACACCATACATAGTAGAATCAGAGCACTTTGGTGGTAATCACTGGAAGGGTTGATTACTCAGTAGCTCTCAAAATCAGCAACTTTATACTGACAGAGCTGCTGAGCCCAAAGTGCACACATTTCAGAACTTCTGGCCAAAATGTTTTTCAAGTTTATTTTCAAAGACAGGGCCCTTGTTGAACTCGCAGGAAGCTGTTCCAAGAGTAGCGGTTGACATGAAAGACTACAGTGTATCATGAATGGGGAAGAGTAAAAAAAAATAATAAATAAATAAATCATATGATAGGAAAAACACATAGAAAAATGTAAAGAGAGGTTGTGTATGTAGGATTAGAACATAAAAGGCAGGAATGGAAAGACTGCCCATTAGTCCATGTGTAAAGAAAACCTGGCCATAATATTTGAAAATGTAGTTTTCTTTCTGTTGATTCTCTCTGTTTACCTTGCCTTTAGGGGTTGAGGGGGGAAGAGTTTGACACCTGCTGATTCCTTTCCCTTGCAGTCAGATTGGTTTTGGTTTCTGTTGTTTATCCTATTTCCAGAATTGAAAACAGTATTTGAAGAGTTTTTTCACCTAAGAATTAGATCTCAAATCTATAGAGGGAGCATTGTCTTTCTCTGGTGAACGCTGTCAGTGAGATAATGCATTGCAAGGTTTCCTGGTTGAAATAACACCTGACAATGTAAGCACTTGTTTGTTTTCATCCCGTTTTGTTTAGGTTAGCAAGATAATTGTGGCAATTTAATTTTATCTTCTTATCAGATAATTCCTTCAACTGCTTGCAAACTTTTTTTTTGAACTAATCTATTGACTACATCAAATATTCTTACTAATCTTCCATTATTGAAGTTTAAAGTTGTAGTGCATGGTAGTGATTCTTTTTAGGAGACTGCTTTATTTGTTTGGTCTGAATGTGAATGTGCAGGATTTGAGAAACTTTCTCCTGATAATATTAAATGTGTCAAATTTATAGGGGTTGGTAGCATTTTCTTAAAATAGGAATATTTCTAGTAGCAGGATCTGAGAAGAAAGCCAAACAGATAAAGTATGAAATATTAGTTTATGAAATAGCTCTTTTGTGATTCCTGATTGATGGGAGTTTGGCAGTGAGTTTAGCAGAAACAGAACTGGGATCTCTAAGACTGGTGCTTATGCATTGCTGTTTTAAATGTCCTTTTCTGTTTGTAAGATAAAAAATAAAAAATAAAAGAGAAAAGTGAAGACTTCCCTTGAATCTGTACAAAGAATTTGACAGTTCATGGTGAAATGCTCTGTCTGCATTGTTCCATTCAAAAATCATGGTAAAACAAAAATCCCTTGAAGGTGGCAGCCTGAAGGTGATCTTGTTTGATCCATGATATTTACAGAAAGTTTAGAAAGAAGAGCACATCTCTTAACTTCTTTGCCAAATTTCAGATGATGAAGGGAGAGTACTGGTGTACGTGAAGTTGTAAGCTGTATTTGTCCACTTTGTATTCTTAAAGCATATACAGGGTTACATCCTACATATGTTTGTTAGAGTATGGATTGTATCCGCACATTAGAACTGAGAGTATTAAGATTTATATATTTTTGTTTTGAAAAGCAACAGCAAACCATAAATACGTGCTAGATATACTCCATCTGATGAGCATGAGACCTATAGTGGACATTTACAGTAAATGACTAAAGCCATTTGCAGTTTTTTTTTAAGATGTTAAATACACTTTAAAATGTCATAAGATGTCTTGAGCCCTGTATGTAAAGCTGATACTTTCAGAACAGAAAAGTTGTTTTTCCAAAAGTACCTCTTTATTCTTTGCTTCCTAAATTGATGAATGTATTACCAACGTTAGTTGACGTCAGCATAGAAAGATAAAGGCAGTGAATGTCCAGAACTTTTCATAGAGTTTATTCATAGAGTTAATGAACATTGTTTTTTTCAAGTGCCATAGATGATATAACTTTGTAATAGAAGAATGCCCGTTTGCCTATCGATAGTTTCGTACTGAGATACTCTAGGCTTTTTTTCCTAATCAGTTATATAAGAGTGTTGAGAAAACTATTCTGTCTTCTAGAGGCAACGGAGGGTCCAGCACTGGCTTTGATACATCTAAGTATCTTTGTGTGCATCAGCATTCTGAAGTGGATGTATTCATGGATTAAATTTGCACTTTGCCTAAACATTAATAAGTTCAATCCACCTGTGTATGGATTTTATGTTTTGAATAGGAAATTTGTCAAACACATGTCTATAACTAGTGTAGAGTACTGATTTTTGAACCTCTAGGTTTTTATTTCTGGGATAGAAATGCTCATAAAATATGTTATTTGAAGAAGACACGAAATGTACTAGCTGTCCTACTTAGCCAGCCAAGTAACTGTTTCTACAGAAAATTCTAGACTAGTTTAGAAAACATAAGCAATGTGGTTTTGTATGCTATTTTTTTTGGTCTTGTACAGGTTTGTGAAATACCCTTAAAGAAAATATTTTTGTCAGAGGTTAGTTTAAAGCTTTGTTTAAATGTTGTTTTGATAATCTAGCTGTTTTTTTTTTTTTTTTTCCCAATATTATTGATGGATTTAAGGTATCTGAACTGACAGTGAATGAGCTGCATAAGAATCTTTTAATGATACAAGGGGGTATTGAATGACGGCAGACTTTTTTAGCATCTCTGAACAGTACAAATTGCTAGCATCTTCGCATTTCTGTACGAAGTACCTGCTTAAGGCCCTGTGGGGTTAAGAACGTTGTTTACTCTACTCTTGACTCCTGCAATATAACAATAAAAAAGTGATTAAAATTTAAGTACTCTTGAGAGATTTTCTCTATATCTAATTTCTTGAATGCTGGTATGCATTAAAACTGGATCATTGCATAATACTGTTGTGGTAAGTATTACTGTATTACCTTGTTTAGCAACCAACAGAAATAAGAACAGTAATTTTTTGATAAGTAGTCTTGTCCAAATGTGCTGAGTTCAAAGATTGTTTAGCATTAAGGTTGCGTTAATTGTTTGCTATGTAGGTTATATTAATTCTTTCCTCTGTAGACCTCTATTTTCAAGTATTTAACGTACCACAAAACTCTTTTGCAAGACAAAATTTGATACCAGGGTTCTCACATTAGATGGTATTTTCAAATTATCCTTTGAGTAGGTGATGAAATAAGTAAGTTTCACAAGAAAGGCAAAAGAGAAGTAGCCTCTTTTCAGTGTCTTTGCTTTTATCATGGAAGGAAAGGGGTATATATTTTAAACTTGGCATCTGCTGATATGATCTAGATGTTCTTGGTATTAAAATTATTTCACTTTTAACTACTATTGTCTTGTGTATTCACACCATGATAACTAAGCAACTGTCATCTTAATGTACAATACAGTATCATCCTTTCTGTCAGATAAAAAGACTTTTGAGAGTACGTGATAGCTGTGGATACAAATAACTGATACAATTAATACATGACTAAAAGAACTGAAGTTTAAATCGTGGAAAAAAATGAAGTATTTCAGAGACAACGTATTTTAGAAGGTGAAATAAACCCACACCTGGGTCCAAGTCAGCAGCGTGTTGTGGCTCTGTAGATTTTGTTGTTGAGCTCATCTTCAGCTGTCTGCACAGCACAAAGTGTGATTGCATGCAATGGATGCAACGTGACTGCATACTTCGACAAACTGTAAAATCAGTTCAAGGGGGCTCGTGTCACATACCCACAGCATTGTGGAGTCCAGTGGAAACACTGTTGAACAGTTTAGCCACTGACTCTAGATCTTCCATGGGGCATCAGAAATGGCATAGGTGGTGGTATCACTGTTCTTAGCAACATCACCACCAACACTGAATGAACATTGCCAACAGAGGCAAATGCTGTACCCTGTATATCTCAAGCCCTAAAACAAAGCTAAGAACTTTTGTTGCCACTCATTGCAGGGTCAGGGCAGGGTAGATTTGGAAATAAGGTGCCTTGTATATGCTGCCTTTTAGTTCTTTGTATTTATTTATACTCTTCACGACTGCTCCTTCCATTAGCCAGCCCTCATCAAGAGACCTCAGGTATTGGAGAGAACTGAGCACAGAACCCTTATTTCCTGAGTATCTTAAGCATGATTTAGGGATGAGATAATCTCATGAAAATATCGGGGTACAGTATTCTGATTTTAAATCAGGATTAACTGTAAATTAGGGTGTGATATTATTTAGTTCTCACAGGAAATATCTGCCCACAGCCCCTGACATCTCCAGTCTTCTCTCTTCAGCCTCAGACTTGGAAGGGTGCCACTTTCATTCAAGGGCACACATGGTTGCAGTTACCTGGGAGGCCATCAAGTTACTGTATCTGTATAGGCACTGTGGAATTTGAGCATTATAGGCATACAATAAACATTCTTAAACCTCCATACACAATACTATCTCTTCTTTGAACTGACTATACTATATAGTATATACTCTATAGTCAGTTCATAAAGGAATGTAGTAGAATAAGGAATTACTTAATATTAGCTATATGCCTGCCTCTACAGCTCCATTTGCATATTTGTCCTCAATTTCTCCACATTTTGCATTGGAAGAGACAGGGCAGTGGTGGGGTATAAGTAAGCAAAGGTGTTCTGTGCCGTGACGTGTTTCTTGAAAGTCGTGCTTCTAAAGTTCAGAGCTAAACTGTGGAAGCATGTGGGAAGGCTTTATTTACTACAGCACTTTGCTTTACAGTCTTTTGGAAGCAGTTCCTCATCACTACATTTACTGCTTTGGTAAAGTAAATCCTTGATTTACTTTAGCTGTCACAGTCTGTTAAAGAATTGTTTTCTTCGTGTGCAAAAAACACGCTTCATACTCTTCCTCTCCAGATCCCCCCAGCCCACAAAAACTGGATTCCTTGTACATTTTTGAATCTGCTTTTTCACCTTTTAAGCCAGTTTATTAGGTAATTTTCTGTTCTGAGGAAGATGATTTAAGATGCAAAATACATTGCAATGCTTTTTCAACTGATTCCATTATATTCACTTGGCATTAATAATGTCCTTGTTACCATTATCTTAATAGTTTCTTGTATTCAGAAAGTTTCCTGAACCAAGGCTCCACCCTCTCTTAGCTTTTATTTATTTGTTTATTTATTTTTTAATTTAAGACTGTCAAGTATGGTCAGTTAAGAGTTGGACATTCCAAGGACATCAGACTAATGAAAGACTTTCTGAATATCAGAAACATCAATACTGCTGGGACAAACTTTCTTGAGAGTCCATACCAAGACAGACAGATACGCTCACTTACATATTACCTGCCTACTTTGGCAAGCATATGAAACCAATGAAGGTTATGACCTTCTAAAGCTATCTTGTTGAGGTAATATCCCATCATTTTGCAACATCTAAATGAGCAAAGTTTCTTTGTCAGGCAGTTGAAGTCAAACTGAAAAATACAAATTGTATTGATAGGTTAGAGAGAGACGAGAAACAAAACCCCCAATGTCTGCTGACACCTTGGCAGTCTGTATTATATGAACTTTTAAAAATAATGAAAGCACACCTGCTTCATATAGTTATGCTACATCTTACATCTATAGTGAATATTTACAGCTCAAATGGATCTAATTACTATTGATTGATAAAATTGTACTGTAAAGTGGCCAACAACACTAGTTTTAAATATTCATTGACGTTAAATAAAAGAGAAAACCTTTAGAGTCCAGAATTCTTCTCTAAAGGCACATGTGATTATTTTATTCTATGTAAGTTTCACTCATGGCATGCTGTTAAACACAATGAGTTATAAGAAGATATGAAGAAATTTGTATTTTAGCCACTGATTTACTGGTCTGCAACATGGAGATGTTTAACATGAGGATGCCTTAATTCGCAGATAGGATAGCATTATTTAAAATTGATTAGGAGCAATTCACAGCAGCCTGCCAAATTGCTAATGGAAGCCATTTGAATCAATTCTCTCATATAATTTAAATGCCATTTCACTGCATATAGTTTAACCAGCAAAGAATCCCAGCTTGCAGCCAGTACAATTAATTATTTATTATTCTTTTCATAAATATTTTCTTGGTCTAAAAAAATGTAAAAACAAAATAAATGCTTATACTCTCAAACTTCTTCAGTGTATGCACACACTAAATGGCTAATTTGAGAAACGTCATAGTATTAGTTTTTACTTACGTATGTCAGAAAGCATTTGTATCTTCATGTCAGATTTTTTTCTTACCTGATAGCTTTTTGTGGAGTGTGCATTTAAAGCTAAATTGCAAATTGGATTCTGCTGTTAACTGAGGGGCCTATTCAGCAAAAATTATATATAGGCATTTTTCAGAAGGTCGTGGAATCCATCTTTGCTGAGGTGATGAAGCAGGGAACTCCTTTTGGCTGCAGAGTCACTTTTGTCCGGATCTGCCTGGCCATTCCACAGGGGAATTCATTGCATGAGGTTTGGTGTTTGCTATCGCACACTCATCCATCACTGAAAGGTTGTCCTATCTAGGGGTTAATTTTATTGTTATTTGCTTGAAAATCAATTGAATTAAGCTTGAGAACTAATGGTATATTGCCCTAGTTTAAAAATAAACATTCTGGTGTTTGGCTGCTACTGGCTGAGATTTTGCACAGTCAGCACTAGCAGGAATCTTTTAATTTCATGCTTTGCCCACTCATCTATTGCACTGCCAGTTGCAACCACCATGGTGCCAAACAAGTAAAAATATAGATCATATAAAAATATAGAGCATCGTTGATGCTGGTGCAGCATAGGAAGTGCATTACTGGGGCAGCTACTCTTCAGATGGAAATAGCATATTGAAATCCTTTCTAGTCATCGTTGGCTGCTGTCTGTTGTGACCTAGAGAATCCAAGAAAAAAACAGTAGTCTGTTATTTTTTTCTCTTCAGTACCAAAAGCATTTTTCAGTGTCTTTAGCTCATATACAGTGATGGATATTGTAAGGGTTAAAACACATCTGAAAATTAATCAACCCTCAACTGGCCTTTTTTCGCTGGAGTTGTGATATGTAAGTTGACCTCGAGGTGTGCTAATAATATATGTCAAAGATATTTAGCAGGCTTTTGCCATACGTGCCTACATAGATATGGTGGGCATGTGACTGGACTGATTATGGACCTGAAGGCTCTTCCCCTACAAAATATGTGTATCAAGTCAAGAAAGGTCAGCCTGCAATAAGGGTATTTAAAAAAGAGAGCTTCGGCTGCCTAGGCACAGTTGGAAATCTAATACCTATTTAAGCAGCAAGGTTTTACAAGTAGTCTGGTGAACCTATTTAAGAGACTAAAATTTCCTGAATAAAAAGGGGAGAGAAAAACATTAAGAAATTTTGCTGAAAATGTAGGAAAAATCTTTGGTACTGTTTGTAAACCAAAGGACTTAAAAGTCAGTTATTCTAAAACAGGGGAGGCAGCTAATGTCTGTTAGGTGTTGCTCCCCAAAATAGCACACACAAAAAGCAGAGCTGTAATAGAAATGATTTGGGGGCATTTTTATTTTTTTTTAATTATAAGAAAAAATATATATGCTAATGGGACTGTGCTGTTTTTTGGGTGTGTTTCTTAACATTTTTTTTAATGGTGAGAATTATTGTTTTTGTAATGCGAAATGCATGAAGGAGAAATGGTGACAATGAATGTGAGCGAAAGCACACCAGAAGAAAGCCAGGCCATGCATCTGGAAGCTGGGAGTTTTGAACAGCCTGAGCTCTGCCTGACAGAGCAGAAGCCTTGTGGAGGGGACCTGCTATTCCTGCACACATCCAACATTCTGATCATTCTAAAAGGATTGTGCCTTGTTTCCCTTTCTTCTTTGAGATCACACTAGTTTTACAGAAAAAAAAATAAAAAAATAGTTCCTTAACTGTATCCACTGGTATTTTAAGACTAATAAATAATTCTTCACAGTCACTCAATCACTCTTGGTGCAGACTTCAAAAGATAATTTATTTTGCAGATAGACACCTCTGACAGCACTCTGGAGGCCATCCTTTCAGGCATAGCCACTTTCAAGAAACCAAGAATAAAACATCCTGCTCGATCAGGTTTTTATGTGATGAAGCCACTCCTTGATAGAGAAATCTAATCAGTACACTGGGGAAGAAGGGGGGCTCTACTGCTGTCCTGTTTCATTATGGTTTCCTGTCCTGTTAACTAAGGAAATGGCCAGTAATGTGCTTGCCGATCTTATCGGCTCATACACAAGCACCAACTGGGAAAGGAGACTGAAACCGTGAATGCCTGGAGGAACTCATGATGTCCAGCAGATTCTAGACATGGGAATGGTGGTGGGATATAAAACAGAGAAACACAGGTAATGGGAGAGAGCTGGGTGAGCAGAGACGGGTTTCAGAAAAAAATAAGCGACCTAGTTTTGTTTCACTAAGCATAAACTTGTTTTTTGCTGATAGGCAACAAAATAGCTAACATGTTACAAAATTATAGATCATACAATTTTTTCTGAAGTCCACTGGTAGGATAGTTTAAGTGCTGTCTGTCTTGGGGAATGTCTTTGAAGAACTTAGGCAGTACCTCTTGTTTTTTATCTTCTCGTTTCCCTGTCTCAGGACAAATTTCCAGTATTTCCTTGGTGATGCAGTTTGAGTAGGGCTGTCATAATGAGCTGCTGTGGCACCACACTTTAGTCCGCAGACGTCAACATGGTCTTTTGTGCAAGATTAGGAAAATGTACTAATAAACATTGTATCAGCTTGACTCTTTTGAAAAATGCTTTTTTTTCTTATTTCTCTTCATATTGCAAAACAGAGATTACTGCATATCAAGAGATTAAAGCCTTCACTGGTAAAGAGACATTCATATGAATGAAAATAATTTCTTTCTGTGCATTCTTTTATCCAAGTAAGTGAACTTCTGGGAGATATACTGACTTATTTCATCAGGAATTTTAATTCTGAAGGGAAACTAAATGGAATAGAAACTCTGTTTCTAAATATCTAAGGTTACAACTTTGCTGTAACTGGAAATGTAACTCCCTGTTATGGTAATATTTGATCCACTTGCTGATTTCTCAGCACTGTTTGGATTACTTAAAAATGTCTCACCATAACAACATTTTCCCCTTTTCTGTTTCTTATGGTAAATGTGTTTCTTTTTCTTATGGTAAAAGATTTTTTTGGAACTCTTTTTGTGAAGTTTCAAAATAAATAAAATTTACAGCTGGTGGAGAACATAGTTTTTACATACTGGACCTTATCTCAGTAACCAATTTTTTCTTATGTCTCAGAACTCTCATTAATTTTTCACAGGCTTGTGATGGATAGTTTTTATTTATTCACGTCTGAGGTTCTGTTGTGTGAAAAGGACTCATTTTATAACATTACATATTCATGGCTTGGGATAGATGGGATAAGGAACTTATTATTAATGTGTCACAGTGGGAAACTTACTCTGGGTTCATTTGCGAATCTTGTTAAATGTGGTGCGGTCAGCAGACAGTACTGAAGTTTTTGATACATTTTATTGGAGAAGGGCAAAGAGGTTCAGTGATGCTTCCTTATCTAAACCCTGCAAGTAAGATGGTGTCTTTCTAAATGCATTTGAAACATGTCAGTAACACAAGGGTAGAAGCAAAATATGCTTGAGCAAAACTAAAAGTCAGAACCACACAATTTTTTAGGACTGTTTCCAAGTGTAATTTGGGTCAAAATCTGTTTAAATGCAGTTTGCTTAATTGAATATTTTTTTATGTCCGGTAAAAACATAGGAGTTACTTGCAATATAGTGAACTGATAGAGTATTTCAAAACATGTAACTTGATTTGTAACTCGATTTGTTATCTGGAGTGACTCATCATGGCCAAATTTCACTGAGATTATTTTGTTAATGCACAGTTGTAATTTGTAAATCCTGTTCCACATATACATGCAAAAATGTATGTATGAAATGTATGCAGTGTATAAAATAAGAACTGAAGAGGTGAGGTTTGGTGTGAACTCCTATTTTAGACTTCTAGTATTGGATCTGTTTGAAAACAACCAAATACCCTTTTTATAGGGTCACAAAAATATTCGTCTTCAAAGCAGAACATTTTGTACCTCTAAAATTTTAAAGTAGAGGCCCTTTCCTGTGTATGCTCAAAATGAAAACTTTTATATTAAATAGTTCTCTCCTTGTTTTCCTAGATGGAGAAATGGACAAAGAGAGGAAGTCTAAGTTAGCTATGCTTCTCTCTTCCAGTTATTTATGAAATATTGTTACCTTTGTACTTACATTA
Source organism: Anas acuta (assembly GCF_963932015.1). Classification (NCBI taxonomy): domain Eukaryota; kingdom Metazoa; phylum Chordata; class Aves; order Anseriformes; family Anatidae; genus Anas; species Anas acuta. Next base: position 6,515,798 of record NC_088988.1, on the reverse strand, counting down.
TTTTTGGACATCTAGAAAAAGATTATTATTTTTGAGTGTGCTAGAGATGAATCCATTTTTTTTTAACAAAGTAGATCATGGGTGAATATATTTACGTTTAAGATGTCTGCAGTTATTCAAATATTTAAGAACATATTCTCAAAATTCAATTGAATTATAATTTCTTCTTGTTGTTATGTATTTTCTTTCTTTCAAAAAGAATAATAGAATATACCAAATAACTTTAAGCAACTTAAGCAGTTTGAGATGACCGGGACAAGACAATTTATGGTGGCTGTATTTTAACAGAAAAGTTACGGTGATGCTAAGTGTTAGCTTTATTAGGGATCCTATCGTTAGGTCAATGGTATTATATTGTCATTTATAATAGGAGAGCTGGGCAGTAAGAAAACTATAGTCTATTAAGAGTTTGTGAGTGCGTGTGTGTGTGTATACAGTGAAATAATATCTAGTGTAATGTGAAGTGACAGTCAAAATTACAGCTTTTCTCTTGCCGCAAGGGTACTTCTCTGCCAAGTATAGTAATATTGTTGTAGCAGTGTTCAAGGTTGTCAGCAGTTCTTGGTTACTCTGCAGAGAGCCATAACTGTGTGTGGAAGCAAGGAGCTTCCTGTCGAGGGAGATACTATAATTTTGATATATATTTGTTGGTGCCAAACTGCAATTAAATAGGAGGCGTTGGAAGAGGTTTTATTTAACCAACTCAAATTTGATGATTAATTAGTTAAAAGCAAAATATCCAAAACTATATCCTGCTCTTACATGAATGTAGTCTAAATTATAAATTTATCAGACATTTGTGGATGCACAGAAAAGTGTATTTTTACCAAATAAACTTTATTTCTGCTGATAAACTTGGGATCACCAAGAAAGTGTAGGACATACTGTATTTTGCTAAAATATTAGCACTGAGGCTAATTGTCTATCATAAAATTATTTTAAGGCATAGTTATTGACTTCAGTTTTTTAGACGTTGGCATGGAGACTGTTTCTTCACAAAAGCGCATTTTTTTCAGGATGAGTCAGGACTAAATGTGTCACAAAACTGTGTATTAACCATATTGGAAGCAGTAAAGATTTTCTTCCATTTCCCCACTTTGAAAAGGCTGATAATGGTGTCAGCACTTATATTCAGTTGACAACCATTTTTCTTGATGATTAGATTAAATAAAATGAGGTGAGGGGAAGAGGTGCTTGAAAAACGCTGCTTTAAAGAAAACCAGGCATTTTCCTGCTGTCCTTCAGCATACACATACTTACATGATTTATTATTGGCATGTTGAAAATACAGTGATATGCTAAGGGACTTGCCGAATGGAGCCTAAGAATTGCTTAGCCAAAGGATTGCCTGAAGGATTACTTAGCCAAAACCCCCATTGACTTTTGCTTAATAGTTTCCAAGTGGAGCTGCCGATGCACGTTGCGACGTACTTCCCTATGCTACACCTCCAGTCCTTTCTTCCTTGATTTCTGTGGGTATCTGTAGCCTGCAATGCCTCGGTATGACTTGCATTACAGGATTTGATACTACAAGCTAAATGGAAGCCACAGGATCTAGCACTTTTTTTTTTTTTTTTTTTCCCCCGATGGATTTATATAGAAAGAGAAGACAAATCCAAAAATATATTGTGAATAACTTCTGAATATTTTTAATTTAGCTACAACCAAAATAAATCTTATCTGCCTTATGCGGAAGAAGGGAAATAAAAAGCAAGAGACTTCCTGTAAGTTACTTTTTAAAATGAAAACTTGGTGCTCAGCGGGGAGTTTGCACAACTGGAAGTTTTTCTGCTGATATCTTAAGCGCTATCCATTTATCCCAGAACAGCTTGTACGTTTAACTTAGTCTGGAAATCTTCTATGTCTTATTTAAAAAAAATGATTATATGCTGAAGTTTACAGATATCTTAACTAAAATTATACCTTGAAGTGGCCAACAAATCAAAGTAGTGCCTAAAAGTAAAATGAAGCAGTAGCATTGTTTACAGTTTGAGGCCCATCCTCAGCTCCATGCACAAAGGTGTTGGCCAAGTGCATTGTGATGGCAATTTCCCATAAGAAATAGGAAAGATGCTACAAAGAAAAGTTATGAATATTACAGAAATACCTGTTTTATGATACTTTTCTTCATGGCTTCCCAGAATGCTTTGACCTGTATTTCTGATGCTTGTCATCAGCACTAGAGCTTTCTTTTCTGGAGCAAGGCAGTAGGCTTAGAATCTGGGCATGTTATTAGAGCTATATACTCTGATCTGCTTATTTATTTATTTATTTATTTATTTATTTATTTATTTATTTATTTATTTATTTATTTAATATGTAAAATACAGAACTATCTTATGATTTTCTGCATCATGTTTTCAGAATTTCCTCTGGCTGTTGGGTTTGTGAACACATGTCTTTGTTTCTAATTCCTTTGATGCCACTAGAAACTGTTTTTTTCCTATGAAGCCTTACCTCTTCGTATAAAATCATTAGTGGTCAGGAGGTGATCAAACAAACGTTTGCATGCAAAAATTCATGTACCAATGTACACCTAACTCAGCATCTTTAACCTAAGTGGACTTGGTATCCTGTGTGTAACAAAGCTGTTTACCAAATGTAAGTTCTTTCAGAGTGCTATATTAATATGTTGGGTTTTCTTTTAATTGAATTAGTATATTACACACTGAGACAGATTATTTTCTGTGGCTTTGCAGTTGCAATTTGAGAACAGATACAATCTTCTTCAGCTGAAGAAGAAAGCAATGTCTGCTCTTGGTTTTCTGAAGCTTTCCTTCTTCAGACAACGTATTTAGATACACAATTTGAATCTTTCTGAAGAAATAGAAAATGAAAAATTTGACCCCTCCTTCAAAGCACTGGTAACGCTGTGACAACAGTGGGTTGAGCTAAATTCAGCTATGTCAAGCAAGAACTATAAAAGTAGATAGATTGCCCTCTAAGCTTCACTTTATTGGATATTGTAATTGACATATAGTTGTCATTTATAATCATCTGTCCATTCCTGTGAGTTGGGAGCAGTAAAGTTAATTGTGGCTGCTCATTTGCATTAATCTCACCTCTGAAGGGTACAGTAACCCATTAATATCATGTCATGATGAATTATCACAAATAACATTGAACATATTGATTAATGATCTCTGAGATTTGTATCTCGTTAAAACATTTTGTTAGCTCTTTAAACTTTTAAGCAGACAGTCAATGTATGTGGGAGAGGTTTAGAGATCACCCAAGAGGTGATGAAAAGTTATGGAATACATTTTGAGTCACTAATTAAAACTTGTTTATAAGGTTTTATACTAATTTTTAAAATGATTTTTCTTTCTGAAGGTATAGGGCTTGCAAGCTTTTAATCACAAAAATTGTAGTTGATTATTCATTGTTTACAATTTGCGTTATACGCAAATTTGCAATTTTGCGTATTTTACAATTTGCAATAACACAAATTTAATTTGCGTTAGAGTTGGGATGATATAAGAAAAAACAAAGAGCATTAAAAATTGGAAATTGTCATATTTCTTTGTTTCTATTCTAGAACAAAAATCATATTCAGAGTAGCATTTATTTTTGTTTTAAATACATAGTTGGTGGTCATGTAATTTGAAGTAGCTGGTAATTAAATATTTTAACATTTTTATTATTGCCTGCTAAAATTTCTGTAAGCTTAGAAGCATAAAGAGTTTAGGGAGGAAGGGAATTTACACCACAGTTCAAGAAGGTGACTTGGCAAGATAGAGCTAACTCCTTTGCATATCTGAGTATTGTGTTTCAAGAGTCTATGAAATATGTAGTATTTTAAATCATTCAGCAAATTGCCTTTTTGTAAAGGTTTCTTTGTCTCCTTCCACGTGAAGTTGCTGTATTTGAGTGGGACCTTTTTAATAAATGATGACTCTAGCAGACCCTAGATCTACATTTGAGACAGACGTTTCCCTTTCTTCCACCTGCAGTAAATTGCCAGTATAATTATTTCAGGGGAAACTACAGAGATTCTTTTTTTGTTTGTTTGTTTTAAGATCTGAATATTACTGGTATTTCTTTTCTCATTGTTCTTTTTCTTGAGTCTGAGGAGGGTCACATACACAGAATATTTTGGGTAAAAGCAGTTTTTCAGTCTGTCTCATTCTGTTTCACTGGGTGAAGCCAAGGAAGGAGCCTGTTTTTTCTGTTGGTCCTTCTCAAGAACTAATCATAACCTTTTTCTTCGAACCATTGCCCTTGTTACCTAGGATGAAGCTCACAGACTGCCAAACTTTGAAATAAGCTAGTTTTGTAGACGATGCTAATATGAAGATTAGAGCAAGAAAACCCATCCTTTCTAACTTGAAGATATGATATGGCAAATCTTCACAGATGTGCCATGACTTCTGCTACTCTGGACGTGTACGGTGGCTAACTGTCGCATTGCCCTTCCCCAGCCTGGGATTTTTTGTGTGCTAACTAACACAATTTTAACTTATTTGCTGGCTTTTCTAGCCAACCCCTACAATCTTCTTTCAGTAATTCCTGAGAGTCCGTTTCACTGGCACACGAGGCTGTAGAGTGAAGGATTATATTCTAGCTATAATTTATGATTAACTAGATTTATGGCTGAGATCCCAAAACAGCTTCAGTAGTGTGGCCTGAGGAATTGAAGAGAAAATGGAGACTATCATTCTGAATTGTTTGCTTCTCTGGATTTCAGAAAAAGTATCTGTTATTAGTTGTTGTTTTTCTTTTTTTTTTCTCTTTAAATATATGATTTGCAGTTGTGAAACAATCAATTCAATTTCACACCAAAGAATTTAGCACTAAAACATGTATTAAAATCCTCAGCCCTTGTGTTATTAAACTATCTGGTTTAAACGTTATTGCCACGTAAAGCTGATGCAGTGAATAATGCATATTAGACATCATGCCCCCCTGTTACTATACTCCACCTCCCCTACAGGGGTGTGGGGGGACACGAGTAGGGTTCATTTTCACCCATGGTATTAATCCTTATTCATTTGAAAAACCTGCTAACGGAAATATTTCCTTTCAGCTCATTAATCAATTGTGATTTTCATTCCCTTGTTTTGTAAAAGCTGTTGCAATAAATACTTTTTTCACAAAGCGAAAATCTAAGAGATGGATGCAGCAAGCGTAATTAATAGCACCCAGTTACAGAAGATCAGCAAGTTTGTGAGATTCACATGCTGCTTTACCATATGGCTGCCCAGTAGGCGAAAAATTTGATTAATGTTTTGAAGTATTTTTTTTTCAGCAAATATTACAGCCCCAGATGAGGAATTTTACTTTCGAGTATTGTTAGACTTAACTAAGATAACAGATCTTTTGATTTAAAGCTAAATAATATTTTGATCTCCTGAAACTCTACATGCAAAAGAATTAGTCTTGCTGTATAAAGAATGGGCCCTATAACTTATCTATAATTCAGCCGAAAATGGTTAAAAATTTGTTTCATCTTAGCTTTTTATAAGTTGATTGGTTTAAGAAAGCAGTTACAAGTGCATGAATTTTTGTAAAAAGCATTTCCGCTATCAAAAAAAAAATATAACAAAATCGAGTTATTCTTTGTAATTTGTCATGCTGTTTTCCTTTCTACTTATGTGAAAAAAAATAATAATCAAAGTTGAGCAGTTTGCTGGTAAACAATAAGAAGATAATATGTGGTCACTTCAGTAAAAAATTACTTTAAATAACATTATGTTAGCAAAACCATATGATGTATTTGCTTTGCTTTGTGATAATTGTAGTTAGTATTTAATCTATTGATTTCTCCACCCCCTCCCATACATGCCATGTTTACCTGAAATGAAAAATATTTACAGAAACGCATCTGAAGAGTATCACAATTTAGGATTGAGTGCTCTCATGCACAGCTAACACACAGCAGGAAGTTTTGCTTTTCTCTCAAATTCTCAGTTTAATACAAGGCACATCAGCAGCTGGTGAAGAACAGATTCAGGGTGCTGAGCCGAAATGGAGTGGAGAGCAGCTTTGAATGGAAGTCTTGCTGAGCTTCCAGAATGCTGAAGATAAAGCATTACCTAACACTACTTTGCCACTTTGGTTTCTTCTAATTGCTTCAGGTAATGCTGAGGTTCAGAGTCTGGTGGGATGCTAGGGCTGAAAAATGAGAATTTCTGCATTTAAAGTTTTGCATTTTATTTTTATTTTTTTACAGTGATATCATCTTAGAAATCATTAATGGACTGTAAGGGTATGGTAACATGGAAAATAATTCAAGTATCTGTCCATATCCCCAAATCAGAGATCTTGGCACAAAGTGCTGAATATATGAATAAAGTGATAATATATTGTTTCATGGGAGGGAGTGGGACCTCAAACCTAATAATAAAATAAAGCTGAATAAAAATAAAACCTTCAGTTGTTTCTAACCAAAATTTTCACCACTGACAATTCGAGGCAGTGCATGACAATAGGTGGTGTCCAGTTGCATTAGTTACTGCTGTTAAACATCATAGGTAGGAAACCAGCTGTGAAGTTGGTGGTTTTTTTTTTTTTTTTTATGAAAAGCTTAAAAGCTTAAAAGAGAGCATTTCTGAGGTAGTGAAATTGCAGGTTTTACTTTGGGAGAACACAAATGTCACGACAACTTGTGCTTTAGATTAACAGATAGCTAATGGATGACAAAGCAATGTGACCAAATCCATACCCTTAACATAGAAGGACGGATTGAACTATTTTATTCGACTGAGATAGGGCAGTTAATTAAATTGATACAAGCTTCCCAGGCTTGTGATGTCTAGAGACCAGCATTAGATATTTTTTTTAACATTACCAGATTTCTTGTGAATTGTATTAAGTATGAACACTTTTATTAGAGTATTTTCCGTGTATTATCTTTTTTCTTGTCCATATAAGTCTCTCTTGTCAGTGATTTATTTCTAATTAGAACACATTTTATGCTATAAGCCTATGTAATATGCACCAGTGTTTCCCTTAACCTGTGACTAAGCTACATGCTGATATTAAGATACTGTGTTATATGCTCGTAAAAATGTAGAGAAATTGATATTTTAGTATTTAATTTTCTTTTCTCCTAGTTTTGGTTCAGTTATTCAGAGGATAAGTATTTTCTGTGGTTTAATAGTGGGACTGTATTTTTAATTGATATTGTCTGCAGAAGAGGGATGCTTGAAGCTGCTTGAATTGTGTGATTAAATTATAGCATTGGATGCAATTAGTACTTAATCTGAAAGGGTGGGGGGTTTTGGGGGTGTTATTGTGTTTCATGTTGCTTGGCTTTTTAATTCCTTAAATAAAGGAAAGTGTTTACCTGGTACTGTGACAGACGTTCCCTGTTAATGCTCACATTTTTAACTGTTTCAGAGTTGCTGTTCTGCTTTAAATCTGTCAGGAAGGTCTGTAAGGGATTGTCTATATGAAGAGACTGTAGAGTGGTCACTCTAAAAAGCTCCTTAGTGTAGTACTTTGAATTTTAAATCACACACATAATTCAAAGGTAATGTAACTTTCAGTGTTGAACTTAAGTCCATTCAGTTAAATGGAGAAAAATGAGTGACATAAGGAATGAGTTATTGATTTGTTGTAGGAAAATGACTTCTGTAATATAGGAAGTATGGTAAAAGGAACAGCTTAATTATTTAGGGGGCACCGTTGAAAAAAGTGCTTTTGCAGCATTGCAAATTGTCTAAATAGGAGTTGTACAACAAGGTTTTTTTGTAATTCTTTCTTAAAGACAAATTGTAGTGGTTTATTTTTTTTACTCATACGATGGAGCTCATATGGTTGCAAAATATTTTTGTATTTGTGCAGCTGAAGCAGAAAAGCAGGCAACAAAAAAACGTGCTTAATGGTGAAGGCACAGCAGCTTTTAACTGTTTTGCAGCTATTTGCATTATGTGTGTATTGAGGACTGAGGGCTGGACAAGAAAGAGACAAAGTTATTCTGTTTTTAGTAGGTGACACGAACTTTTAAAATATGAATTTATCAGATAAATATATGTGACAGTTTATATTTGTTCTAATAAATTTTTAAATATTGTATTTGACGATTTATAAAATATCAGATAAGATATATTTGCTTTGGCTTTTTCCATATGGTCGGTCTTTTGATTTAGTAGTATTCTTTGCTGAAGGACTACAGTATCATGTTATTTTGACTGCAGCTCACAATTTTTGGCAACATCTCAGATAAACAGAATATTTGTGGTTAATTGGTTGAACATGTTCAACAATTATAATTATATTAAAACTGTAATGTGTTTGAACATTTGCCCACTGCAGGCTGCTAATATGCACTAACTTAAATTTCTGTCTTTATGACTGGAGCTAGCTTGTAGCTGGTTTTATTGAAAAAATCTGTGCTAAGTTTGAAAGTGTATGTGTTCCAGGGTACCTAACAGCACCAGTCTGCTTTAGAGTTTGACGTGGTGCACTATAGATAGGCCTGTGTTTTTAGGGATGTAGAATTTGGTCTTAAAATTTCTTTTATTCCTGAAATGAGATCTGTATATGCAGTATTCCTGAAAAGAAATAGGAGTCAGTAGTATTTTTATTAAGTAACTTTTCAAGGATTCTATTTTTTTTTTCTATCAAAGACTTTCAAATGAAAGTAGGAATTGGAAACTTCTACACTTTCAATGTTTTGTTAAGTCCCAAGCTTGTGATTTATATTTGCTACTGCACTTTAAGGCAATGACAGCAGGCTAAGTACACAGTTAATATAAAAGAAGCATATATACATACATATATAAAAATAAATTAATATAGAAGATTAAATTCTAAGAATGCTAATGGAATTAGGCATGTTTAGGCGTGATTTTCAGTGGAATTTGAGTGCATGATTTCCTTTTTGTGTTTGTTTGTTTGTGACTTCTGCTTGAAAGTTTAAAACAATCTGATTTTGCTCAAGAATTGTAAGCTGCTATTATTGTAGGGTAGGTAAATAGTGCTGGTTTTGACTTAAAAGCTTTGGCAGTTGATTACCTGAAGAGCCACCATTGCTTTGTCTGGATGATACCCTGCAGCTCTAAAAAAAATAGAGGCAATTATGCTTGCAGCCCCTTGTTTTAATTGAGTGAAGCCTAATGACTTCTCTTCTATAATGCTCCATGGACTCAAAGCTGTGCATGACAGACTCCCCAGGGATCTGCCGCATAGCCTTTCCCAAACACATGTTTTTGGGGAAAGTAACTGAATGGAGGGGTCAGCCAGAGGCTGAAGCTGGCACAGCAGGAAGCGAGAAGCAGCACCAGCTCTGTCCCCAGTGATGCAATCAGCCTGCTTTCTGTTCTCTTTGGATATTTCGTCCCTTGTGCTGGTTGGTGTTGAGCTCATTTGTGTTCTGTCTTGATTCCTTCCCTCGTTAGGTTTCTCTTCATCAGTAGCTCCTTCCCTCTTTCTGTGTCATATTATGAAAAGGTTTCTGTGTTTATATGATCACATGCTAAATGTTTTCTTATCTTTTGCATGTCTTTTAAAATTTAAATTCAAGGATATTTAGGGTGTGTGCTTCTTGAGTGTGTTTCTAGCCTCAGAGAGCCTGCAGCTTGTCCCTGGAAAACCAAATTACTTTATTGCAGTAATTTCATCCTTCTGTTCCTGACTTTCCATGTCTCAAAAATGAATCTGATTTTCCTCATGGCCCTGGTAAAATACTTTGAAATATATTAAAAAATAAAAAATAAAAATTAAAAAGTAAGTAAAAAGGAACAAAAGAGGTACAAACCTCTTTAACTACAGTATAGCATATTGAATAAATGGTGGTTTACTCTCGGGTTTCTGTAGGTTAACCAAGGACTTCTCAAATCTGGGGTTCTCCTCCCCACTCCCCATATGACAGCAAGATGTGCTCTTGTTGGGCAGGAGGAATCCAAGCCCCTTGGGCCAAGTGGGAGCTGCGCCCCTGGGAAGCCCATGTAGCCCGCCTGAACAGCACCGACCATGGCAAGGCACCCAAAGTAACAAAATGCCATGAAAACATGCAAGACAAAGAACTGAGTAGTAATAAAATAAAGTGAATAAAAAATAATTAAAATAAGTTTAAAATAAGTAAGTAGTTTTGAGGGGAAAGCTGGTGATGAGCAGTGATAGAGGTGACCATATCCCACCAGCTGTCTCTTTCCCTGCTACTCAGAGCCACTTCTTTACTGGTAGGGTCAGTTTTGGAAGACGGACTTAAGTGCTTGTGTGCTAGAGGCTTTTGGGAAAAAGTCTGACAGTCTTCAGGGAAGTCAGCCTTTTAACTGCTCCACTTTTGCAAAGCCAGACCTGAAACAGGCAACTAGAGAGGATGCTCATGGGGACAGAGGGAACATTGAATCGAACAGCGATGTTTAATTGTTTGGGCACTGATCCTGCAACAGGGTGGGAAAGTGTGTCTGATCATGGAACTCTGATGGAATGAAAGCTTTGAAAACATTTCCCTTGATCCAATTAGTCTGTATTTCTTGAGAGATTTAATTCCTCATGATGTTGGAAATAATGACTAATGGCTATCTCAGAATGTGGCTAAATTAAAATCATGCAGGATTACCTGTTCAAAGAGAATCTCTATTGCGTAAGTTTATACTGGTAATTATCTTTGGTTTATTTATTTATTTTTGGACTGCTGATATAAAAACATAACTTTCTCTTATTATTTTAATATTCGCTTTTCTTCCTGCATGGATCATTTATTTGTGAACTGGTTATTTCAGTACAGGCTCAAAGGTAATTTCATGGTTTATAGAATTTATATCTGAGTGTTTAATGAGGAAAACATATTGTTTTCTAACACATGAAATAGAGAATCTTTCATTATATTTTTATTTTCCTTCTCTAATATTACATGTATATCAAGTTCAGAGCCTTGAATACACCTAAGTATAAAATCACTCCTTTTCTACACATGGGAAATATGAATATTTGCGACTCAAAAATCAACATGCACAGACTTAGGAGGTGATTTTATTTTTAGTGAATCCAAATGATATACATTAACTACTATTTTGTTTCTGAATTGTGCTATAGTATACATTTGGAAATACAGTAACAGTATATTACTTTTCTGTGATTTAGGTTAGGAATTATTGCATTCAAATGAATTTGAAAGCCTTGGGGATAATTCATACAGGATATAAATTCCTTAGCAGACCTTTCACGAACATTATCAGATTCAATACAGTTTATGTGGTCAAACATTAATATATTATTTGATCAACTCCCCTTTTTTGCTCTTCGTTAAACTCCAGAATCTCTCTGGAAGATTTTTTTTCTTAATAATATAGATAAACTTGATTACTTGGTGTGGTAAAAATTAGCAAAGACAAGACAATGATTTCTCTTTGTTACATCAGTTTGTGGAATTGTCCCATTCCCAGAGTGACTTCTGTTGTGGTAGATCATGTATTAATGAAGGACACTAAATATCAAATTTACTTTGAGCCCTTTCTAGGTATATTTCCTGAGAGCTTTCAGTTTATCTGTTGCACTGTTATCAATGCCTTTTTACTCCAAATCAGAGTCATTATCTGCTATCTAGATTGTGTTTGTTGTGTGGCTCATGCCTTCGATTTACAATTGTGTAAACTGGTGGATGCTTTCAGCATCAGTTTGATCTTTTGATGGATCAAGAGCTTTTCTGGGCTGCCTCTTTAAGTACTTAAAAATACATCTGACTCTGATATTTTGGCAATTTTACATCCTGTGTTAATTATACTGCAAAGCACAAAATCTATCATCAGTTTTCAAAAAGTGTCTTAAGCCTAAAAGGCTTTTGAGCACTTGTGGCTGATTTGACGTGATGAAAGTAACCTTTAAAATAGCTTCTAAGTTTCATGATACAGCAGGAACTAATTCCACTTCCTTGGAGTGAAGGTTTGAAAGAATGGGGCTCTTAAGTCCAAAAACCAAAACCACCAAACCAACCCCAAAACATAAAATGTGCCCAACAGTTTGAGCCTTTTCACAGCAAAGATTAAATACAGACTTTTACACTGGAGTGGAGTAAGTATTGTAGTAAAGGACTGCTCGGTAGTAATACCCTTGTGCTGTTGATTAATCAAAAGTTCATGTGAGTGTCTGAAATTGTAGAAGTGAGTGGTGCACATGCTGGAGTTGGTGTCTCCCTGTCCTCTGTTCATCATTTGCCGTGTCATCCTTCAAGTATTACTGTATTGGAGATAAGTAAAAACCTCTGTAATGTGCTCGTTCTACATTGCCAAGGGAATCAGGCCAGGAATGGGCACACAGGCTATGTGAAGTTATTCAGTCTCCGTTAAGTAGGCTTATGGATGTGTGACTCAGAGTAGGCTATCTGCTTTTGCCAGGAGTATTTTTCTGAACAAGTTCAGCCTGGTTTACAGGGCTTAAAACTTCCCCAGATGTCATGGGATTGACAGGTGGTAGCTCTCCGCTATGTGCCCAAGTTACAGAAAAAAAAAAAAATGCTCTTGTAATGCTGTTCTTTTTGCTTCTTTAACCCATAATTAGTCTGAATAACAAACCCTCTACAAAAACAAACATCTTAGGTTTCGTTGGTGGCTGTCACATTGTGGAACATGGCAGAAGCCAATACTTAGAGGTGAGGATCCTAGAAGATGTGCTGTTGAACTTTATTCTCATCACAGTTGTTTTGCTCTTGCATGAGAGGAGGGACTCTGTGGGTTTTCTAGCCATCCCAGAAGTCCAGGGATCAGAATGTGTTTCTGTTCCTTGTTGTCAGATGTGACTGATCCCCAAAGAAGAAAGGACAAGATGTACAATACTCATTTTGGGGAACTCCAGAAAGCTCTGTGCTTTGCTGGAGAGGTATACTTCTCAGTGGGCTTCTTGTTTGATGTTTTTTGTCTGTTTTTTTGTGTTTTTTTTTTTTTGTTTGTTTGTTTGTTTTGTTTTTTTTTGTGTTATTGTTTTAGGATGGCAGCCTCTTGCTTATGTAGCTTTCATGATGATTTAGTGCTCATAAGACATCACTGAATATCAAGGAAGCCTTAATAAATCTGAATTGGTCTCTGTGTGAATGGAAATGAAGATGTGTTTTTATTTCATGTTGGGATGATAGAATGAATTATGTCAGAAAGCTGTCTCCTAGAGGAAGTGGGAATTCTTGAAAAATAGAAAGAATACAATATCCAGAAAAGAAAACTAAGATCAGCAGCAAGAGCAGAAAGGCTGCTTCACTGGCCAAGGACATCCCCACGGCGCAGGACCTCAAAACCTCCATCCCAGGTGCTGATCCTCCTGATCCTCCTCCGGCAGTCCCAGAGGAGGCATGGGCATGACTTGGATCCTGGATCCCACTGCTGTGTCCAGGCAGGAGCAGAGGAGATGGGGAAAAAGACAGGACTGGAAATGAGAGAGGTCCAAGGTACATGTGGAAGACAGGGCTGATGACAGCTACACCTAAGATACAGTAAGGGCTGCAGAGCCAAAAGGAGCTTGGATGGAGCCCCTTGGCCACAGAGAATAGGGCAAGTTACAGAGGAGGATGTGCACTCAGGGATATGTCACTGATGATCTGGGATAGATGCTTCCAGTAATAAGTAAATTTGAGATTTCTGGCTTCATAACAAGCATAAATTCCAATGTCCTAACTTGCCTTTATAGAGTATCATTCTGATTTCAGAATAATACTACTTTTCTGGCTGTACCCTCAGTTGCAGCACTTTGACATGTATCACCATGTTTTTATGTGAAAATCATTTCTTTTTATTGTAACTTTTAAATTTTATTTTTTTCATTAAATCTATTTTATTGACTTAAGAAAAAAAAAAAAGATTTCAGCTATATTGGTGTAAATCCAGAGGAAGTGAATTTATGTGGTTTTTATACCAGTAAGCATAATCTGACACGCTCCTGAGAAAAAAAAAAAAAAAAAAAAAAAGAAATTGTATAGTCAGCAGTCAGAGCTTCTTGTTAGAAAGTTCTTGATCTGTAAGAGTGTTATTGATAAAGGAGCTAAAAACCTCAAAATTGATTTATTTATTATCAGCTCAATACAATTTGTTTGAACACTGAACTTACTTTTTTGTTCTTCCACTTGATAAAGGTATTTGCCCGTGCTGTAAAATATAAGTTGAGTTAACCCTGTGTAGAGGCTGAGTTTGGGACCAGATATGAGGATTACCAGAATTTTGACTCTTGTTTCTGTTACTAGATGAGCTTGTGACCCAAAGCAACCTCTTAGGTCTCATTTGTATAGAGATCTGAATGCCATTAACAGTTTATATAAGTCACTAGGAATTTAACATCTTATGAGACATTTTACTATTTACATCTCTTGATTCTGAAATGGTAAAGTGCGAGTCCAGTCCCCAAGTCCTCTTTGCAGGCTGCATAGCTGCAACAAGCATCCAACTCCAGGCATGCAAATTAGGAATCAAAGTGGACTGAAAGTTGAGAGTATTTCAGGCTTTATTTTTTTTTCCTTTGGGACGATTTGTATAATTACTGGAATTACTTATTTTTCTATACTTAATTTGTCATTTTATGAAATGGTGTTAAACTGATTTCAATGGATGCTTTGATGATGTGTTTGTCAGGCAGCTAATACATTGTTGTTGGAAAGGCTAAGGAAGTACAAGTGGCATTCCTATTTTTGCCATTATTTCTGTGCTATTTGAGTGAAAAATATATATATATATATATTTGACTTTTTTAAGATCATTGATTACAAATCTTGTTGTAACTCTACTGGTTCATGCTTTCAGCTGGAAAACTGTTGCATGACAAGTCTCTTTTGATCTAAACATGTTAGTATGTGGTTTTTATACAGTCCTCGGCCTTTAAGTTAGAAAGTTAGTTCTTGTTCTGGTGAAAGAGCAGTTTTCACTGTAATTTCTTTTGCAATGGCTGGTCATGCAGTTAGAGTGCTTTAACCACTGCACAATCATGATGTGGAGAAACACCCAGAAAAAAAAAAAAAAAACAAACAGCTCCTATTGCACACAGTTAAATATCTACTTAAGTAAATCTCAAAGCTCATGTACTTAAGTGGATTTGAAAGGGAGGGAACACCAATAAATATTTTTCTTACTATGCTTGAAAACAGTTGGTGCGTAATCTGTAGATTTCTGTAGTATTGCCATGTTTTCATACTATATCTATACAAAAGTTCCTAGCACTTTTAGAGTAAGAAGAAAAATGTGTTTATGTGCTGTGTGTTTATGTGTGACAGCTTTGTTTGTTCTTCATACTATGTGGTGTTTTTCTTTTCTTTCTTGTATTATTTCCTGCCTGTGCCTCAGCAATAACCAGTGGGGCTGAAGTGGGGCTGCATGCTTATGACCACAGATGACTAGTTTGAAGGCTTATCAGCTATAACGTTTAGCAATGCAAGGCCTTCTTTTATTCCCAGCATTTACTTTTTTTTTTTTTTTTTTTTAAACCAATGCTTTAAAAATCGAATTGTATTTTATTTATTTATTTAAATTAAAATGTCCACTTTTTGTGTGGAGCAGCATTTGCTTAGTTTATACCTTAAATGACCTCGTTTGCATTTTCTTTCAACTCTATAAACTACCCTATATTTTTCTGCTGCTATAAAGGTTTGCTACCAGTCCTTCTGGAAAATTAGGTTTTAATCTTTTTCTTCCTTCTAGCCAAATAAACATACAGAGCAGTGAGAATGCAGGAATTGGGACTGGATTTATGGCTTCTTGGTGGCAGGTTTTATTCCTCCAAGTGCTGCCACTTTAGCTTTTGATGAAGTTGCATTATTCATCTCTGCCATGACTTCGCTAACTTCAAAATGGCAAATCTGCATAGATTGCTGTTGTTCAGGTGTTCTGCCTAGATTTCTTTAAACGTTGAAATGTTTTGCAGCAGTTAACTAGATAAATTAGAAACATATTGTAAATGCATTAGTTGTATCTCATGCCATATTCACAATGATAACCGAGTAGTGAAAAGTGGGTTTGACTTTAATCCATTTTTTGCTAGGTATCTTTGAATGGGTGAAGTTCCTGTGTCCACACGGGATTTATTTTCACATTTCTGCATGCTTGGATCTGGATTTTCATTTTTAAGTTAAAGCTAGCTGACCCTAGTCCTTTTAATTGCTTATGTTGTGGTCACAATACACAGCTCAGGTGCTGGAAAGGAAGTTTGTACATTTGCGGGCTACTGGTCTCAAAAGCAGGAAACCAATTTTATATTCTTTACATGACAGATATTGAATCGATAAAGCATCAACCTAAGGTTACACTTGATGTCTCTAGTGAGAAGACAATAAATCATGTTATGTGTGTACAGGTGTATTGACACAATTTCTCTGGGCCACCTATGCAAAACTGAGGGTGATTGAAACTAAACCATTAGAATACAAGTTTGATAATGGCTGATATAAAGCCATTTGAGAGTTAGTATTAAAAAATCTAAGAAGAGTGTTTGAGTCAAACTGAAAATTCATCATGTCCTGTGCCCTGTCTCAAACAATCATAGAATCATAGAATGGTCAATAGTGCATGGTTAAAGAGGGCTAGTAAATAACAGAACATGTACAGAATGATTTTTCCCTTGGTATCCACTTCTGGTCTTCTGCAATTAGCAGTCTAGGTGCTTTCAGAGGTAGGGGATGTACCTGCTTAAATAATTCAATATGCCTGGTGGCCTCATGAATTTGTTAGTTCTTGTTTTCCACCTGTTTGTATTTTTGCCTTCCCAAGTGAGTCTCGCACACGTATATTGGGGGAAAAGTGTGGGACATATGTTGAAATGGGTGGGTAAAGGAAATAGTCCATTTGTTCTATGTCTCTTTCAAAGTACTTTTTGAGAATGAAAAGCCTGAACAGTGTCACTCTTGTGTCTTGATTTGCTCATGGTGAGAACGTGTAGATCTGCCAGCCCAAGGCATTTGTATTACCATCTGCTGGCTTGAAAAAAAGAACATCTGAGAATGAAGATGGGATTATTGATAAAGCAGGTTTATCAGTAATTTTTTTTTCACTTGAGATTTTCATATCTCAACACCAAGCAAACAGTGTGGATAAACAAGTCAAATTCAATCAAGATGAAAGATTTCTGCTATATAATAAAACATAACACATGTAAGTGAAGAATGTTTTATAAATATAAAGCTGCCCTGCATTGCTGAGAATTGTTTCCATGTTTTAATATTGGCCATTCTTTTTCATAACTGGACTTGACACAGCCTAGTATATTGCAGTTATTGGATTACAGATTGAAAACCCAGTTTTACTTTTAATATATGTAAAAATATACAGAAGATGGGGATTGGGTCAGAAAACCACTTTCAACCCTGTTTAGATAATGGAGCATAACAGGTTACATTTTCTTAACTGCTAGATAGCCTTGGCATAGAGTTTGTTCTCATGCTGAGAACTAGGCAGAAGCCAGTTACACAGATGAATCTGGAAAGCACATGTGCAGGGGGAGACATTCCTTGCCTCTCCCACTGCCCCTCTAAAAGACTGATTGTACCTTCACAGCTGGAATTTGTGCCACGACGTGTTCTAAAGGCAAAAGCGTATGTTCGAGTGCTATGCTCACAGACAGTTTTGCATCTGAATTCAAATGAAAGTGAACGCTACTTTTCTTCCTAAATGAGCATAATGGTATTTTGTGGCTTTATGGGGGATTCTTTACTTGCACTTTAAATATCAAACTGTGATATTTTGTTACAATTCTGTTGTTTTCTGCAAAATCTTTCTCCTTTTTACTGCACCCCACTAGAAGACCTTTTTTTTTTTTTTTTTGTATATACTTTAGTCATTATTCCTTTATGTGTTATATCTACAGCTCTTTTCATACAAGCCACTTCTGACTTTGTCTAGATATTCAACTTGAGTTCTGGTTATGAAAAACATACCTCGCACATCTGAAGAGAACACTGATGAAATATACTTGAATCTGTAAATTTGCTGTTTGGGTAGCTTCATCTAGCCTAGCTCTGTGCTTTTATCTATATATTTTTTTTTATACTTTATACATTTTTTTTATACTAAATTGGTAGGGTTCAAAAACGTTTTTCGCTACATGTAGGGGTTCTGCAAATAATTTAAACTTCTAATGTTGTGTTCCTATCTTACTGTGTTAGAATATATCTTGCATTGCTTACTGTTGTTTCGCTGGCTGGCTAGAGAAATTTTGTGGTGAATGAAAAGCAAATTTTTTCATGTACTATCACAGAATCTGTGAAGATATCTTTTGCTTCTGCTATTGAACTCTGTAAATGATATTAAGTTGTGTGTTTGTTGATGGGTCTTTTCAGAGCAGTAGAATGATGGGGGGACATTTATCCCAGCTACCTGGTTACCTGCTCTTCACCTTGGTTCTTTCCACAGGCACTCTTGTGATCTCCATGAACTCTTGATGTGGACCACAGCTGCCAGTTTTAGAAGCAGTTGTTTGTGTAAAGAGTAAAGGCTAACAATAAGTTAGAATTTGTATGTTATAAGTTGTATACAGGTTATAATAACTTACATAAATAACTAATAAAAGCTATGTATAAATAAGATCCTTGCTATCACTTTATATTTAACCCGTATACTGTAGTTATTCAGGGACTGTTCTCTGAGTGTAAAGCATTTCCTATAGGGATTTGTCATTGAAAATTTTATGATATTAAGATTTGTAGTTAGAAGAACAAAACTAAGTCACAATTTTTCAAGTACTGGATATGCATCTTGGCCTTTCTGACCTGGCCTTGCATGACGCCTCTTGACTTCCTGTCCTGCTGTCATTTTCTTTCATATTGGTCTAGCACTTAGTCTCATTGGAATCAATAAGGTTACTCACATACAAGTGTTGAATAAATAATTAATTAAGGTGATATTACACTTGGTGCATCTTAGCAAAGGTAGTCCAGATAACTTTTTTTTTAAACTTCTGTTTGTTGCTTTTGCTGATTGCGACTCACTTGAATCTACTGACTAGCCTGACTGATTTGAACTGGGATATTCCTAAAGTGATTGATACTGCTCGGTGTATCGACAACTGGGAGAAATGGGTGTCCTGCAAATATAGAGTGCAAATCAAACTGCTTTCTAATATTTCTGTCCCGAATTTTTGACATGCTCAGTTTTAAAAATGGTAATCTTGACTGGCAAAGCATACTTGGAACTCAGTCATCAAACCTGATTACCATGCTCATCAAAACCTAAATGAAATATTTAAATAGCTTGGTGCTATAGGAAAGCTGGATAGAAAATGACAGATAAAGTGGTATCTATTGACAGGAATAGTCCCAGTGAAGGTAGCCTGAGTGCTTGACTGAGTTTTGTGTATTTGTGCTCATAGATAGAATTGCAGTAAAAATAGAAACATTTCTTGACAGCAGTTGTGTGTTGTGACATTGGGAAATTGAAATAGGCAGTTCTAAGTTTTCTGCACATCTCCTCTACACAATGGTTTTTATTATAGCTGCTAGTATGTTACTATAGTTAAACTGTAGTGAACTTTCTATAATGGGGATGCAGTTACACTGAAAACAGATGTACAGTTTCTGTGGAAGTAAAATGAGACATCCAAGGCAAATAGACACCTGATGACTGTGCCCATTGACTCTACCTATATTATTAAACTTCTTTTTTTAATTGCATTCCTAAGTGGTACAATTTGTTCCAGTAAAATAGTGTGTAAATCCAGTCTTGTTCAATGTTTTCCACAGATACACCAACTTGCTGTTTTGGTTTATAAAATCCTTTCTATTGTTTTGGTTCAGTGGAAAGAGAAATGAGGTAATTAAGAAGGAGTTTGCCCACTGTTTTCTCTGTAGTGCATAGCTATAGTCAATGCTGCCAATCTCCTTGCATACACACAATTAACAACAACAACAAAAAAAGTAAAGAAAAAAGATTCAAATATTGTTACACTGATGTACACTCTTTATTACAGAAAATACACCGATGCTTTAGAAGTTATAACATGCATTTTATGTCATCCTGTATGTTACTGGTTTATTTTGAGGTAATGTTTCATTATTGCTATACTATGATTAAATATTGAGAGTATTGCTTTTCCAATTGTTCTAGTGCAGTATTTAATGAGTGCAATTAAATGGAAAAATTGCCTTTTTAACAGATGATAGTCTATTAGTGTCTCTGTCTGTTCAGAAAAGAAAAGAAGTGAATTATTAGAATGACAAATGAGTCAAAGTTACCACAGTGATGGAGAGGTGCGATTCCCCTCCACATAATCTTCAATTAGTGATCTTTGTAAGAAGATGTTTTTCAAAAGGGTAATAGAGAAGTAATGAGATCAGAAGGAGGTCAAACCCAGCCTTCTTCGTTTGGCAGTTTGATTAATTTATTTCTCCTTCTTGCAGATTGCTGTAAGGGGCTTTTGTCACCCAGTGTTTTTCATGGGAGTCTAGTTGAAGTGACTGCTTATATTAGCCTTTTGTGTATCAAAGAATGTTCATCCACTTGGAACGGAAGGGTTCCCAATGGTTCAGATTTGATCTTTAGTACAGGCACCCGTGGATGGTTCTGAAAAGGAAATCTTTTGGGAAAAAACAATCCTTGATGCTTCCATGTGTATTCTTTTGAAGAAGAAAAAGTAAATGGTGGAACGTACTATTTGCATGCAGTGCAGCTTATATCTTTTTGAGATGCATTATGTTTAAGTCAAAGGAAAGGGAAGCAGAGAGTGACCGAAGAATGTGAAGTTGCAGTGAAGGTGCTTTTCCTACAATATCTTCCTAAAAAGTTTGTACTTGACACATGTAGCATTTTATGTATACTGTAGGCATTCTTCCCTGGCATTTTCCTTCTTGCCACCTGTGTAGAAAGCTTTCCTTCAAGAAGTAATGCGCGTCATAATAGTCGTCATTAACCTGAATGGCTGTAGCTCCATGGAAGCTCAATGCAGCTGAAGTCTACCAGTGCCCTATGCTACATGTAGTTTTACATCCATGTTTAGTTTATTCGCTAGTAGTAATTCACCTCTTTTTAAACATTCATAATAATTTTTCTATGAAACTGAAATGCCAGTAGCATTTTTCAGCCTTTTCCTCAGTTGTATTTAATGTGCACTGATCAACTTTACTCTGATGAATGTTGAATATATTTGATAGCGTTTCAATTTGGATATCAAGTCAGTTTTTCTATGCAAAGTAACATGACAGTAGAGGAGCAGTAGATTTTAATTTAATATGACATTCTCTTGCATGTGTGACAGCAATTGTTTCATGATATCCAAGAGTGAGCTATGCCTGTATTGTCCCAGTTTATGCTGAAGATAGTCACGCAACATTTATTTTTGGCTTTGGTGATGTAACATTTTGAGTTTTCTTACTTTCTCACACGTTTGCAACAATCATTTAACATAAATTCAGATTAATCTCTTTAAAATGTTTCAACAATAAGAAAAAGATACTATGGACCAAATAGGACATGAAATAATTTTATGGTATGGATGATGTAACCTCTTTTTTGCTACAGTGCTATGCAGGCTTCTGAGCAACAAGTTTAATAGACTAGCTCTTCAAATCAGCAGAAGAAAAGAATATTTGGGTAGTATGATATAGCACATGTCCTGAAATATTCACCTAAATTCATCACTGGTATAAGTCCTTTGAGTCATGCCAGCAATGAATGTGGGCCATTTTCTATGCCCCATTAGGTATGACACATACCTCTCTGTGGTTGCTGAACACCATTGCGTTCCAGTCATTTGGATGGATGTCTTTTTGAGAGAGCATGGACGGCTGCCTAACACAAGGAATGGCCTTTCCCATGGTCCTGTTTCTAGCTTTGCCATAGAAACATTGTGGGACTTCATCTGGGGATGTAGCCTCTTCAGGCTCTTCATTTTTCCATCCGTTAAATTGTAATCACAGCCTTTACTAAAGAAATGTTGTTATTAGACTATTCTAATGTCTGTAAGGGATTGGTGCAAGTGTACGTAAGCACTAGGGCCTTCTGCATCTCATTGCATGTGAACAGCTGTCAAACTATGAGGGCTTGTGGTTAGTATTGTTAGTGAAACAATTCCTGAAGAGCTCCCCACCCTGCATACACCAGAAATAAAAGAAAAACAGCCTTCCTCTTTTGTTGCTTTCTTGCCCCCTTTTTATAAAGTTTTCTTCTTTCTTCTTCGGGAGAAGTTTAGTAGCAGGTGCTAGCAACATAGGAAGTGAAAGAAGAAAATTCTCAGGCAAGTCATGGCACAAATTTAAGTCACGATTCCTGGCTTCAGCTGGGAGATCTCCTTGCCCTGTGATAGCTGGCAGAAGGTGGGAGAAGTGGTGGGGCTCCAGGACCTATCTAAAGGCAGGTTAGGGTGCAACAGGGGGTTGGCCGTCCTGCTTTCTGCCACAGCAGGAAAGTACTTTTTCAGGGTTTGTCTGGGGCTGCTAAGCCTTTTGAAAGGGAATTTACACCAAATAGTGAAGCAGACTGGGTGACTGGGTTCCTAAGAAAGGCAGATAGTTTTGTCTTTTTTTTTTTTTTTTTTTTTTGTGTGTGTGTATGATGCTGTTTGTGTAAGCAATCAGTACTTAGAGGTTCTGTACACTAAAGCACTAAAATAAACATGATAAGATACATGGTAGACTTAGATCTAGGAAGAAACATTACTATGGTCTGTAAGTGTTTGTGTAACTAGGTCTTGACTTAGTAAAATTTGCTTTTCTGTGAACTAAAATTACGTGAGTGCGTGAGTGGACAATGTAAGTTTGGCTTCAGTTAAAACTGTTCATTTGCTTTGCCCACATCTCTGACAGGCAGATGTCAGAAACTGCTCATCTACCAGAGATGTTTTCATCTGGCCACTGTCATGTTTTGAGTGGATTATTTTAAATTTATTACCATTCTGATTATTTTCCAATGTGCTGCAAGCTGTATGTGTTAAGAAGAAAAGTGACTCCTCTACAGGAGTAAGCCAAGGCTGAGTTACAACATTATAATGTATAGAATGAAATATAAAGTACATCTGTATTGTGTATATATACAGTGCAGATATTGCAGATAAAGAGGCTAAATACCAAAGGATCTTCTGCTTGCAGTGTTTACAATTGCAGTACAGAGAGACAAGAAAATTTTGTGAATTTCTGCTGTTTTCTCAGATGCTGTCCCTTTGGGAGGAATTTCTATGTATACATACATATATTTATATATAAACACATCTCATACTTATCAAACTTATCTCAGAGAACAGAAAAAGTAAAATTAGATTTTTGTAAGCTGGAGTGATGTTCATGTTCTTATTTTCAATGTATGGTAAAGTAATCTTTCAATTTTAGTTTTTAACAGTATCCTATAATATAAATAATCTAGTCTTTTCTTCTGCAGACTGTTTAATTCAGACAAGTTGAAGTTGCATCCAAAGATTGGCGTCAAATTGAGGAAACCATTCATGTAGTAAATAAGATAATTTCTTTCCACCCAAAAAGATTAAAATATAGATTTTTTTTATTATTATTATTTTTTTACTCCATATGATTTAACACATACAGTACCTGTATCTCTATGTTTCTGAATGCATTTTGGAATTAACTGCGTTTGCAATAATGCTTGTTACTCTTCTGCATTGCATTTTTTACTTGAATTTCCTGAATTTTAATTATTAAAGTCACTAAAGCTCTTCATATATTTTGAAGATACTAATAAGTGTTTATGTAATTTCAAAATGTGATGGGAAACTGATGCTCCTTATGAAAGCAAAGCTATTAAAAAATAAAGTACTATAGTTTGAGCATTATTGTATATAAAAAAAAAAAAGAAAAAATATGCCATCATTAATTTGAGACTATATATTTATTTGTGTTTCTCGCTTTTGTATCTTTATAAAATATGTTGTTATCCTGATGTTCAGCTAGTCTTTCAGAATATCAGTATTTCTGTTCATCAGTCTTTCTGCTCAATTCAAATAACAATTATTTTATATGAGTTTATGAGAAAATCCTGCTTTGTGGAAGTGGAACAAGTGTTGTTAAATATGAGGGATTTATTTGTTTATTTTTCCTTTTCTTTTGGCCAGATTTGGTTGTTGCAGATATATGTTCTTGGAATACTGTATGGAACCTGATCTGTTAGGATTATGTCTCTTAAGCCTTGCCTACAAAGGGAAGGCAGACCAAGTAGCTGTAAAATGATAGCGTGTGAACTCTTTCGCTCTTACTCCAGTGTAAGGCTGTCTTTTCTCAAAGTTTGGAAGTGTAAACATACTGGCCTACTGCAACTAAAATAGTTTCAGTCCTATGAAGTTGCCAGCTCCAAAAAGTGAGTTTCCCCTGCCACGGCATTTACAAATTTCCTCTTGGATAGATTTAGATGATATTTATCAGCCTTGCCCAGGCCTGCTTCTCATTGCACAATCTGTGCATTTTTCACCTGTCAGAGGCATGGTCTGCTTCTCATGTGTAGGTGCCGTGGTGGGATTTGCTCCAGGCATCTGTGCTACTGCTTGTGTGCTCGTAGCCTGAGTGTTCTGAGGAATGCTTTAGGAGAAAAAAGTGACTTTCACTCTAGAGTTGTTATAATGACATACTGGCAAAAACGTAAACATACAGGTAAAATAATGTGTATAAATGAAAAAAGCAAACCCTTAATATGTGAGTAGTTCTTACCCAGCTTGCAGTAAAAGCTGCTTATCCTCAGTCTTGGTTAACAGTGCCCAACTGTGTAGTTTTAACTACTTATGCTACCTACTTTGTATGTTTTGTTTTTTTCTTTAATTTTTATTTTTATTTTTTTGTGCTCAGAAGAATTTGGTAGTTTCCATGGGTTTTGTTAGGTGTAATCAGCCAGAAACATTTATTATGCAGATGTCAGGCTCTATTATTCTTCTAAAGGTGGGGCTCTCCTCCATCCACTTTGATGGTCAGAATATAGTCTGTGTAAGTACACTCCAAGTATAAGTACTTCTTAGTATTAGCATTGGAGAAGTCTGTACTACATACCAGAAATCATTCGCAACTGCCCTAACCATCAAAAAGAAAGACAAAAGAAAATTTTTCCATATCTTCAAGACAAAATAATGTGTTGGCTAGAATTCCCATATGAGCCTGGCTCCTTCATAATGCAATATTAAGTGTGTAATGGCTTATCTATTTTTGTGCAGAATCCGTTCCAGATAATAACCTCAAATAAATAAACTGTTTGCATTTAGGCTTTTCTTTTTTGTTGTTGTTTATTTCAGACTAACATTAACTTCTAGGGATTGATCAATTCCTAAATATGCAGGTCATTCTGTTCTTATAAGATGCAAGAATTTTTATATACACAACCTATTTGTCCAGACTGGCTTCCCCCACATTTTGTCCATAGACATGAATTTCTGAATGCTTTTAGCCTCAAGTACTGAGGCTAAATGCATTTATGTAATAAAATCTGTGTGCAGAAAATTGTACTGCAGAAGTGAAGAACAGTGAAAAATCTGCAGTGAGAAATCACACTGTTCAGCTGAAAGTTAAAATATCTTCTCAAAAATTTCCATGTTAAAATATGAAATTATTTTTTAGAATAAATACATACATCAGATAAGCTTTATCTGAGACTCATTGAAGACAGAGTGACAATTAGATTAGTCTTAGTTTCGTCTTTTTTTTTTTTCTCCCTATGTATTTATTGTGATTCATGTTCCTTTGGCAAATCCACTTAAATTTTGCAAAATAAGTATTTCTGAGCATAGTATCTGAAGTCATAGCTTAAGTAATGTTAAATTTCCCTAAAGTTTCATGAAACTCTAGATACTCTCATACCTCACTAGATATTACAATGGTAGTTTTGAGTGACAAAACCACTTAGACTCCATGACTGTTACCATATGTTTTTGAAAGGTAAAACAGAACATTATCATCTTTTTAATAGGAACACTACATGATTCATAGGCAGTAAATATTTCATGCACTTTGCAGTTGCCTTTGTGCAAGAAGGTAAATGGAAAGTAAATCCATGTGTACTTTAGACAGTAAAAAGGCATTACTTTGTTACATCATATAAACATGTAGATTTGATTCTCTCTTTACTCATGCTGTAAAAAGAAAGTTTTAAAGTGTTTAGCCATACCTGAAAATGTAAATGCACTAGCCTAATGTAATGCTGAAGAAAAATTAAGACAAATGATACTGCATCCATGCCACAAACTGCAGCTTGTACAAAATTCACTTTAGTTATTATACTGTGAATACGTGTGCTAAACCTCCTCTGTGTACGCACAATTTATGTTGAATGCAACATGAATCATTTTAATAGACCAAGCAAAAAGTCCCCAAAGTCAATTTTCAAATTATGAACCTTGGAACAGAATATAACAACAATGAACAACAAATAGTTCAGATTTTAGTCTGAACTACAAATGAACCATTAAAGGTACAGTGTACTCATTCAGAAAAACATTTCCTCCTTATCACCACAGTGGTTGAAAAGCATAACAAGAATATTTTTTAAAGGTCAGCTCTAAATTTTCTTTTTTTTTTTTTTTTTCCTACACCTTATTAAGAGGGACATTCATGAAAGCTGATGCCATGAGGATTTTAACATTATTTTGAGGCTTGGATGATTCTGGTTAGATTCTTTCTCTGATCTGCCATGTAACCTTGAGAAATTATTTTGTGAGTTGGCTCTTATTCTCACCCTTAGATGCTTTAAAATTCAGGAATCTGTTCAGTATTACTGCTTAAAGAATGGCTTGGCTGCAGATGGGTCACTGCATGAATGCCACTGTCCATTTCTACCAGGACACAACAAGGAGGTGATAACATACAAACACGTGTCCTTTAAAGGTTTGTAAGCAAATAAAATTCAACACTATAGGAAAAAAAGAGTATTTGAGTACCATCTAAAACCTGGACCTAACAGGTCAGGCTTGCTGTCAATCTAGAAAGAGGTGCCAGTTTCTGCAGCTGACAATACATGGCAGGTTGCCACGCATATCAGTAAGTTTCAACGGGATTCATGTGCTTGTGAAGAAATGCTGCAGAAAGAGCTTGGCCTTACTATATGGGACTAGTTCTGTTCAAAGTATTTTGGTATGTAAATTCTGGGTTACTGCTCAACTAAGCACTTGATTTCAAAATGTAAATCCTCAACATCTTTCCTTAAACTCTGGAGGAACCTAAAATTCTTAACCACAATTTTTTGCAAAGAAACTTCCACGGTAACTTACATGTTTGGTTTTGGCCATCTTTAGAATTGATTTAATCCTAATATTGCTGAATATGTAAACCTTTCTGAGATGCATGTGCTTTGTTTATCTGAGCTTTACTTGGTGAATGCTCTTAGGTATTACGTAGTGGATGGAGATGCTCATGAAATTTTGCCAGGAGATAATGTGGTTGTTTTTAATCATAATGGTTCACAGGAGGTCTCTGTTTGTCTCCTTTTTCATGCTTAAGAGTATTTGATTTAGCGCCTTCCATTTTATAGGGGTGAATGTTCTGGGCAGAAGGTAATAGCATTTGAGGGAACCTTCTCCCTACTCCTTTACCTAAGATACCCGAGTAAGAGCTGAAGGATTATGTTTGGAATCAGGGAGGTTGAGGGCTTTGCTTTCTGTTTTATACAATAAGTGTGAAAGTCTACAGCTGTACTAGCTTATCAAAGGGGAGGTTGGAAAGGAAACCCTATTTCTTTTGTCCATCTTTTCACTTGCCCAAGTTGAGTGTGTACAAGTACCTATTGTAGTTTGAGGCTGTACTTTTGGTGAGGGCCATGGATACAGGAGAAACACTCTTACTTAAATCAGCAGCCTTGAACATTTAAATGAATTTTGCATGGGCAAGGTAGCTAAAAGGCTTGGTGAAACAGTCTTAACACATGGTGTTCAGAGAGCTGGGCTTGGCATCTGATCAACTGACTACAGCAACTAACGTTCCTGGGTTCTCTGGCCTGTCTGGTCTTCTGTCAAGTTTAAGAATGTTTGCCCAGCTTTTAGTTCTATATCATTGCACTTTTCAAACACAGTGAGGTACACAGTCCAAAGGACAGGAGGAGAAATTGTGTAATTAGTTTGTTTCACTAGGCTGAACAGAAGACTCAGCCAGGTGTGGAGGAGATTGGATGGTATTTATGAATGAATGTCATTAATTTGACAGGATGATGAATTAACATTTGTAGTGTTGGAGCCTGAGTTTGAGCAGATTCATGCGCTCTGGTCAGTGCGGGGTTTGGCATTTTGTAGTACCTTTGAAACAGCATCAAGTGGCTTGGAAACAAAGGTCAGCAAATTGAAACGGAAAAATGATCTGCTAAAAGTGATTCAATTCCCGCCTTTGGCTGTCATCCTTCTGCTCCTCACGACAAAACGACATTTCTGGTTGGATTTTAAATCTTAAAAGTATCTACTTATTTACAGCAACTGATTTAACTTCTTAACTGCAAAAAAAAAAAAAAAAAAATTAAAGGAAAGATGAAGTTTTCAATACACTTTTGTTCCTGTCAGTTACAATGGGAGCTGAGCACACTAATAAACTTTTAAAAAGTTTACAGGGGTCTGATATGCCTATCTGATTATCTTTAAAAATGCAAGTAGGTACTTGCTTGAATTTGCTAATGTGCTGGATTGAACTAAGGAAATTAGGAACCAGACCTGTAATTGTACCGTGTACCTTTACAGTGCTGGCAGGTACTCAGTAGAACTTTATTTTTAAGTGTATAGCCATCATGTTCTTTATGAATAAGGCAAGAAAGTTAAAACTTAGCACCTCTACGCAGCTTTTTATGCACTTCTGAGAAATGCCTCAGGTTTTTTGTCTTATCTGTTTAGAGTGATTTTTTTTTTATTTTTTATTTTGGAGAGCTCCAATGCCATAGCATGAGGTGTTTTAAAACTGAATTGAAACCAAATGCTTGCAAGTGCTAAAAGGCATCTAAATGGTTGGCTTACAGTTGCTTATTGCCTCATCTACTTCATTGATGTTTTTCTTTTTTTTTTTTCATTGCTGGATAATTTCACTTACTAAATAATCCATGCATTTAGTTGATTATAGGAATGCCGGTTTTGTCTTTTTCTTAACAAAATTCAATACTTTTGGAGCTTCTTTCCTTTAACTTGTCTCTGTCCTCCTAAATTTGTCTACTTAATCAAAGTCTTATAAATGTAAACCTTCTGTGCCTTATGTTGGCACATCTTTTTCAGAAGGGCCTAAGAGAATTAGTGTGTCATGCCTGGAAGTGCTATGTTGTACCTCATGCAATTCACTGTGTTCTTGAACTGATCAAATTTGCCGGCTAGATTAGAGAAGACAGAATAAAGTAAAAGAAAAAAGTCTCTCGAAAACTGTGCTAAATGGTTCCATGGGAAGAGAGAAAAGGCCTATTTTCACTCAGGTAGTTAGAAATTGGCAGTAGCTATGGGCTTTTTGAGCTACAGTACATGATAATCTGACTCCAAAGTTCACTGCCATTGTGTATCACTGTCAGGTCTGGCAACTTTTTTGACAGTACATGATGGTTATGAAACTTTTACCTGAAATAATATAGGGACAAAAAGATTTTGTAAACTACTTAGCATAGCCAGTGGAACACTGCATAGGAACCATGGTTTTCCTGTGAAAAAAATGCGTAGCTCTGACTGCTTCTAATGTCACATTGCACTATAAGATCATAGTTATAAAAGTATAAAAATAGCTTCGCAGACAATTAACTTTCATTTTTAATTTCCAGTGACTTAATTTTTCTTTGTAATTTCACTGAGTCTTTGTAATTGGTGTTTTTTGATAATTGCTTTATTTTAGATGCTATTAATATAAGCACCTTTGAAAAGGAAACTACTATTTTATTTATTTTTTTCTTTTTTTGGAAATTTACATTTCTTTTACAGTAAAGGATTGGAAGCTGTTCTAGATTTCCTTGGCAAGTTTGTTTATTTGTGCACGTCTTCAAAAGTTGCAAGATGAATGAGTTTATACAATCAGAAGATTAAAATAAAATATTACAAGCCTCTCATTTGTGATTGCATGTTTTCTTCTTCTTTGGTCTGGTAGGAGAAACCACAGAATTGTGCTGGGATTCAGGGCAATGTATCAGTACTTATGACTAAATGGAACTTGGTGTATTTTGGCAGGACTGTATTCAAGCTGTTTATGTATGTATCTGTTACAGGTTATTGACTTAAATTTATAACTATGCAAAATATGGTGTTTGTAAGTTATCTCAAAACTATATTTTGACTGTATGTACTGTTCACTAGTTATGTCATTAACTGCAAGTAGCATGACTCAAAACAAGCAGATCTATAGCATGAAACAGTTGGTGCCAGAGACCCATCATCCTACTTGTATTTATTTTAAGGATGTTAATCTGGACTATTTTTGAAACTGGTGTGATAAATTGCCTGCATTTGATACAAAATTTTGTCAGGAACTTTGCTATGTGTATTTTTTTCTCATTTATTATCCCCAGGAACAATTTGAAATGACTGAAAAGCAGCCACGATAAGTGAGAAAACCATTCCTGAAAAGCTGGTTATTTTTCCTCTCCCCTTTGTCCTTTTCTATATGTAATACTTTGCTACAGCTTAATCTGAAAGCTGGAATAATTTCTTCTCTAAGCAAGAATATGTATTTTATTATAAAGAAGATAATTCTTTATATCATGCAAGTCAGAACATTAATTTCATGCAGTTGAAGAACAGTTTTCCAATCTACTAATCCAGAAAGCACCAAATTCAACTAATTTTAAATATTAACTCAAAAAAATATATTGGGTAACTTTTGGTGGTTTGGGGGTTTCCTTTTTGTCCTCCTGACTTGAATTCACGTTATTGTATGTCAATGGCCCAAGAAGGTCTAATCAAGATCATTCCAATATTGTATTGTGCGACATGTATTATGAATTTTAAGATACAGCCTCAGCATCACAGAACATAACATTTAGGCTAGTGAAGAAGTAATATGGATAAGCAATCCTTAGACTGGCTGAAGCCCAAGTCAGTAGTAAGATTGGAGAAAGAGCCCTGTGGTTTTCTCTAGGCCTTGATCTAATTGATCATCCTGCTCTCAGATGCATGAGATGCACCTTTACTGCTGGAGATGTGAGGAAATCTTACTATAAAAAACAACGGCAAAACAAATCCGAAAATCCTCTCTTTTCTTTTTGTTATAGGTTTTGACATTTAAAACCTTTGAAAAATATGGGTATGTATGGAAATATGTTATTTATATTCCATCAGAGAGTAACAGTAATTCCAATATAATGGCAAAAACCTCTTTATTGCTCAGGATCATGCATTTTCTTCATTTTGTGATATATTGTATGGATTTTTGGTGTAACTACACTTTTTGATCTTATTGAATATAATTTATATGTTGTCTTATAGAAAATTTGTTTCACAATTCATTAATTATTTACTATTACTTGACCTTACAGTATATAAAAAACCCTATCCCATAACTGTAATTTCAATTCTCTCTAGTGTGAAATCAATCACATTCCACATCTTTTATATTATTTAAAATGTGAATGATGAAATTTTCTTGTTCATTTCTCTGGAGTTACTGGGACCTTTGAAACTTTAGCGTGTAGGAAATAAGCAGGGTGACCCTTGCAAACCTGAGTAAACTACCGATTAAATTGCAAATGGCACAAAAATGTTTGGAATAAAAGAGCTGTCCCTTTTTGTAAGTGGCTGATGCTCAAGAAAGTCAGGTGCTTTTAAAAAACATGCTGTTAAAAATTGGTACCATAGGATTATTTTTTTTCTTTTGTGTATGAGTAATATATAGATTATTACATAGCTATTATTTACTACTTCCTCCCTGTCTCTACAACCTGATACTGAAATAGGTTATGCTAACGATACAAGTTAGACTAGTCTGGTTTTTAAAGCTGGTGGGAACTCTGGCAATTGGATAACTGAATAGTTCACTTCTGATACTAGTGTTCCCTGTACTACATGGCTAAGGTGATATGTATTATGTTTATATTTGCAGTTCAGAAACAATTTATGAATGTAATAGGAAGTAGTCCACAGTAAACAGGAAAATGATGAAAATCATGTTAGTGATACTGAGCTACAGTTTCAGATTACTTTGAGAGTCATTTTTAAAAATACATGAGTAGATAAAAGAAAAAGAAACTGGTAGTGCACTTGAGATTTGGAGGGTATAAATACTTTTTTTTTTTTTTTTTTTTTTCTGGAAAACCACAATGGAAGTATTATCACAAAGCATAGTCTTGAAATGATATTTTAAACAATAGAAATATGTTTATGGAACAAATTATATTAGTACCTCATCCTGCACAAGCACAGAAAAGACTTCTATCCTTCTCAAAAAATCCTCTTATTATTGTTAAAGAAAAATTCCTTTTCTTCCTTTTGCCTACATCGATGCATGTGTGTGTGTGTATCTATAAATATATATATATAATTGCTCTATAGGATAGTTTATCAACAAAATACTGGTTTTCCACCATTTTTGTGTCAAAAATGTCAAAGTTGTATGTTTTAAACCATAATCATATTGCAATATATAGTACTCTATGCAAACTTTCAACTACAGTAATATATAATTGTATTAAGCAAAAGCCATTTCAGCCATTTGTATATGAAGATTAGGTATAATTAACACTATTCAGTTTTACTGAAATGACAAATATGATGATGATTTTTTTTATGTAGATTTTCCTGATGCACAGACATAGGAAAAATTGTGAGTATATGTAATATACAAGGAAATAGTTTACTTTCTTGAAATATACAGTACAGTACATAAATGGTGTTTTGGAAAAATAGTAAAATAAAAAGTATAATGCTATTTTCCTAAGCCACATTTGCTAAATGCAGACTTTTGCAAGGTCAGCAGTTATCATGGAGTTGAATAGAAATGGCTTCAGTGGCTTTAACTTTACCAGTGCCCTTGATGAGGTGCAGAGTTGTCAGTATTCTCGTAAAATTCCTCAGTGATGGCTTCTTCTGTTCTCTTTATTTCCTTAAGTGAACATCTGTCTAATTGTTCACCTCCATTGCTTTAGTGCTTTCCTCATGCTTTCTCTGTTTCCAGACAATAAACTTTATTTTCTTCATAAGAATTCAGTCTACGCAAGGGTATTAGGCAGCTTGTTTGCACCTTTTAATTTCTGGAAGTTTTCCAGAAGGGCTTTTTGCTGTAGTTCCAATGGGTTCATCAGTGAATCATGTAACATAATGCAGCATTGTGTTTGGGTTTTTATCCATTACCTTCTGTTTATAAACATCTGCTTAGAAATTTTCTTTTTGATTTTTTGTTAATATGTTTTACATTTTTGCATGTGGCATATGGGTAAGATATACAGTTACTGCTATTTTTTCAGGTGTTCGGGTACGTACAGCCAGTATTTACCTTAAAATTTGGAAAAAGCCTAAGCTATTAGCTAAAAAGGCATTTAAAAAATTAAGGTAAATTAAAAAATTAAGTCATTTATAAAATTAAGGTAAAATATATGCCAATTATTTAGCTATGTGGCAATATCTGTTAAATTAAAATATTTGTTAAATTAAAATTAATTTAATAATTGAATTACTACATTTAGGAGTGTCATTAGCCCTTGTGGCTGCAGAACTGCAGAAAGGATCTAAAAGTCTTTCTGTAGAGAGAGTGTTACTCACAGACTTACTGTGCTGCTTCTCTTCATGTTCAGTTCTTTGTGTTTCAGGCTTCTTTTCTGAAAGGGAAATAAGGAAAGGGAGTTTTTTTGTTTGTTTGTTTGTTTGTTTTCCCTTGTTTCCCCCACCCTCTAAAACATAAAACATATTTTATGTCCATTTATATCAATCATTTTATATCAATCTTGCATGCTATTCAGGCAGATTTTTAAAGTTAAAATTAGTTTTTTTATTATGCTTTTCTTGCTGCTTCACTTGCTGTAGTAGCAGCACTTCCTTGTTTTGTATGTACAGATATTGTAAGAATATAATACTAAGGTACATGTATAGTCTCCATCCGTGTAACTACATTATTCACTGGCAATTTTTCTTTAGGAAATTCTATAAGAAAAGTAAGTATAATAGTAAGTAAGTAGGTGAGCATTGACAGTCCCACTGCTGCATGATACAGTTTTTCTGGAGTCCTTTTGTTATCTATAGATCAAAACTTTATCCAAAGAAATCACACATGTTTGATAAAAGAAAACCTCAGATTTTTAGGATGACAGTACTTAAAAATGAGGCAGTTTATTTTGGACTTCAACCACATTTATGCTAAAGCTGTTTTTAACATTCTTAATTATTAGGACAATGTGACATGGCCTTATGACCCCTTCAGTCTGTGTCTGAACACAATCAGCTTTTTGCATCTGTAAAATACATGGTCTGGACTTTGATCAGGGATTTTTAGGCATCCCTGGAATTACATTAGGTTTTAAATGATGTGTTTGGTTTTATATCTACATTGTTGATGACAAATAGAACAAAACGACTCCTGAAACGGGCCACATATCCACAGAAATTTTATTCCAGTCTTTGTATTTATTTTGTTCTTGTTTTCTTTGTCACATAATATTTTATTTCCTTAAGAAGAAATTATAGAAAAATATCCTATTTTTGTCATCAGAACTCAGGTAGCATGATGTCAGGTTTCCATATTCTAGTACTGTTCAAATATGCCTGATATTTTCTTGTACATGCAGAAAGACTTAATATTATTTCATCAAAGACTGTATTTTCTGTATTGAGTGTATATTAAAAACCTGATCCTGCCAACCCTTATTTCTACAAGAAATCTTTACTAATGTGATTCCATCCTTTTATTTCACTTTCTAAAATTACATGCATAGCAATGTGACCTGAAATGGTATCATTTTGTATGTATCTCTTAGGTAGGGGATGGGAACAGTTGTGGAAACAAAAGAAAGAACTTGTATATACATTTACTTCTTTGAGAATACTGTCCTATAAAATAGATACTTATTTTTATCCACAATAAATAGATTATATTGTTTAGAGCTAGGAGTTTATAAGCCGTGAACTGTCAATTAAAATGTCTTAAGAAGATACTTACTCATTTTGTTGCATTTCCTTGTTTGTCTAATGTATTAATGTCTACTTATGTTGAAGCATCGTGAAATTATTCATGATTAAAGAAGTAATGTCGTTTAAAAACGCGTATTTGTGTTTTCCCAATATTAGGAGTGTGTGTATGTGTGGAAATTGTACCTTAAATCTATTGGCAAGCCTCACGGATGTACTTCATAATAGCTGCAATGCATTTTTAAACCTGCAGACGTCACTATTCTGCCAATTAATTGTGCTGAACTAAATGTGCATAGAGCACATTTAAAATATATATTGCATCCATCTAGCAATTATAGCACTTTGTTTTTAATCTGAAACAATTTCATCAGATTTATTTTAATATTGTTACTTCTTTTTCAGCATTCCACTACAGGAAATACTAAGCTTTCCTTTAAACTTGTATAAGCCATGTCCTAAGCCTGTCTTTAATTATTAGTTATTGTTGTTTCAATACAGATTTATGAACTATTTATTTTGTGTCATATAACATACCATTTTTAAGCAACATTTTTCAATCTGAACATAGCTTCCAGGAGGGCAAGCTGCCCAGAACATCAGTGATCTCACAGTTATTACTTTGTGTCATATATAATCTTGTTTTTTCCTGCAACAAATAAATCTTAGGGCCTCCCTGCAAAAAACATTTGTGGTTACAGTATAATAAAAATAAACCGTTTGTCGTGACTGCAGCTGACATTTATCAGCCTATTTGTGGGTGCTCTTTCTCTCTCTGTATAATATGGAACATAATTTGTCACTTTGTAAATACATTCCAGCCTAAATCCCTGCCAGCATCTGTTAGTGTTTGAAGGATTAATGCACTGCACAGTGCATGTCTGCACTTTCAGGCAACAACATAGCTTATGATTATGGATCATGAGAGAACAGGGGAAAAGGGTTCATTTTGTATTTACTTAAACATTGTTGCCCTTTTGACCATCATGCTTTTCTCGTCTTGCCTGGCATCTGTAGGAAGGATGCTAACATTTTCTGTATGTGCAAAGTATTGATGTGAAATCCTGCTGTGAGTTTTATATGTCAGCTTATGCATAGCAGTATATATAAGATAATGTATCTTTAATGTTGTAGATGATTAACAACAATAATACAGTATTGCAACAGTGGTGTTACTGCTGCAATCTGTTTAGAAATACTCGTTCTTTCTCCAACTTCTGTCATTTCCAAAAAATCCATTGCCACCTCTATTGCATATTTCTCAACAACCCATTGGTTTATTTAATCTTAAGACTTCATATTGAGCAAGTTTTTAGAAGTGTGTACTTTGTAAATTATCTCAATGCTGTTTGCCTTGTTGCTGCTTTGACAATGTGTTCTGCTATCACTTCAAATCTTTCAGAATGAAAAGAATTGAAAGCATTTGAATAGGAGGCTCTCCACAGTCCAGATCCTGTTACATGTTCCCAGGCTCCCTCTATTATTCTGTAAACAAGAAGATATGTTTATTAGAATAGTAAACCATACACATGTAATATATTGCCAAGATTATTTGAGATTCCCCAAGATAAATTCAAATGAGCTTTACAGGAATGAGGTTTGGAGATGGAATGAAACGATCTACATCCAGAGAAAGAAAAAAAAGCAGCTAAAAGTAGGCTTCCAAGGAAATACCAGCAATTCATGTACATTAAGAGCTAGACAAATTCCTACTGCCAAAACCTATGGTAGATATTTTTTTAAATGCATGTAATTTCTTGTTATTGAAGCAGATGTGTACTGCGTGCAATGAAACCATGTGCATCCAAGAAAAATCAGGGACATTTGGAGCCTGTAAATTGAAGTATTCCGAAATTATAGTCTAGTAATTTCTGAGTATCTTTTTTTCTTCTGTATGGTTAAGGAATAAATAATTTTAAAAACGTTCCTTGGAAACTGACTTTCCTTACTCTCTTTAAGTATGACTTAGGATTGTTGTGGTGTAGTTTATTTCTCTGAAGATATTAATTTCAAAAAGAAATGCAGATGTTTTCCTTTTTTTTTTTTCTTTATAGTTGTCTTCAGAAGATATAAAAGGCCAAATTTGCAGAGATATTGATCTAAGAGTTAGCTAATGTACAGATTGTGAAATAACATAATATTGCTCATAGTACTGGTATTTATTGCTGAAGAAAATAAAATATATTAACACCTGATAAAAATTGAGTGGCCACAAAGAAATAGATAAGTGTATTTTGTATTTCCTTTTATAAGTAGACATTTACATGGAAATAGATACACAGTTCAGAAATATTGGGGATTTAAAATGACTGATTGCATAACTAAGAAAGCACTTCCATGTCCAACTCAAATATACAAACTGTACCTAGAGACTTCACATAGTAGTATTTATAACATAGGTTTTAAATTATAAGTAAATTAAGTATTTGGCAGAAGGAAAAATATTACTGTGAATAGTGCTTTGTTTAAATGGGAAGGCCAAGTGATGGGTTGGTGTAAGGCATTCTCAAAAGCTGGAACTCCTTATCAGGTCTTCTTTATTATTCTTTCATGTCTCTTGTCTTCAGAATTTAAATTTGCTCATTTGTTTTCTTAGTTTTTATTTTTTTGCCAGTTGAAGATCCAGACTTCTTTGTTGCTTTTATAATCACATTGAGCTTAATAGTTAAATCTCCAATTCAGAAGTTTGTTTTAGACCATCATTTGTAGGGAGCTACAGTTTCAGCTTTAAGGCATGCATTTGTAATACAATCACACTTCAGCTTGATGGCTTCAGATTTTTCTGAAGAGGCCTCCTACTGCTTTAAGTTGCAGAAGACGGTAAAACCAAAAATATTTCTCTGCCAAACATCCATATATGTACTGCAGAAGGGGTGGAGAAAAGGAAAATAATCATAATGAGCTATTCTTCATGGTAAAATGTAGGTCTGAGGATGATCGGTAATCCTAACAATGTGTAGACTGATTTTGACCCATTTGGTCTCCAGAGACATGCTATTCATTGAGTTGGATGAAGGCAACAACTGCTGGAATTGCATTTTTGTGGAGGACATGAAGATCTTGTTACTTAAACAGGAACAACCAGGTTTTATAAGATCATTATTTTGAGAAAGTTAATTTGCAGCATGAAAACGTATTCAACAGGACTGAGCAAGATGAGTACTAGAATAATTTGAACCAGTAAATTATAACTAAAATATAGGTAAAACAAACATGTTGGGAAATAGTGAAATCAAGCATTACATTTTCTTTCCAAAGAAAGAAACAAAATCCTTTTAATCTCTGATTGTAATGAAGAATCACAATCAATCCCAGTTATTTCTTTGTAGATCACATGTATTGGTAATAAAATAATATTTAGGTAATTTTTTATTATGTGTACCTCTTCTCTTGCATAAAGTTAGTGAAAATTTGAAAGTAATATAGAGAAAATTCTGATATATGGGGGTAAAGAAAAACTAGAAAAATTAGTGTAAAACTGTTCAACCATGATCTCTTCTAATGGACTTTAAGGTATCTCAAATGTAGCATAAGAATGTATTATTAAAGCATCTAGTATGTGCATTTGGTTACTTTTGAGGCAGTTAAGATTCACTTGTCCCACTCAGTTCCATGAGAAGTAAATGTATAACATTCAAAGCCCACAACAGTATGAAGCTGGCATTACATAAATACAGTTTTGCATGAAGTACCAAATGTTGAATACATTAGGGACAATAATACTTACAGTCCTAATCCTGAGTGAAAGCCTTTTTCCCTATTATGTACCTCCATAAATAGTGCATGGTACTGGCTATTGACTGTCATAAGCTGTGTGTCAAATTGTCAGACATGCTTCTAAAACGTCTTCTACTTCGTCCTCAGCACGGAAATGTGGTTTTATGTGGGCATTGCTTGTCATATGCTGAGTTTTGGGTATTTGTTCATTTTACCTATTTTAAGATAAATCCATAGTCTTTTCATCAGTTTTGATACCAAACTCTTTTTCTTTTTTCTGAAGATTTTCTATTTCTCACACTGCATAAAATAATTATTTGCATACCATGTCATCAAGATTTTTTTTTTAATCAAAGCAAACTTTTTAATTTTAACCAATTTATTATGGTTTCAGTCCTTCAAAGTCAGATATTTTAGTTGTTGTGCTGTGTATTCAGTTTTGAGTTAAGGGCTTTTAAATGCCAGATATATACATGATACCTTCTGAGAGTAAAATTAGGCAGTAAATTATCTAGTGTCCACTATGTTACCTTTTAAGTAGCCCCTCACAAAATGACTTGTACTTACATGAGATACAGGGACTACAGCATATTTATTAAGACTCTTCAACTCTCTATGAAACTGGAGCAGTCAGAAGTAATGGTGTCTGCTGAAAGATTCTTTATCATATGAATTTACTTTTAGTCATCTATTATTTATTTCAGCTATTTTATATGCCATTATAATAAATATTATGACAGAGAAAGCTTTTATGCCTCAACTTATTGTACTGCTCTTCACTTCCTTGCAATCCTTCAGGAAAATGTAGCTGTGCTTTACCTATATTTAACGTAAATCATCACTTACATTTGAATGAAAAATTCACTATGAAAAAGGGCTCCTTCTTCAATACCAAGACACAAATGCACAATCATGTTTACTGCCAAACTACTCTACCATGCAGTGTTCATTTTTAAACAGTTTTTAAGCTGTAAAGTGAATACATTGCATATAGTGAAATTGCTTGCTTTCTGGATGTTTTCACTTTCTTGTTAGTTTCTGCCTCAATAAGCATTTTTCTAGCATGAGTGCAAAATATAACCAATTGCACTTAAGCATTTTTAATATTTTTACTTCAATAGGGAGCATCTTGCATACAAACCTAAACAGACTTTTTGCTGGTGTTATTTCTATTGAGAGCAACAAAACTTATTTGAAAATATTGATAAAATGGTTTTAGAATCGGGCATAAAACCATCAAATACAAGATAATTTTTTTTTTTTTCTTTGCATTTTTCACAATGCAATTCTGTTGTTAGAATAGAACTTGTTAGGAGCTAGAGAATGATACGCCTTCGGCTCTTTCTTCAAAGACAGGATGTTGGTGCCTAGACATTGTTAGCCTCCAACTGCTCTTTGGGCTTCATGAAATGCAAATATTCCCCCTCCAAACCGCGCTGTTTCAGTTGGTTCCAGTTGTCATTGTTTTCACCAGGCTCAGCAGACCACGAAAGCTCTACCCTCTTGTGTGCATTCTCCTTTCTGCCAGTTTGCCAAGTTGGTCTGTCGGGTTGAGAAAGTTGATCCGGCTGTGACTGGGATGGTTGTCCTGGGGGATCTGCAGCCAGGGTACCAGCTTGTTTTGCACTGGCTCGTGATAGGCACCATATGGGTATGCTGCTGTGATTTAGAAGTGAGCTCTCTAAATTCTTGTACACCTGTTCTGTTATTTAGTTTCACCTTCAATAATGTAATTGAAAATAAAGTAGTAGAGGGAGCATTAATATCTTTAATCAACTTAATACAAAAAATCTGGAGTATTCTGCCTTTGTGGGTTGAATATTATGAAGTCAGTTTTAAGCTTGATCGTCTTTTGTATTTGGGAAAGTGACAAGTCCCATTTAAGATTTCTTAACATAAAATGAGGCATAATTCAGTACCAAAAGTATATGAAGTGAAATGGTGAGAGACATCAACATAATAAAATTATGACATGTTAGATCAGGATTTGCAGTATACCATTAGCAATTGGTTCTGACTGGGTTACAGTTATCATGCCTTTGAGAAAAAAAAATAATAATAATAATAAAAGTTGTGTGTTTTCTTTTTTTCTTTTTTTTTAAAATTTATTTATTTATTTTTTAAATACCGCAATATGTGCATATGTGCTTCTGACACATAGAGGGAACACATTGTAACAAAGGTAATACTGAGCTACTTTTAAAAACAAACAAAATATTCATATTTGTCACTGATTAGAATTATTCTTACATTATTAAAAATGTAGCTTGCAAGTATGTTGCTTTTTAAATTATTTTTATTTTTTAATTGCAACAGTAAGAGAGAGGAAAAATTTGGAATGAAAATGGATTGATGCTAAAGGCTTAGCATTTGACATTCTCAAGCTACAGAAGGAACTGATGGTCTCTGTGGAGTGAGAAGTGCTTGAATCTCAGTTTGCCAAGAAGAGTTTGAAACAGAAAAGTTGGGGAGCTTGCCAAAGCCCACAGTTCCTTCCCCAGTTACTGTTTCGAGAAAATACTCAGCTTGGCTTTTTGCATGCCTTCATAAACTTGGGTGGCATATTCTCCTGTGAGTGCTTTGGATGTGGCATGCTCCAGGTTCTTCTATTAGGAAAACAGAGCAAGTGTGTGTCTCCTGTGTGGAGCACACCTTGTGCACATATGAAGCTGTTGGTGTCAGCCTTTTTAAAAAAGCAAAAGCAAGAAGAATATTGGAAAAAATTATTTTGTCATTTGCTTCTGCTACCTCTTCAATAGAAAAAATTACTAAAACTATCGCTCTTTGTGCCCTCCCTTTTTAATTTTCCTCAGATCATTGTCAGTGGTTTCTTGAATTCCTTAACAAATAGTTTCTTTTATCTTTTTCTGCAACCATATGTGTATCAAAACTAAAAGGATAAGAAAGGGG
The DNA here is from genome assembly GCF_963932015.1 of Anas acuta. Taxonomy (NCBI): domain Eukaryota; kingdom Metazoa; phylum Chordata; class Aves; order Anseriformes; family Anatidae; genus Anas; species Anas acuta. The sequence goes on along the minus strand of NC_088988.1, from coordinate 6,474,365 downwards.
GAGTAGTGTTAAATTGTTTGAAATAAACTATTTTACTGGCTGAAGAAAATGAAGCATGAATTGAAAAGATGGTCTCATTTCATTTTTGGAACTTATACCAAAAAGACAATAATTATAATTTGCATTTACTATCTAACAGTTAACCACTTATCACTTTCAGTAATTTTTGATTTTGAAATTTTTGATCATTATATCTTCAATACATTTATCCAAAAATCCAGGGCAATTTTAGTCTTTTTAATTTCTATTTCTGAAAGTGTTTTGGAGTAATCATACTCTTTTTATTTTTATTTATTTATTTTTTTGAACTTGAATTGCTAGGACTTCTTTTGCATTCTTGGAATCGGTAGCAGAAACCTAAAATCTGACACCAAGAGCAAAAGCATTACCTAAGCAATACCATGTGGACTTGAATCTGTGTCCCCAGGAAGACAGTAACTAACAGCTTGTGGTATAGTCTGCTGAACTACTTGACAATTATTTTTATTTTTTTGATCCCCCTTATGCCCCTGTATTTATAGCATTCTTGTCCTTTTCCCCTCGGGAGAAGCAGGAAAATGTTTCATCTGAGGAAAGCAGAAGCGAAATAAACCCAGCTATGCATACTACTTCTCTATGAAGTAAGCAGCTTTGATCTGAAGAATTGTTATGCAGCTGTATTGCGTAACGCAAGGCAGCATCGACTTTCTCAAGTCTCTGACCTTCAAACAGAAGAAAACATTTACCCAGTGGGGCAAAATGAATCCCAGGACTTGAATGATGTGTGTCTGTGAGGGTGAAAAGATTCTTCATAAGGATGTTGTGTTTAACATTTTCAGATTCCATCAATTGATACTTCCTGATGGGAACTGAAGCTGTCAAAATTTTGGCTATATTAAGTCTGGCTGGACTGGGACAAAAGGAATTTGACTGACATTCTATTTAAACCCAACCTGCAAGGTAACTGTAGCAGGCAGAATGGGTGCTAGTGAAATAAATAACAAAAAAAAAAATGCAGTGAGAAAAGCACCAGATGCAATGAAACAGAGATTGGATGAATTGCTTAAACTTGGAGATAATGGGAGTGCTATTCTTGGCTACCTCTTGTGCTGATACACATACCTCTTTTCTGTTCCTCCAAAAATGCCCATTGTATTACTTTGTAATCACAGTAGATCTCATTGCACCATGCTGCTAAATCTACTATTGCCACTCAAGTGCTGCCTTTGGCTACATAGCACCACAGTATCTGCTCATCTTTTTCTTCTTCTTTCTTCTAGCAGTGCTAATAACCAGTCTAAATGACGATGTATAGTTATATGTAGCCATATATACATGTATGTATATACGTATGCACAGTTATAGGTAGCAAGTTGGAATAGCAGGAAATGTCCCTCTAGTTTCTTTTCTCCTGAGTGAGAAGCAGATTGGACTGAAGGTTGGCATTTCTAGGTTTGGGGGGGATTTACAGGGCTCTTGCTGGCTTCCTGTAGGTGCCAAAGTTTGTGAGATGCAGAGCAGCACTGATCCTAAAAGTGAAGGCAAGCACAAATGCACATGTACATCGTTGCATTTTGCAGAGGATGTCTTAAAGTAGTGTTTGCGGAAGAACTAAAGACTGCTGGGCATTGCAGTGCAGAGACATGATGCATTCACATAACCGAATCAAGTGAAAGCAATTTCAACGTTGTGACTTGGAAGAGCAGAGGTCCACTTGATCCTGGCTGATTGGCCGTTGCAACGGAAATAGACTTTTGGTTCATTTCTTTCTCAGGTTTGGAGTGTAAGCATTTCAAAAGGTACGTGGGCAGGGATCTTGAAGTAGAAAATATGAAAAAATGCTGTTTGGCTGGTGCCTGAGATGAGCACCTTGAGGTTAACCTGTCATTTTGTGGCATTGTGCCTATTTGTGGCATTTGCACCTATTGTGGCATTGCGCCATCTTCTAGATGAAAAGTTGGCTTTAAGATCATAAACAATATCTTTAGAAAATCTTCTACCCTGGTAAACTCTTACTGTATGAAAAACTATGTAGGCTTACAGGTTGATTTCTGCACTTATTTTATGGTGTCTTTTTTATTACTTGCTGTGAACAACAGATTGTTTTGGGTTAATATGTACAAGTTTGAATTTAGCTGGGTTTTATTGAGTATTTACTGAATATATTTCTGTTGGCATATACTTTAAAAATGTTTGCATTAAGAATAATGCTTACTGTACCTTTTATTTCATGACTTACATGGGAGTTTCACCAGCTAAATGGAAGGAAAATGATACCATATTAACCTCAAAACTACCTTGTGTCAATTTATTGTATTATTTAAAGCTATGCACTATATGGTGTATATTTTTAGCAGAACCACAACAATAAAATGCTATTTTTGGCACTGAATATTGTGCTCATCAATTCTTTTTGATGATTTGTATTCACTTTGGTGTTGAACAAGAGAATCAGATGTTTCATAACAGGTATATATGATACTGTGAACTAAACAAGCTGTTATTTATCTTTTATTTATTTAATTTATTTTTTCTTCTTTCAGCATAAAGCCAAGGTAGAAGCAATGACCTTAGACCTTGCTTCTCTTCACAGTGTGCAGCAGTTTGCTGAAGCATTCAAATCCAAGAATGTGTAAGTACTCAGAAGATTATATTTAATAATTTCTTGTATTTTCAATGTATTTATGAGCTGAGAAAAATTGGCAGCATTCACCATAGCTGGTCTGATCAGAAACTACAGTAGATGAATGAGACTATTTGTTTTCATCTTAAAAAAATTATAGTAATTACACTTCTCTGACTATTCAATGTGTAGCCCCGGCTTAAGCTTAAACAGGGGCATTGATACCCCTATCGTTATTGAGTAGGGCCAAAGATGAACTGTAAAAAAAAAAACAGCTTAGGTCACTTTTATCAGTTTTGCTGTAGTTTGCAAGGGTTCAGAGACTTGTCTTGCTTTCTTGTCTAGCCTTCTCTCTCTCTCTTTTTTTTTATAAATTATAAAAAAACATAGCCCTTTCAGCCAAAACTTAGCAATAGGCCAATTTATATTGCAATAATCAAGTTAACTTCCAAATGGCTGGTTTAATTTAGCTTGACAAAACAACCATCTTTCAATTGAAGAAATGATTTGAAATTTCTAAGTATCAGCTCTTGACAATGAATTCTACATGTGGTGCTTTTATCCAGTTTGTCCAAATGATTGTTGTGACTGTTCAAACTTAGCTTTTTTTCTGCAAATATTTTTGTAACACATACACATTACTGTACCTGTGAAGAGCATATGGCCTCTTGGAAAGCTTTGAAAATATATTGTCTTTGGGGAAAAAAATCATATATATATGATTTTTTTTTTCACTCTTTAAATACTGCCAAAGCTAAATCTCACTTGGATAGACAGATGACATTTTAGTACTTACCTGTCTTTCAGATTCAAAGAATTGTCAAAACTGAATTCTAACACAAGATTCTTTATTGCCAAAATCCTTTGTAACAAAGTTTTCTTACCATACAGCATCTTCATATGTTCAAATTTTTTTGAAGTAGAAAGAGAAATCCTTGCAGTATTATGCTTTGATACCAACTCAGTTTCATAACGTAAGAACAGTAATTGTTCTAATTTAGGACAGAAAGATTAGAAAGAAATTTAATTTAATTCCTTCATGCTTTTAATATGCTACATTTATTTAAAAACAGGATATGGTACAGTGAAAACTACCCTTTTTTCAAATGTAGCTCTTGATTTGTGTGTTGCCAATCATATCAAACGGTCATCCTATGTAGTCCATTTGGTATGCATGTTATAAATCCTTAGAAGTGAACTTGTGTTTTACTTCTGTTAGCATATATTGTTTTACCACTGTTTAGCTGTATTGCCAGTGATGGACAGATTTTACTGATGTTTCACTCTCATTTTAGTTTGAAAAAATTTAGTAATAGAAAACAGTCTCTGTCTGGCCTTTAGATATTTCTGTCTTGCATCTGTGCTTAGAAGTGTGTGTCTGGCAGAACTACTCTAAGCATTATAGGAAAATCTAAGGTCTGCATCTAGGGTCTGTGAAACTTGTGGGGTTTTGACAAAAATGAATTTCCAGCTATATTTTGTTTAAACGCTGATTCTGGATGGAAACCAGACCCCACACACTGCCTGTGGCTGTAGGTCTTTTATCTGATGCAGATACAGAAGAGTTACCTTACAATCATCTGCACTGGCAGGAGAATGGACTGGAAGACCTACTAGGTTTTTCTGGCTCTGATTTTTTCTGATTTAACTATGTCTGGATATGGTCAGAAAAGCAATTACATAGCAATAGCATCTTATTACTGCAATGCCAGTCGTATGTGTTTTCCAGCCCTAATGTGCACTAACTACTTTTGTCTCTGTTTGTTTGTTTTGCGGTCGTGTCTAGAGGCTTTTGTCAGATCAGTGATTCCTTTGCATCAGTAGCTTTTTGAACAATTGAAAAAAATCTTACAGGCTTCAGTGATAGGCTGAATCTTGTTTTTTTGTGCTTTGGCAAGTCCATAAGCTGGCAAGTCCATAAACTTTCATAAGGCTTTGGTACCTCTGCTTTCATGTACCTGTATGAGAGGACACACTGTCTTATGTTTACAGTTCATACATAGTAGCTGTAAGTCTTATTAATGAACGCATGAGATAGGGATGAGTATAAAGATTTCTTACAACATCTCTTACAAATTCTTTAACAATAAAGCAGTAGGAAAAAAGCAAATAATATATATATATAGATATATATTTTTTTTTTGTGAACAAAGCTATCACTTGAGTTCTGAGTTTTATAGATCTCGGTTTCTTGGGCAAAACTACAGTAATTTGTTAAGTGTGAAGGAGAAATTGTATATGAACACACATGCTTTTCAATAAACACGTGCACTTTTATTTCTCCAAATACACAGTGAAGAGGCCTTTACTATTCAGTGGTGAACATCTTAAACCTCTGGGAGCAGCCAGTTTTCTTGTCTGCTTAATTTCTCTATTCTACCATTGCTTTCTAAGACACTTCCTAGTGTCTTATTATTCTACACTTCTTAGTGTCTTCTTATTCTACAGAAACTACTGGTCTTGGTGCCACCTGACCCAATAGATGAAACTTTATAAAACAGAGAGTAGATTTGCTTGTCTTTTGAGATTCTGCTCATCTGAAACACTTCTGGCCTGGATACTACATCTTGTCAGCACATAAATGGATATTCTCATAACTGTATCACAGCTTGGGAGCAGGTTCTTCCCTGGCTGATAGCTATTGGAAGACAGTCTTAAAGGACTGTGTTTCACTGATCTTCTCCTGAATGAGAAAGCTAAAATGGAACTAATTCAGAAGTATTCCTAAATTTCATCCACTTGAAGGATGAAAACCTATTGTAGCTGGGGAAAGGTTTCACGGTGGAAGAGGAAAAAATTGCTAAGATAGTAAATCACGAAAAAAACAAATTCTTCAATGTGCTTGAGAATCTGAGAGATTCTGGAAACTACCTGAAGAATGAAGAAATTTCAGCCTTTGTTCAGCAGGATTTTAACAGGGGCTGGTTGTGTAGAGAAAACAAATGATGCAACAGAGGGAGCTCTAAGAAAAACGTAAATAATAAACAGGAGGAAAGAGTTACTCTGGAAGCAAACATTAAATACAAATCAGAGTAGAACTCAACAGCTAAGAAGACATTCTTATTTGAAAGTAAAAATCAGATGATTCATCTTCAAGTTTTTATGCCTTGTAGATATTTGATAGGAACCTTTTATTCCTTTTTGGATTTGTTAGGTGTTGCAGCCTTGTCCATGGATAAAAATCGGGCTCAGAGTATATAAACACTGGTAAATTATGCTATATTCCTATAAATGTACTCTAGAAAATCTTTTATCCACACAGAAAAAAAAGTTGTTCTTTTATTTCTGTTATCTACAGTCTTGAGTTGATACAGCTGTTACTTTTTGAGACTTTTTTTTTACATAGGCTCGAATTAAGTTTTGCGATAGAAGGCTTTTTACAGGTGATCCTAGATCCTATATTTTCATGATCACAGCAGAATATAAGTTTACCTTAGCAAGAGAACGATGCTCTCCAGTTTTTCTTTCTCTCTCAGTTAAAAAGATGCTGTGGGCAGAATAAGGTAAGTATAGAAATTGCAGTTGAATCTCCCAAAGTCTTCTGACAGAATAAAACAATATTGCTGATCTACCTCTTAGTTCATTATGGGACTGGAGCACAACTTGAACATGATGTGACTAATATATGAAATGTTAGTCTTACCTGATAAAAGATTGGGCCAAAGAGTTCACAGAACAAATTCTATATTGAAAGCCAATTCATTATGGTATGGTAGTACTGACTAATTTTAGGCTCTCTTGTAGTTTTGAAATGCAATGCTGTAATTTCTGTGATTTTTACTGTGATTTCTGGCATTCTTCTAATATCCCTGGCTGGAGAAACATTCCCCAGTGGGAATTTCTGCCAGCAGTGGATGACTTTCACCTTCCTTGTGAACATGGTGCTAGGGCTTGGGTGAGAGCAGGAAAAAGGCCTCAGTGCACCTAATGGCTAACTGTTCAAGTTATTTCTTCTAGCTTTATCTAGTCTTTCCCTTCTGCTATTTTCCAGCTCAGGCAGTTGATTGAATGTCTCTGTTACGGAAAATCAAATGATCTGTTTATAATAACGTTCTGGGCTAAGATGGATTTGGCATTAGCTGCTTTTTGTGCAGTTGGATGAGGCAGACAATCAAATCTTTCATATTAGGCTTTTGGAACTAGAAAACACTGAGTTGAATCTCCTCTTCATTGAGTGGGCACAATGTGAGGAATTATGGTTGGTATTAATCCCACTTTATAGACAAAATTACTGCCCTCCTGTGCTTTTATGCAATGTAGCATTTAAACCTAGCCAGCATCTTTGGTAGTTCACAGTCCGTAGGGTTTGGTATTGGTGCAGGAGCATGGATTTGTGGATGTGATGCTGTGGTATCTATTTCCCAGTCATCATGTATTTGACTAAAACCTCCATGCTTTAATTGGGAAGGAGGGCTAATGTTTCAGTTCCAAAATTTCCAAAATATGTTTTGACCTATTGCTGCCAATATTTCCAATCGTGAAGCATAGTGCTTGCCTGATCCTCAGCATAAGAACACTGACATGAGCAGAACAGTTAGTAGGTAGAACTGAGCAGTAAAGCTACACATGAAATTTTATGTGCCTCTTTAGTTTTGAGTGGTGCATAGTGCCACTTGGTTTGAATTAAAGTAATCTTCAGCCAAACCAATTTAATGTTCTCAGTGTTTGAAGAGGAAAAAAAAAAAAGAGAGAAATTATCCTGAAAAAACTGGAATTACTCTAAAGACATAAAATAGCATTTGCCAAAAGCTACTACTGAGAATTTTCTGAATTGGTAGCAACAATTCACAATTATGCAGGACTTCTGTATGTAGATTTTCACTGCATTTTTTTTTTTTTTTTGTAAGAATTGGCGTATGCTAACAGTTTATTCATTTATGCTGTGTGTAGAAATACAGAAAAGACAGCAGTTATGAATTATGAGTCTCTGTTTGGAACCTTAGTCTCTTATTATTTCCCTAACCAGACCCAAAATGGTGAGGGCCAGATTTTCAGCTGGACTCCTTTACTGAGGCCTCAAACTCCATGAGTACATTCATTTTTCATGCTGCAAGCAGAAGTGTTGTGAAATCTTGTGGGTGCAATTAAGATTTCAGAGCCTGCTAAAAATGTACTCTAGAATACTCTTTTTCTGGATTTGCCTATATTGTAACTGACGTATTGCATGCTTGTTATTACTATATTTTAATTCAAATTTATTCACAATTAAATCATAGATGTGTGATAAATTCTGTTTGTACATATTCCATATGAGATCTGTTCAGCAAGTTCTTGCATAGATAACAAAGGATCCTGAAAAACTACATATACGATTTAAATGAATTATTAGTGATATTATTATGCCATAATGTCATTAACAGTTCTGTAGTAGAAGTATCTTTGTTAGATACTTCTGATGTTAACTGATGTTAGAGACAATCATTGCCACTATATAATGTTGTTCAAAGTGTGAATATATTTTCTAACCATCACAAATCTTTGAAATCTATAGAAATATATTTTGTGAATTAAAGCTAGAAACGGTTGATCTATTAAATTTGTCTTTTGAACTTCCCCAAATATATAGCTGTCATTCTGACAGTGCTACTTAGACACAAGCTTCTGGATGACATTGTACGTTTTGAGATACTCAAAAATATTCATGTTGAATTAAGTATGGAAACATGCATAGTTCAGAAGTTACTGTTGCAGATAGAACGTATCTTAAATTTAAATAAGATCAAAGTTTGACTGCATTTGAAGCATTCATAATAATATTAGGATGAAACTTGTTTTTTCTTCCTGCACCCTCCTCCCCATGTGGTGGTACTGTGCCTTATTAAAGTCTAGGGATTGGCTTTCTGCATAAATACCTGTTTTCTTTCTTTCATTTTTTGTTTTTCTTTCCTTCTGTTTTTATGTTCTCATATACAATTACCCCATTGTGGTAGCATGTGTCAAGTCAAGTGGATCCAGAGACTGTTTCCAGTATTTTTTTAATTAAAAATCTCTCAAGTTTAACCCATCCCCCCTTTTACTGGAGGCAAGAGATCATGACGTTTCCACCAGATCACCTTAAATTTCTTCTCTGAATGCAAGAAATATCGCCTTCCTCAGAACATTTTGTTAAAGTAAAAATCTGTATTAAAATAAAAATAGAATTGACAGTTCTCTATCAGATCACCTATAATTACATCTGCAAAAATATTCAATGCTTTTGCACATTAACAAGAAGAATGTTAGGTGTTTTTTGCACAGTTTTATGACTACAACTGGTTTGTCTAAAATTTGTGAAATTACCACTTGTCTTTGGAGCATTATCCAAGTTTCTTCCTTAAGTTACAGACTCTCTTTCTTTTGCATTTGGCATCTAAAGACAGGGGACTGTTTCTGTTTCACTCAGTACCTGAATGCTTGCATTGGCTGTTTTGGTTGGCTCAGAAGACATCTAGCTCTTCAGCTTTGGAAACAAAATGGAGAGTGATAAATGTGACCAACTGCTTTTGAACTATTTTTTTTTACTCCTCTTTAATGTGGTGGCAGGAAAATATTTGATAAAATCTCAGCCCCCAAATTTCAGCATAGTCTGTAATACTGATGGGAGTGCCACTCCCCAGTTGGCATCAGGGAGGATGGTTTGGCTATTGTTCATCTGTAGAGTTAGAGAAGACAGAGACCCTTGCTTAATTGCTGTGAATGCAACCATGGCATGGAACTGGACTATAATTATGAAATAATTTTGGACTAAGAAAGAAGACCAACTCTGTCTCCCATTTGTTATTTATTCTGGTAAACTGTGGGTGTGAAGATTAACAAATGGAGGAGTCTTCAGGTATGCTCAAACTCTCGAGTTACAGTGGAGGAACAAGGGAATGAATTTTCAGAGTCCAGGATTATTTATTTAAATAGGAGACAGGAACCAAATCTCTGCTCACAGGAAACAGCCCAGACCAAACTGTTAGTCATTCCTTCTTGCATATGCTGTATACCCAGTAGATATTGAATTATTTTCTGGGGAAAGAAAAAAAAAAAAAAAAAAAGTGGTTTCAGCAGAAGGGATTGAAAAGTTCTCTCTTTGCCCACCACCAGCAGAGTCTACAGTCTGGTGGTTAGAGTGCTCCTGAAAGCTAGGAGGTGGTTTGGTTATTATCAGATCATTACACACAGCAGCATGTAATTACTATGTAATTACACAATGGGGATGGCATTGGTACCAATGGAAGCAGCATTCTGTAAAAAGTTGAGCTTGGCTTAATTCTTTAGGACTTTGAAAAGTGGTCTGTGAGGATCCAAAAGGAAAGGAGACACCTTGTAACAGGTTTGAAACATGTGTTCTTGAGAAAATTTACCATTTGCTTTGTCCTTAAAATTTCTTTTCTGACTTATTTTAGCCAGGCATATGTTAAGACTGGGAATCCCTGGTGGCTTTCTGCTCAGCACAATGGTGGTTTTGGTTCCCATTCTGAGCTATGTGTTCATGTTCATGTCACAGTCAAAGACAAGTCCAAGGTGGCTCACAAATGTTTTGGATTCCAATTCTAAAAGTCTTAAGATGTGCTGCCTTTCTAAAAAAAACCAAACAAACACACACAAAACAAACAAAAAAACAAACAAACAAACAAAAAAAAAAACATAAGATGCACCAGCTGTGAAGGGTGTTTTCAGTACCCAAGGAAGTAAAATATATGTGACTTAATATGCCTGATTAAAATCTATTCTATTGCAAATAAAATAAGGATTTTGCAGCATTATAGCTTAATGGATTTTAAGGAGATCTATGTGTTTAATCAATGTTGTCTTCTAAAAATTCTGAAATATAAAGAAGAGTAGCTATTTAATTGCCTATACATTAAAATGTATTTAGTCAATTTAGTGAAGCTTTTCTATGGGAGATAATTAAAACATATGAAGGTAGAGTCTTCTGGCACTTGGGTATGGATGCTTTACTGCTGATATTAGACAGGCCACGCATATGCCACATGCGTCTTAATCTTAGAATCCAAAAAATTGTGTTATAGTCTGCAAAGGTTGTATTTCTTCATTAGCTGTTCCCAAGGCATCAAAAATCCCAGAGGATGTCAAAGGACATTAATTTTTATCACAACATGGAATCTTTCAGGTCTGAATGGCAGCACACAGCTGCTGGGGGCTTTCCGAACTTGATTACAGCTCTATATATCTCTAGGCAAAACAGAGGAAGGAGTTGTCAGTGACAAGTGAAATGCTCAAAATGCATGAAGTGTTTTATTGTTTGAATGATCAACTGTGGTCTCTAGAATGTGTTCCATGGGGCTAGCTGTTTTCAATGGGAAATACCACAAATATGTAATAAAAGAAGTAATTGGCCTTTCTTGTGAATTGTAGCTTCCTTTTTTTTCACAAGTACTTAGTGTGTGCAAAATAAATTTGTATCTTTGGAAGCACATGAAAAACCAACAAATCATTCCATGGTTACTGCAAAATGAATGTTCCTTTACAGCTGGCTTATGCTTATTAGTAACTGTTTGTGAATATTTGTAAATTATGCTTTGCTGTTGGGATTTTGAAAAAAACAGAGAATCATGTGTCCACTTTAAATAGACTTTTACCAGATTACCAGATTCCAAATATTTTCATTGCTACTGTCTTCTAAGTATCAGAGAAATAAATAAATAAAGTAAATTTTTGCAAGGTGTGGCAAATAATGGAAATAGGTGCCCACTTTATTGAGTCAGAGCTTGAGAAAAGGAAGAAGAGGATACAGAATGGAAATGCTGAAATGTTGAACATGTACAGAAATTAAGTTGCAGAGCCCTGTGCTATCCCTTGTCTACACTGACTTGGCCCTGGGAATTTCAAAATCCAAATCATATGGAATTTTGTGTCCTCTGAGATACAGAACAAGCAAAGATGCAGCACTTTGACAAAATAAAATGTGGTTTCTTGGATGGATTTTGTTTTGAAGTGCAGTCCTGAGGAGGCACTGGGTTTAGGGAAGAGCAGCACTGATACTAGTTAATATCAGTACCCTGCGTATAGTTTTTGCTGTCAGAGGTAATTTAGGGTTAGATTAGAGCTGTGCAGAAAGAAATTCACAGCTGTGGATAATGGATCCCCAAAAGGCAAAAGTGTCCCTGGTATGAACCTAATGGAAGAACCTGTCTTCCCCCCCCCCCCCAAGCCTGTGAAATATAATTCTTCCTCCTTGATAAGAGATGAGGTATATTTGAACAGGAAGAGAAGGCTCTAAACTCATGGATTGAGTTCATTGAACCTTGCTCAGAGATTTGCTTCTTCAGACCTTCAGGAAAATGATAGAGTAGGAATGTCATACATACGGAACTGAGCTAATCCCTGGGGCACTAGGAAGTCATCTGCCTTGCAGTTATCAGTTAAAAGTAAGTAAGAATATTAATCTGACCTTCACTTTAACTAAAGAATTTGTTATCAAAGGTGGTTTACTGACATAATGATATCAAATAACAAAATGTAGATTAAAAAGGATTAAAAAGTTTCTAATTCCGCAGATTTCTAATATCGCATACCAATTGTAGTATATAAAACAACAAGGTGTGGGAGACAGATCATGCCAACAAATTAAACTTAATCCCTGCTTTTCTTATTTTTTACATAGTCTTTGTGAAACTCATACAGGAGTAAAAGGTTAAAATTTCAGTTTGGATCATTTTTATGGGAAGATACCTTGGGTGGCATAGGTTTTACTGAGGTCAGATTAATAGCAGCATTAAAAATGTTTTAAGTGTTAACATTAAATGTTTATTTTCTAGATTTAAATTATTTATTTATTTATTTATTTATTTTTGTATTAGATCTGAATTTCTCTTTAGGAGTTCAACTTTAAAATATTCACAATAGTGGGAATTGCTTTTGTACCTCCATTGAACGGAAAAGTAGGAGTTTTTCAAACTTTTTGATGCCTTAGGGCTAACATGACAAAATTTTTAATTCAAAGGATGATTACTTATTAATTTATGGGGGTGTAAGATGTGTGTATTTTTTTTTTTTTTCTGTAGGTGTAAGAAAACCTAATAAAGGGAAAAATAGGGCTAATGGATGTTTCTGTTTAAATCTAAATCTATTGAGACCTTTGTTCATTTCACAAACTTTTATGAAATTGTACACTCAAGGTTTTATAGAGGTAATGAATAATGATTGAGATGGTTGACCTATATGGCTGTATGTATTTTATGAAGATATAGGAGCAGTTGCTCATAATAATTCCCATGTATTTGGTATGAAGGGAGAAGCAGAGCAGTTTCAGTCCATTCCCATTAATCTCTTGGAAGTGGGGCAGAAGTATTTGCTGATCAACAGTGTCAAATCCTGCAAAGAAATCCAGTAGGATGAATTTGAGAGAATTTTCCTTGCTTATAGCTGGAGGTCATCCATCGGGGCTCTAAGTCCTGTGTTAGTACCTTGCCTTAAAATGAAACCTGTCTAACAAGGATCCACAATTCTGTTAGCTGACAGGTGGCTGTACAGGCTATTTTTGCTGGCTTTTCAGTCAACACTCATAGAAAAAGGGAAGTTAGGCATTAAGCATTCATTTTCAAAATTCATAGAATTTTGAAAAAAAAAGAAGTGCTTTTTTGTGTTCAAGTTTTCATCAAAGTAGTAAATGTTTGGGGGTCAGTGCTACATTACAAGTGGTACTGAAATCTGCTGCTGTCTGACTCTAAGTGGTTTCCTCATTGCTCAGTTTCCCATCATTGTTCCTTACATGATTGAGAGGAATTTCTGGAGAAGGTTGTTTAACTTTTCTTTTCAACTCTTTTCTTCTTTTTATCTTTTTTTTGGGGAGCCGTAAGACTAGTCTTAGTTACCCTCTTTGTGAATATAGACATTTCCTCACAGAAGTAGTACCATTTTCTAGCTTTGAAAGAGAGCAACCTGGGTTTTCAGAGGTATGGGATGGAAAAATTCGTAGTCTGTGACTTTGCTTCTTTATGGAAGAGAAGGCACATCTCTCTGCCTTTTTTAGTGGCCGTGACATAGGTCTACAGTTGCTTATGGGATTTGGGGGATATGGCAAGGCCTTTTCTGTTGAATTTCTGTGTAATTCCAAACAGTGTGAACTTTTCAAATCACTTGAGAAGTGCCCCAGATGGTGTGACATTCTGCTTCATGGGAAGATTTGAAAGTATTCCCTTTGCATAATTTCTAGTTAACTATTTCATTGCATTTGAAATGGGAGAACTCCAAAGCCAAGAACTCTGTTGACATTTTGGTGGTGTTTGTTTAACCTCCTAGTGCACAGGCTACATTTGTTGAAAAATATTATTCTTACCTTTGCAAATCATCAGTAATTAATTCCCTTGGAAATATCTACTGCAGCACACAGCCAGCTTGGGAGTCTGCTGACAGATCATGGTTTTACATCAGGTGCTAACAAATTGATTATTAAATTTCGTAACTAACTGATTTATAGAAGCAACTTAATTTCTATATCTCTAATGTATTCACTTATTTCATTTTAAAATAATGCAGAGCAGTTGTATTGCTTTGATTCTACTGGTGAATTTAGCACAGCATATAAGATCTGAATGACTTCCCTGATACAAGGCTTAGCAATATATCACAAGCTTGTGAAGTGCACAAGATATTCAGTGGTTTTCAGCTGAGATATTCACAGTTAAGAATGTCCTTGTTAATTCTACATGCTTTTTAGCTTTCACTAAATTGTAGCTACATTTACCAGCATGATGAGAGTTTTCTACAATTGCTGGGTAGCTTGCAGTTTAAGCAGTATATTCTTGAGTCTCAGTCATGCTGTGAATGATAAGAAACAGTGACTACATGCTATGGTGGAGCAGCTTATGTTCAACTCCCAGAACATACTTAAATTGTAATGGTAGAGCACATTAGCTCGCTGGGTGTGATGTAAGTCACTGACTGAAGGCATTTTAAGGAGACATAAGGGTAAATTTTCATAACATTCTGCAAGGTTTTAACTACATGGTGTTTCCAGAAATATCAAATAGGTGTCATGGTTAAAAGGTGCAGCTTGGTAATGTCAATACCAGGAGTAAATACTAAAGAAAATTTTTTTTTGCTGGTGACATTTCTTGTTGGTCTTAGTTGTGCCTTTGATGTAGAATTAGAAACTACTTGAAACCAAGGGGAGATTTTTTTTCTCTCTTTTCCTTGGGCTCAGGAGGAAGCCTAATGTAGATCACAGCAGTGTTTTTAATGAACTTGTGAAATCAAGGTCATAGTTCTGCTATCACTTAAAAATACTCCTGTCATAAAGCAAAGCTGTAGTGCCAGATGTGTGGTGTGAATTGTCAAGTATCTTAAAAATTTTGTTCCTGCATAATGATACGTTCAGTGATACAGAGCTCTGCACCACTGAGATTAGAATCTGTCATCTGTGGCTGAAATTCATAACCATATGATGGCTGTTACATAGGTAATGTGAAATGGGTATGTAATTTCATTCATTTCCTGGTGTGTAAATGTCCAGGTCACAAAAACTTAGATGACAATTTTCAGTAATTGGACCTTTGTTAGCAGTCATACCAGAGACACCGATAGCTTAGTGGTCATGGATCCAGATCCAAGAGGTGGCTCTTTTGGAGCTGAAATGAAGCACAACAGCAGTAGCTGTTGATATGACCCTTTAGGTTTTTCTGTGGTGTTTTCTAGAGAAACCACTTGTAAAATATTTTGAAGCACTAACACTAATTAAAAATGTAGCAATTCTAAAAGGTAATCTGATATTACTTTTTCAGTAGGCTATTAGTTTAAAACGTTTCTGTATTCATTTTTATGTTTCTTCACAGTTTTTTTATGGAATATTGTAAATATTTTTAACTTCACAGTCTCTTTAATTTTAATTATCTGAATTAAAAAAAAAGAACAAAATAGTATTCAGAAATAAAAATATCATGAAAAAGACAGCATAATTTTATTTCTTTTACAAAACCCAATTAAATGTACTTACATTTAGTTTTATATTTCTAGAATTCTCTTTTTAATTAATTAAGCTGACAGATTTAGGTATAGAGTGCATATTTTGCCTCTGGTACTTATTTTGTAATCACTATTAATGAAAGATATTAGAATTTGGATAGGTGGAATATAATGCTGATTCATTTGTGTGTCCTTTCCATCTTACTCAGGTGTGTTACTTCATACTACATATGACAATTATCAAATAGAGTTACAGTCTTTTTATAAAACAGTACCATATTTGCTTTTGCAGGGAATGATGATGGTATTTTCCGTATTACTGTAGTATTCACGTGCCCCAGTTCTGAAACAGAAGGCTCTTATACCAAAAAAGCATCTATGTTGAAGAAACTTGTTCCTTTTCCCAGCAGATTTACAAATCTGTAAATTAATTCTTGCCAGAGCTTTACATAAACTTTTAGAAGAGATGATGAATCATCCAAAGTTTCCCCACATGCACTCAATCTTCATAAGGCTTTGTTTTCCTCTTGGCAGATGCGTCTCTAACAGGCAAAATGAACTTGGATTTAAAATATTTTGATAAAAAATGCCTCAAAAGATTGGATACCTTTTTAAAAATATGGTCTTGAATATCCTAGCAAATAGGAAACACTCCGTGCAGTGTTGGGTGAAGCAGAAAAACAAAAAGGGGAAAAAAAAAAAAAAAAGCACTGCCTTTGTGCAAGTTGGTTTGAGCAGAAAAAGAGAACCTTGCGTTTAAAAGGATAGTCCCCTTTTATCTTCAGTTACTCTTGCAGATGCATCATGTATATGAAGATATTACATGTGTTACAGCCCAAAAGGAAAATCAGAAATTCAGTACTTCCAAAAATGAGCTTCCCAAAGTGCACAGATGTTTCATGCTGCTTCTGAAGCTTTTTGTTATTTTTGTTTTCTAAATTGGCACAAGTACAGATACTAGCTTCTTAATTTCTTATACAACCAGATTATAGTGGTAACTTCCCAACAGGCTCAAAGTTGAAATTTATTTTAATAAAGACATGTAGCCTACTCTTTATATCCCTGATCATGCACAGACTTCAGTATTTAGCTAAGGTATATTTGATTCCACAAGAAATGTTTTTGAAAACTGGGCTATCAAAACCCAAGGTTTTCAAACGTACATGAGGGAACCTAATTCAGCGTTTGTTTGACAACCTGGGACATTTTTTATCTTCTTTTCCAGAATTCCTTTTGCAGATGCTCATAGTGGAGATTTGAGCCATGTAGGAAAATGATCTGATGCTGGGTCTCCATCTTCTTTTGTGTGTAGGGCTGTGAGGAAATAACTTGAAAAGAATGGAGGACAGACAGCTTTTTTTCCTAGTTGTGCTTCAGTTACTATCTTTAAAATTAGAGTATATGTTGGGTTTTGTATTTGTCACGGGATTTGGTCAATTACAGTAAAGATGATGTAAGTTAGAACATGCTGCTCAAACAAATGCAATGATTTAAATATTTTGATTTTAGGATGTCACATCTACTAGTACACAGTGTAGGGGTGAAAGGCATTTGTTTGCCAGGCATTACTTTCTGTAACCTTTCCTATTTAATTATTTTGGAGCTGGGATGCTCAGACTGAAGTCTGAGGTCTGCAGCTTTGTTACCTTTGCTTAGGTCTGTTGCATTGGATTCTTACTCAAGGACAAGAATACAGTATTATGGCCCAGCTTTTCTTGGTCATGAAACAATCTAGTAAATGCAAATCTATCTGAGGTCTGTGAATGAGAGCCTTTGCTGTGTTTCACAAGTATTTGAAAAAGGAAAGAACAGGAAAGGTGTTTGTCCTTGGTCTTGCTATTGAGATTAAGACATCCTTCTCTCACCTTGGTGCTCACGTGACTGTTTTTCACTGTTTTCCCCTCAGGCTTTTGCAGCACTTTGTTCTTCCTTAAATACACTTTCCCAGAGGTGCTGGCAGCATTGCCGAGTGTCTTAGCCATACCCTGTGGTGGGTTCGTTGTGGGGCCAGCATGGGTCAGCCCCCACCTCTCCTCATGGAGCCCAACCCTGCAGCCTAGGCTTTGATGCCTACGCTCAATGCACACATTGACGTGGTTCACAAAGGAATGCAGTTAGATGTATTTCACTGAAACTTCTCTCTTGACTCAATTTTGTTCTTTAATTCTTCTGATTATTCCAGGCCTCTTCACATCCTGATCTGCAATGCTGCCACTTTTGGTGCTCCATGGTGCTTGACAGAGGATGGCCTCGAGTCCACCTTTCAGGTGAATCACTTGGGACATTTCTATCTCGTCCAGCTTCTGGAAGATGTTTTACGCAGCTCATCTCCTGCAAGGGTTGTGGTGGTGTCCTCAGAATCACACAGGTTGGTTAATGTTATGGTGCTCTTTTGATTTCATTGAAATCTGCAATCCTTAAAACAGAAAATGGCTATGGTGGAACTGCACAAGTTTTTAAAAATGTTTTAAAAATGTTAATGTGTTTAAAAATGTAAAAGTTTTTAAATAGGCTCTGCTCTAAAGCATTTGTGTTTGAATAATCTTTGTAAAATAGAAGGGTTGCCAGTGTCTGGATGTTACTGCATTTGGTTCTATTGCTGTATACAAAGTGTGCTCTAGTTTTGTAATAATATGGAAGTATTTTTGGATCATTCTTTGTATGAATGCAGATTTTCACCGCATTTCAGAACACTTATTGATTTTGCTAGGAGATGGAATAATAATTGATTAAATCTGAATGGCATGACCTATATTGATTTGTCATTCAACAACTTCAACATCTTACCAAGAAGAATGTGCAGTTATTTTAGCAGGAGAAACAATGCAATTAAAAACTGCTAGATGAAATCCAATTGTTTTATAATGACAAATTAGGGAATTCAATGCAAACATTAGCTGTACAATATAAATGGGATCTAGTATAGTTAATACATATTAGAAATCTGGCCATGCCTCTTTTGGTGAAAATTTTAATTAAAATATTAGATGCTCATCATTCTACTGCCATAAGAATTACAGTTGGCAAAACAGACATCGTGAGATTTGCCTTATTTCAGATGTGCTTGAGGTGTTTGTGTTAATAACTGAAAAGAATGATTTGATTTAAATTAGAAAGTTTCTTGTGGTGCAAAATTAATACACCAATTCTGATTTCTAGTGGACACAAGCCACTTACTGGCTTCTGATTTAGTTCAGGGACTGATTTAGTTCAGATTAGACTATAATGTCCAACTTTAAACATTTACCGTTGATTTGTTTCAGTTCTGGTTGTGTGTAACAGCTCTAGCAAACCCAAAGAAAGAATGTGTGTGTGCGTGTGTGTGTTTTTTTTTTTCCTGCCTTCATATTTTTGAAATGTTTTAGTGACCCAGAATGAAGCTTATTTTTTTAATCACGTTTCCATAAAATGTAACCCCAGGGACCTGGTAGAGAGAGACCAGCCAAGGGTCAGGCTGAAACCTTTATCACTTCCAAACACAGGGGCTTATGGTATAAATGACACACTGCAGATAGATTTACTTTTACCATTTTAAATTTATGATGGCTGAAATGAAAGGAAGCAATAGAAAATGCCAGTAATAATCCTCCCTGGTGTTAAAAGACATGAAATGTCTAGTAATTAGGTGGTAACAAAATCTGGACATCCTTATCTTTGGAAATCACACCAGGTCTGTGAAAGCAAGTAGCAGAGTCCTGTTAGGAGTGAGGAAGGCTACTGCAGGGCAGGCAAGATAGCTCTAGAAATAAATCTGCCAACTCCAATCACTTGCCAGATGTGGATGGCACAATGGGATACGTATAAATGAGCTGTTATTTAATGGGAGATTATGTTGAATTGTCAGCTGCTTGTTACCCTTTGTAAGTTTGTGTCTGATAGTATTTTAAATGGCATCTTTGTTTTTCACTGTATTAAGCATTACGTATAACCAGAACTCACAACTCTGGACATCTTTATTTGTTTTCAAAAACATTTTTTAAAGTTCTCATTGCTAACTCAGTAAAATCAGCAAAGGTTTATACAAGTCCATCAAAAAATAAGCAACAGTCTATGTTTGAGAAAATAATAAACACAACTACTTGATTTCCCCCTTTTTGAAGGGTGCAATTCTTGTAATATCTTAACATTTAAAATGGCCATTTTGAATTACTTTCGTTTTGCCCCCAATCTGTTTAATGGCCAAAAGCTGGTGTAAGCAGTTAGTTTAGACATTAGGTATTATTGGGCAGTAGTACTTTCTGACCTACTTGAGAACTCTGAGCTTTAAACTATGTTGTAAAACAGAAGTGTTGGTATCTAATTACTCCCATAAACCTTGGCTGGATCTTTTTGCTAGAGTCAAGACCCCCTGTTAGGGGAAAAATAAAGTCCCACGTTTGCAGGAAAATATTATACTAGACTGCTCCAAGGAAAAATATTTATTTGCCTCTCTGATTCTTTGATCTTTGATAGTTACTTACCTGGATTCATCACAAATGAAATATATTTAAATTAAGCTTTTGGGTACTTTAAGGATGTCATATTAAAATCTGAATAATAAGTAGGTTGACTTTCCTTCTGTTTTTATTTCTGTGTAGTTAATTTGATTGTACAGCTCTTATCCTACTGAATTCAATGAGATTGCAGACATAAGTAAGATTGACTCACATAAGTACCCTTGCAGGACGGGGCTGAAATTATGCCAGTGTGTTTCCATTGTACAGGATACACAAAGTATCTTATTTATAGATTATTTCTGGTATCCTAAGTGGTTACTTGAGGAATGAATATAGGAAATTCCTCCCAGAATAGTCCTGTTAATTTCAGAAATGTATGTTATTTAACTGAAAATTATGAAAGAGAAATTTTGTTGTTGAAATTGAAGGACCAATTCTGCAAGATACAGGACATCCTGGATTCCTCTTCAGTTCAAATACTGTAGCTGCTTTTCTCTAAGTGCATTATAATTCTGCTCACAAAATGGATATAGAAATTCCAGCTGATCTCTTCATTTCTGGCCACGAGATGCAAAATTAGTAAAGATATTTTAAAACATTTTTCTAGTGTGTACTATAATTATGTTTATCCCTGTTCTCCCTAGCTGATTCTGAAAACTCAGTATTAAAAAGAGCTTGCTAAATCCATTTTATTTTTAGTAGCTCTTCTGAGTGGAACAAAGGTCTGTAACTAAATGTAGTATTTTTTTCTAATATACCAGTAAATTGATAAATCAAAATTGTATGAATTTGAAAAAATACTATATTAAAAATTCCTTTTCTTCATCTAAATGTCTTTAGAATATTCACTACTTTGTTATTAAAAAAAAAAAAAAAAAGGAAAGAAACAAACAGCTGGTGTTTAATGACTCTGTCAGACCCAATTAAAAAACATCAACTAGTTACTTTGATTTGTGTTCAGCCATGCCATGGGTATACTTAAAAACATTATACTCTGCCAGAACTCATTTTGGCTTTGTTTACGTTTATCTTTTAAACATATAAGACTATTGATGGCAAGTTACCAAGGTTATAACCCCTTTATATTCATCAATTTTTAATCTAAAAAAGACTCTAAGAGGCAGTGAGACTCATCCATAGTTACTTGAACACTTAAATGAAAGTGTGCAGTATATGAAAACTGGATGAAATAATCAGGGAAAGGGAAGAAGGGGAAATAAAAGGATGCTGTTTTTCTCTGTTTCTAAGACAGTGCCATTTTATCCTGCATTATTTTCTGCAAGTTATTTGTGCTTTTGTACTTATGGCAAAGTATTTTTCAGGCTTTAAAATAATGTAATTCATAAGTTATATACAATGCCTTTAAATCATTATCATTAAATCATTAAAATATTTTTTGGACTTGTTTTTACTTATTATTTACATTTGATAATTATTCACTAATTTGACTGCTATATTGTATGTGACTATTCCCTGGGCTTCAAACAATTTCCAGTAGATATTTGCAACTGCTAAATAAGCTGTTGTTTTATCTTTATTTTTTATTTTTTCTACTCAGCTGTCTGTCTACATCTTATGTTGTTCTTAATGAGAGTGAAATTAACTGTGGGGTATCTAAGGAATATGTCCTGTTTTTTAGGTTTACGGAAATTAAAGACTCCTCTGGAAAACTCGATTTCAGCCTGCTTTCTCCATCTAAGAAGGAGTATTGGGCTATGTTGGCCTACAATCGTTCCAAGCTTTGCAATATACTGTTCTCCAACGAGCTGAACCGACGCCTTTCTCCCCATGGGGTGATGTGTAATTCAGTCCATCCTGGAAATATGATGTACTCCTCCATTCATCGTAGCTGGTGGGTGTATACCTTGCTGTTTACCTTGGCTCGACCTTTCACCAAATCCATGGTAAGTGAATGGCTTTTTTTTTTGACTGTATTTTACACATCTTCAGTTTTCAAATCAGGGGAGTAAAAAATCCAGATGTATGTATTTGCTTTGACCTTTTGCCTTTCATAACTACAACCCTGATTCTAATGACAAACATAATGTCAAGATAGTGAGTGCTCTAGAAAAGGATACTTCAACCATTTAAGATTAAAATTGTCAATCTGCAGTGAAGTCACCATGTTAGATGGATTGCATGACTGCCATGTTTGAGTATGTGACTTTCACTTCCTGTGATTAAGGTAGTTGCATATTTTAGGTGTGGGATAGTTTAGAATTATTTCAGTGCTAAGTACATGTAAAACATCAAGAAAATTCTTTGGTTTTTAAGTGGAATATGCTTGACTGCATTTTTTATGTAAACAGATGGCCTAGTTAGAAAAGATACCACAGGCATTATTAATGGCTGAGGGAAAGTGCTTTCAGTGGTAAAAGCACTTTCATTCATATTTAAAAATAAATAAAAAAAAAAAACACAATGATTTTCTTGATTCTTATAAAACACTGAAGACAGGTGGGAGTTTTCCCTTTGTCTTCACATTGGACTTTGGATTGGGATGAAGATGCAATGTAAGGCTATGCTGTTCTTTCATAGACAATGTTAAGAAGCTTCATTATATAAGAAATTTAAGCATCTCTAGTGTTTGGAGGCGGTTACCTTATTTCTTGAGCCTCTGATACAGGTTATCTTTAAGGAGTCGGAAGTAATTTTCTGAGCAGAAGATGACTTTCACTTCATTGAGAACTGGGTTCCTTTTAACCTTATTGACTGTTTCTCATCCCTTTTCTTTTCTGACAAAGAATGATATTACTAAAACAAGAACAAGGGGAGGAAGTCTCCCTTGAATATTTGGAGCTAGGAGTCAGGGAAATGAAAAAAATAATACCCCTGCAGAACATAGCAATTTGTTCAGGCCTAAATGAGGCCCCTTTTACAAAGGATTTCATGACTGACATGAGTAGTTTTTGTGTAACATAAATTACTGTCTCCGGAGCTGGTGATAGAGACCAAATTAATGGCTTTTATTTGAAAAAGACCGAGGAAGCAATTGTAGCTTAATCTAATGGCATAACCTCTAGAAGTTGAGCAAATCACTGGTAGAACTTGTATACAGAGCTACAAAAAAAGGATTGCTTGTACATTGAAATCCAGTTCATAGTGAGATAATGAAATTCATCTTAATTTTTACTGGGTTAATGTAAATGGAAAACACATCTTAGAGTGTTTAAAACTTTTGTTACATGTCCAAAAATGAACAGCTTCTTGAACAATACAGAATTTTCAGTAATGTCCATGGAGCAAAAATATAAGCAGCCTTACTAGTGTGGTATGCTGACAATAAAGCAGTGAAAATAGTCCTCACACCTCTAACCTCTGCCTGCAGTTTGCAGCCTGTACATATGCAAAACCTATTTACATCCATGAGATTGGTGAGTGAGCCTTCTGGCAGCTTGGGACAAGTAATAATGTCTTTCAACAGCATGTTTCTTGACCAGAACTTTTAAAACCACGTTTCTGCAGTGCTAGGGATAGTTTATACAACAAATTCTTGAAGTTCTCCTGAGAATGGATAAATGAATGTTATCAATGTCCAGTGAAAAGGATCCAGTCTGTGGAACTTTTACGAATTGTTAGTTTTATTTGCTCTGACGTATTTTCACAGAGGAGCCTTTTGTGTTTGTTGCTTGGATAAACTCATCCTCTAAGGAAAAAAGTGAAACACTCAAGTTCATTTTGAAGTCTTTAAAATGACCGATAGATTTTTTGATAGTATCTTTTTATGGGTGATATGTAAAAGGGAATACAAAATACAGTACAAAAGATACCAACACTGAACAACAGCGCACCCTAGTCCAAGCCTAATTGCTTCAGTAAGCCCTTTTGTGTTTGTATGTAATTCACTGAGGTTATCTGAATGTTATGATGGTGGATATGGATGAGGGTAAGAGTCAGTCTCATAACTCATTGTGATATTAATTTTTATGTTCCCTTGAACCTCATCACTAACCTGGAGTAAATTTTGCTGTAGATCTTTATGTGGGCTTCCTCTCAGTATTCCCATGGCAACTCACCCTAGAGCTTAGGTGAGTTTTTTTGGTTAGAATACTGGATGCTTACCTTAGAGCTTATAGCTGCAGTCCCAAGGTTATGAACTTGACCGTTCCTGTGGTTTGCAAGGATGTCTGCATTGCACAATGCAGCATGATGCAGCAACATTTAAAATGGTTGCAACTGAGCTGGGTCCGTACCTGGAACTGAGAGATCCATGTCAAGTCTCTGAGGAAAGAGGTAAGGTTTATCAGTTCAGGCAAGGTACCATGCAGGTACGGCTGTACCAGGACTGTGGCATGGGGAGAGCTTAACTCCTCTGGAGCCGGTCTGCGCTCTTTGCTACATTTTGAACTGTAAGGGTTCCTGGGCTTTGTACGGATACATTCACACACATACATACATGCAAATGTCTATAGATACACACGTGCGTGTATTGACTGCAGCTGCACGTGATTCTAACTGGGGCTTTTCACTGTATTTTAGTAAAAGCTATTCATTAAAAAAAAAAAACAACAACAAAAAAAAACAACCTTTTTAGTCCATCTAATGAAATGAAATACAAACATTTCTTGATAGTGGTGGATAGGTCAGAATAACACTCATAGTTACAGCCGTTTTGGAAATTTTGAAGATACTTGCAGGAGAAAATTAGAAAATATGTTTGTTTCCCTACTAGTTTATTCAGAAAAATTGAATTCTTGTGTTCTGTTCTGGCTCCAAGTTACTACTGAGAGCATTAGTCTTCATGCTTCTGACTTAGTTGTCATCATTCTTTATGGCCCTTATAAAATTATCTGTCCTAGCAGTTTAGTAATTATTTTATTTCCAAGAATGAACAAATATACAGTGTGTATCTGAAAACTTTTTATTTTATAGTTGTTCAGTTGTTGAATGTTGAACAGCTCCACATTGGTTAATGAGGATGTAATATTTTCTTCAGAAATGCATGTTATTGCATACTGTGAATCTCTATTTTTGGGAGAGGTCATGCAGCCTCTGGCACGTGGCTCTTGGGATACTCAGCATGACGGAACTTAGCTTAGGAAACACTGCTGGTAGCTGTTCAGTTTTAGCTGATTCCCTGAGGCACTGAGAAGCAGTGTTCTAATATCATACTTCTTATTTTTCTGTTTGCAGTTATTTGTTGTGACTACACTGACTCAATTTCTGTAATTAGGATGCTTCACAAAGTCATGCAATTTAAAGCTTCTGCTTAAGGAATAGTGTTGCAGATCACCCTTCTTTATAACCTCAATTTCCTAAAACGAACCAACATGTTTAAATACGATTGGTCTGTCTTTCAAGGTTGAGCCTTTTAGATATATAATTTTATTTGTTTCTGTAAGTGGCTCATACCTTACTGAGAGAGGTGCAACATTTCTAAACCTGTTTATAAGTGCTTACAGCACAAAAATGATAGCATGTTTGTGCTGGCTATAACGAACTTTTCTGTTGAATCACAGAGAGCTGTCTGGACAGCTTTTGAAACATAATGCAATATTTATATTATTGATGGTTATAGGTGTACAGGAAGTACTTATATTAAGTAGAGCACTGGAAAATGAAAGACTATTCCTTTTTTTCCTCCCACCTCTTTCAAGATCTAGAATACACATGGATTTATTAGACAGAACTAGAGAACAATTACTTTTTGTAAAAAGCAATAGTAACTGCAGCTCTACTAGTGTTCTCTTTTACTTACCTCTATATATTTACTCGTTAAATTGGAAAAAAATCTTACAATATAATTAAATGTAAATTGAAACAAGCGTCCACAGTAAATAACAGATTGGAAGAGAAACTCTGAAAGGAACATATGCATAGGCCATGCAGATGCTCAGCTGGTTTGATCTAAGACTTTAGGTTTCTGTTTTCTAGTGTTTTTTTTTTTTTTTTCATACCCCCACCCTTCCCATCTCTTTTTCCCCTTAACCCCTTCTCTTTTCTCTTCTAGGAAGTTGGCTGAAAGTGAGTTTAACTAAGTGGCTTTTCTTTTTGTTGTATATTAATGCTAGTCATTCAGAACCCATTTCATTTTTTACTAGTTACACAGAAGATTAAAATTAAATACATTTTTTTGTAAATTTCAAGCTTAAGCTGAATGTTATCTACTGTCATCCCCAGATGATTTTGTGAGTGTACAATGGCATATAAAATTAGAAGCAGAATGCTATTATCGCACACTTGTGATAGTCTTACACTGAACCAAATATTTTTGTTGGCAGGTAACAGAGCAGAAAGAATATCATGTGTTGGAGTAGCAAGAGCTTAACAGATGTTTCAGAGAACTAAATTTTCAAATCCTTTTACATTAAGAAATGCCTAGGGTTTCTAGAAGTTCTGAGAATATTGGGTTACGTTTCCTGTTGCAGTGCAAAGCCAGCCATTGTACTAGAGTTTTAGCAGATGTGTTACCCCCTTTTAATGGTTGGGAATAAAATATTGGTTCTGTTGCTGAGAGATAAATTACAACTAGAAGAGCTCAACCTGTCACCCTGAAACCTCCAGTTAGCCACAGTGAGACCATTCTGCTCTTAATTTTTCAATGTTTAAGAGGCTGATACTTGAACTGCACTTTGATTTCCATCTCTTTCCCCAAAGATAGTAGCCTTTCAGAATTGGATTTTGTTTTTAAAATATTTGCTATTGAGAATTATAAGGAATATTTATATTTGTAAGGGTTCCAAAGTCCTTCCGAATGTCTTAGTTCATGTAAAAAAATTAATTCTTGTTGTTCTGATATTATCCCAGGAGTGTTTTAGGCAGTTGGCATGTACTTCAGTGCTCATGCAGGCAAGAGGGAAACCCCTGTGCCTACAGCTGCTTCAGTGGTTTTTCTTTTGCCATACATTGCAAATGCCTAAGTTTAAATTTCCTGTGATGATTTGCACTCACACCTATCATCTACTTAGAAATTCAATTCTGGCAAGAAATGAATCTACACCTAGAGGAGTGACTACCTAATGGTCACATCTGTTTGTTTTTGATGGAAACTCAAGAGACCTTACAGTCTCATCATCATCATCTCTTCTCTTTCTCCTCCATTCTTCCCTAAAGAAGCTGAGATCCTTTAGAGTATTCCCTCTCTAAGTAAACGTTTTTGCTGTCCAAAGATCTGTGTGGGCTGTGTTGAATTGATCTTGGCTTCCTTTGCTGAATTCACAGTTCAGGCCAAATTCTGCCCACAGCCGTGCATGAGCTGCTTCGAGAGCAGTCATGGGCAGGGTGGGTATATGTGTGTTTCAGACTGGATTTTGGCCTGCATTTTCTCTGCAGGACATTCTTCAAAATGCATTGGGGTTTCTTGAAAAGCAATAGGCAGCTCTTTTTGAAAAGATTTATACTTGATCAAAATGGCAGTTTCTTTTCTCAAATTGGAGCTTCGGTAGAAAGTGAAAGAGGAAGGGAGTGTGAAAGGGGATTAACTATCTACAGAATACTAGCATTTGTCATGGAGTCTGTTATTTCTTTTGGAGAGTTTATAAATCAAATAAGCAATTCTTCTGTTTTATATATTAACGTCTAGAGTGTAAATTTTAAAGTGATGCTAAGCAACTCTCTTTTTTAACATGCAGGTTTGTGGAGTGTGTCTCTAGTAACATGGGGAGGACAGTTATTTTGCTGAACCCTAACAGCATACGCTTCTTTGCAGAACATTGTCATCATATAAAATTGACTGAATTGGGTAAAAGGAAAGAAGGCATATGTGAAAGAATATTTTGATTGATTGTAATAGGATGGTAAAGTAATACCCCCAAAGTCATTGTTAATCATTCTGGAAGGACAGTACAAAAATTCTTCCATGCACTTAGAATTTGCGTCCTACCCAGTAATAAAATGTCATATAAGCTAGCTTATTATCAAACCTACATTTAACTGATATGTATTTTAACTTCCTGCTAAAATAAGCGTAGCATGAAATTTGAGGGTAAATTAAATCAGTTCCCCATAACCCTCACCACAGGAATGGAAAGTCATTATGAAAACCTATCCACGTGCCAAACAGAACAGCTCAGGGTCTCTGTGCAGAGCAGTGCTCAGGAGGGAGCAGTGGCTGTGGAATTTGCTGTGTCCTGCACACCCTCATAGCTCTTTGTGGAGCAGTTCTGTTATGTCCCATAGTTTTGTGGAGGAAGTAAGGAATTTCTTCCTCTCCCCCTAGATAGTTGCAGAGTTTCAGAATGTCCTGCCAAGTATGTGGGCTGCAAGGCAAGCACACATTCAGTTCATAACGTTTTATATTACAAGTAATTAAATTAGAATTTGAAATTAAAAAACATATTTCCTCATTTTCAGGCTGAAATGGCCTTCTTGGATTAGAAAGCTATATATACACCTTGTGGAATGTCTGCATACAGGTTTGAGTTGCCCACAAATGCTAATCTTCTGTGCAACTTCACATCCAGCCCATCTGCTCCCATACTGTCTCCATCTTGAAATCTGGAAAATATTGGCCTCACAGGTAGTCAGAAACATATAACAGAGTAACTTTTTCTGAAATTTGCAGAAAATCAGTCTTGCATTCAATTATTTTCGTTTATTGATTCAGATTGTTACACCATCCAGAGTCAAATGTCCCTATTCAATAATGGGTGTGTGTGTGAGATTTGTGGGTGTAAGCTGTGTTATAAACAAAATATTGAGTGCTTAACAAAAGATTTTAAAGTTAATCTTTTTTATTTTCTCACTGTCTTATGATTTGCCCATGATTTCTTTCTTATCTGAAAATCCCAGACTTTCCTTCACTGTATGTTTTCTCCCATATTATTTTGCAGCCTACTAAAGAACATTTCAAGTTCCTATTATTTTGTTATTCCTTCTGTTTTACTTGCCATCACTTGTAGAATACACTGCAGCTGAAGTGCCATGCTGTTTCTGAGCTGTTAGGCAGCACTGATCTGCTCTGAGTATATCTGAGGAACCATAAGGAAACAAATTTTACTTGTATTTGAGTGTTGAGGTGCTTGGGTGACAGGAAAGATGTTCCAGTCTAATAGTAAAAGGATATTTAGCCTTTTTTATTCTTTTTGCCTTTGTATATAATACTACACTAGCTATTAGGAATTTAGCTCATCCTTGTAAAAGAGTTTTTATGTGCTTAGGTAGTGAAATTCAGTATTTTCAGAATGCTTAACATTCAGAGGGCTTTTTGCTTTGTTTATTTTGCATATTTCTATGCCGGTATTCTGTTTTTCTTCATCAAGAATTACAAAGAGATGTGGAAGTCAGTTGAAAATGTTGAGTTTTAAAAGAAGAGGGCTCTCCTTTTCAGTGAGTCTGTACTTTCAATGCTCTCTGAAATTCTATTTTCATGTTTTTATTCTGCTTTGCCAGGAAAGAAAATAGCTAATAACAGCACTAAATAATATTCTAGATTTATATCCCTCCCTTGGCCTCCCTTTCTTCTCCTGTCTTGATTAGAAATACATTCTGATTTTTCAAAAGTGGGTGTATGCTACTTTGCCACATAGATAGCATGGTTGTGCACGGGTTTGCAACACTTCTAGTTTTGTGGCAACACAAAATATGCTTTTTATTGTGTAGTTTACATAAATATTTTCTGACAGGAATTGCTAAGAAAAGAAACAAGGCATTTAGCATACAGTTTGGTTAAAAATTAAAGATTGGGAAGGTGTATAAGGGAAAATGCACAGTGAAGAACTCTTCTGAATGTGTTACATGAGTTGTATAAACAGAAAAATAAATGTGTGTTTTCAAATTTTTTCTGTTTTTAGCTAACAGTATTTTGCTGCGAATAATCTGGTTTACAATTTAGTAATTTCCTGTATAAACAAGCAAGTGATCTTAAATGTCAGGAAGATCTTTTCATAAAACTAAAAAGCAGTAGAAACCAACTGTTTCTACTGCTTTCATACTTTTTTTTTTTTTTTTTTTTTTTTTTTTTTTTCACGTGCACCTGCACGTGGCTATTAACTTTGGAAAAAGGCAGCTATGGCCTGAAACAGTTTTATGATATGTACAGGACCAGGTCTTTTTAACGCATCTCTGAAGTAACTGATCTTCCTTGGCCCATTCTTAAAACAGCCTTCAGATTTTGCTAGCATGCATTATATTAATATTTTTTACAAGGTTCAGTAATAATTTTTTTTTTTTTTTAATAGAAATAATTCTGTATATTGGCCTTGAAAGAGCTTCATCTTTGACTTCTTACCCTGGCTATCAGTGACAGGTGCCAGCTGAACTTACCTCGTGTTGCTGAAGACCAAATGAGAATGTGCCCCCTAGTCTTCCATTTGCCTTTGGTTGGTTGCAGAGCCCTCTGGGCACCCAAGGCCCTCTGTTCCCACTCTCTACAGTTGCTGCAGTTAAAGTGACTCAAGCCCTCTTCTTATCCCAGGGTTTCTCATTTGTGTGCCTGAGCAAGGTCACTTAGACAGTTTGTTGTAAATAACACAGTAGGATCCAGACCTCCTTAGTTACCAGCTAGCACGTAAATCACAGGATTATTCATTTTCTTTAATAAAAGGAGAGCAATAGAGATAACATTTTTATGAATGAGATATCTGTAATCCAAAGCAGAGTCAATGCAATGCAGTGTGTTTATAATGATCAAATGATCTGTTGCTTATATTCTAAAAAGATTTTAGTCTCAAATATTCTCAGCAATAAAACTTGAACTTGTAGCTAGCAATGACTTGGTAATCGCTTTTTATTAAAAAGTGGACTTTCAAACTCTTCTAAATTAATACGACTTTTAACTTTGGACAGTCTTATAGCTACTAGGCTGTACCGCTAGCAAATAAATTAAGCACAGACAAATGCACAAGGCACTGCAATTTAACCAATTATTTTCACCTATTGAAATTATGGTGCTATGAACAACATGCAAAGTGAAAAACAACAACATGCAATGTGAAAAACAAACCTTGTGGATTGAAATGTAAAATGATAAATCTGGGTTCCAGTCAAAACTGTTGCCATCTACCAAATTGTCGAAGGCATGAGAAACCCTAATTACTAAATTACCATTACAAAATAGAGAGGTGATGGAGTTTATCAGCTGATGGCTTTAAAAAGTAATTCTGCTTCATTAGTGTGCTTTTCATTTGCTCAGTTTTCTTCTCTTAAATCAGTTTTCATA
Source organism: Anas acuta (assembly GCF_963932015.1). NCBI lineage: Eukaryota > Metazoa > Chordata > Aves > Anseriformes > Anatidae > Anas > Anas acuta. Next base: position 6,443,338 of record NC_088988.1, on the reverse strand, counting down.
TTCAGTTTAGAACTGGATCATTTTGGGCTAGTGATTTTTTTTTCACGCCAATGTAAGTCTTCAATTTATTGCTAAAATGAGGACAAATGACATTCAAACTCCTGTATTGCTAAACTTTGAACTGGGGCCTTCTTGTCTATGTCTTGACTCCTCAAGCAACTAGGCAATAATGCATCTTTTATTTCCTCATAGTGGCTTTCTTACTTGTATTCTCTATACACGTATATTCCTGTTGATACTAAAACTTCTAGGAAGCCCTTTAGAAAAAAAGTTGCTGATCCATCCATACATCTACAGGTCAGGAAAATCAAGTTTTTTGGACAAAGTTTAGTTTTTGTCTCTTTGACCACTAAACGTTAGAATCCTGTGCCTAAACTTGAAGTAGTAAATGGTAAAAATCGTGAAGTTACATAACTGAACATTGTTAGCCTGTTTCATTTTGAAAGGATAACTTTCAGAGCAATATAAACCTTGTGGATTCTAGAACATGGTTTATGTTTCCTTACATTTTTTGAAGTTGTTATTTATGAATGAACAGATGTTCAGGAAACCCCAAGCTTTTATTGGCTGTATTTAGAATGGATGAAATATAAAATTGTTTTAAAAAATGCAGTGTAGATCCTATTTTACAGAGCTATCATTTAAATAATATTTCTTAATTGGGGGATGCAGTGCTTAGTTACATTAACATTTCTCTAGAACTCCTTGGATATCTGAGATGCTTTACCATAACATGGTCTTTTCATTTCTCTATCATCTTTGAAGAGGTGCCATACCACTTTAAACAGTTCACCAATCAGTTTCATATGATGGATTCTCTTTAATCATTTACATTCAGGGAAAGTCAAATATTCCTTAGGAAGCCAAAGTAATCTAACAGAATGTATAGTGTTTGTGCAGCTGGATATCTTATTTATTTGAATTTCTCAGGGAAATCTCTTCTGACTTTAGAAAAAAGATGGAAGAGTAAACAGTAAGTGTGTCCAAGTAATATGAGCTAGAAAGTCCTGTCTTTTAGAGCAAAGTCATTAAAAAAGTATATTTGCAAGGTCCAAAAATAATATAGTATATCAAATGTAGTGTACTACATAATGTTTTTTCAGTGTTCTCACTATTTTTACATCTATATATGTGTGTATGTATCTATCTATATAAATGAAATATATACATGGGTTGTTAATATATTTAGTATTCCTGAATAGGTGAGCACAATAAGAGTCTGTTTTCTTGATAAAGTGGTTCATCTGTTTGTTTTCTGTGTGTAACCCGTCGTTCATCATCATGTTGGCATTCTCTGGACATGATAACTGCATAACTGAATTAACATTTCTAAAAACTTCCTTGCAGGGAAATGTACAAATAAAAGATGTGTTTATCTAGGCTTTTGGGAGGTATCCTGTTGTGTAGTGTTCCCCACTAGTCGTGTTTCTTGTTGCTGTCATTTCTTTCTTCCACCATTTACTATATATATGTATGTGTATGTATCTTTTTTTTTTTTTTCTCTCCCTGATGACGTGAGGGGAAGCGTGTGGCTTTTTTATTTGTCATGAGTAGGAGTGTAGTAATTTTCTTATTTCTAAAGGCAAGACTCAAAAACCAGGATGGTCTTTGGCCAGTTTGGAGCATTGGCTAGATTCCCACGTGGACTTAGACTGTTAGGAAGTGTGTCTAATTTTTCCACTGGATATCCACTAATATTTTGTAGTTCAGTGTCTTTCACTTTATATATATCACTCTCTGAGGTTTATTGAAAAATATAGTTAGATCTTTTCAAACCTTGAACTTCCTTCTATTGTAGTTCTCATTTTTTTTCTCTTCCTACACCTTCTTTGTAGGTAAGCATGTATGTGTCTACAAAGAAAAGTGAACATAATACTGAACTTGTTCTGCTTAGCTGAATGTAGATATTCACAGCACATGATTCAGTACTTATTAGTTTAGCTATAATTTAAGGATTTTTAATCTGAGAATTTGTGAATTTATTTAGCTGTTCATGTTTCCTTTGACACTTAAAATATTTCAGTCATTTGGATTTTCTGTTCTCTTTATTTTGCTGTTTCTAATTGTTACAATAGTAGCATCAATCCTTTTTAGCAAGGAGGATGACAGTAAATATGAATATCATAGTCAAATTCCATCCATTATTTTAGTGACAAAATGTTTTTGCAATTACTAAATATCACTATGGATATAGCACAATCTTCTATGCATGCCAAAAAAAAAATCTATAGAAGATATTTGAGGATTTTATTAATTGCAAAAGCATCACATTGAAATGAGATAAATATAACAATGTTGGATGATGCATCTTATATAAAAGTAAAGTAATTTTTGAGATGTAGAAATAATTGTTTATCTTTGAAAAGAAGATCTACTTGTCCTGAATATGCAGGCTGATCTGACAGTGTTGTGGACCTATCTCTTATAGGAGTACTGATTTAAGAGCTGACATGTCTAAAATCAGAGTTTTAATAAATGTGCTGCTTCTGTGCACTACAAATGTACTCCAGCGCATTTGAGATGTGTATTGCTTGTATTTCAGAAGAAATTGAAGCAAGCAAGGAAGTTGAACCTTACTGTGAGCATGTTATTCATGTTGGATCCCACCATTGTCTTTTATGACACATGGCTGGTGAGATGCTTAGCTGGTCATGAAAGTATTTACTCATGTGTTGATTACTTTTATATAAAGGAACAGATTTGATAATCTTTGTACTGAACTGGCACACTTTTATTTATTTATTTATTTATTTTATTAATTTCTGATTGAATAACTTCCATTACGGGGGGGGGGGAAAAAAGCACACACAAACACACACACACAAAAAAACAAAACAAAACATTGAATAACGTCTTGGGTTTACAAACTAAACATAAGAATACTTGGAAATGCTAGAATTCAAATTTTCATTTGAATTCGATGCTCTTGACTGTAGGTATTTTTTTTTTTTTTTGTTAAGAGTTAACCTGTCTGTCACTGTAATCTATTAATAAATTTAATTATTTGTTTTCCATTTTGCTAGAAAATTGGAAGTACTGTTTCTTTACACTGAACAGCATTAAAATTAAAATGTTGTCCTGAAATGTCAAACTTGCATTATGATGAATACTACCAGTACAAGAAAACTAATTTAGCACTTCAAATAAAACTACTGTCTTGGCAGTTTTTTTATGATAATGACTTTGTAACAGTGTCATTTAGAATCTGATTGTCTAGTCGTGTTGAATAGTGCATCCCATGTGATATAGTTCTGTTGATCCAACACTTAATTAAAGGAGGAGAGGCAAGATCTGCAAAGGGATATTGGGCATCTTGGTGCTCCTTGCCCTCATGCTGAAGAGCAGTGTGTGTAGGAAAAGAATTTCCCCATTGAAGTTCCCCTAGGCAAAGGTCCAAAATGTCAGTGCACATAGGTGGGCAGGCATGATAGTGGAGTGATTAGGCACCAGAAAAGTCCTTCAGTGTTTCCTCTTTGGATCTGGGCACACATTGTGTTAGGATTCTGCTAGTAATCTGACAGTGTCAAGGTAAAAACTTGTGATTGTCTGTATACTTCATGACAATAAATAAACGTGTTTCCCAGAAAACCTTTATTTTTGATTTTTGTCAAGAGTAATCTGAAAATGATTTAGCTCGTTCTGCCAAGAAGTAAGGTATTACCCTGTATTGCATGATTTTAGATCTAAACACAGATGTGATCTAGTATGTATAAAGTGAGTTTCTTAGTCTGCTCTTCCTCTGAAGGTAGTGATTCTATATTTGTAAGAAAAAAGAATGGATTAGACTCTTCATTCCTTTGATGAGAAATGTATGTGAATTTCTAAATTTTAAAGGAATTATAGTAGAAAATATCAACAAAGATGACAGTCCCATTGGTGGTATAGTATTTTTGGTCTCATTCTGGGTTTATTGCTGTAAAGGAAATATTTTCATATAAAATATCATTTTATCAAACATCTAACACACCTTATTTTTGGTGGGTAGGTGAAATTTATCATTAATGCATTACCTATATGCTAATTCAGTAGACGCTAATGTGGCATTTTAAATGGCCTTCAGCTAATGCCAATTATGCTTCTCAGAATGCAATGCAGACTGTTGCTTGTCTTGGAAAATCAAAAACTCTGCAAGCACACTCAAGGTTTGCAAAGCAGAACAGACAGCTTTTTCCATTGCTAGGTTTACTCTGCCAGTTTACAAGGTTTGTAGATCTCATTACAGAGTTTGTAAAAAGTGAAGCCAATTGCAGGACCCTTTTGACTGGTTTAATCTGAAAATTTTTAAGATCAGTGTGTGGTGGTGAGATCATATCAATTCATTTTATGCTTTGAAAAAGCATATTTTGAAAGGTTCACAAAAAATATATTTTTTCCTTCCTGTCCTTTTGTCTTCATCATGTAAATAGCTAGAGGAATAATTCTCAAATTACTACAGACAAGACCTTGGATTTCAGACTAAGTAAAGGGATCTTCAGTCTCATAGGTGACAGTTTTCAAAACTTCCAAGTGTGGTCAAAAATATATTGATGCAAGCTGTTTTCCAGTTTTCATTGTAGCAGATCTTAACGGATGCCAATTAAATATGTTTACGTATGTACTTACATTTCCCACCAACATATAACAACATTTGGAGCATATAGCATGATTTATACTGACAGGTATTCACTGTTGTTCAATTATTCCTTTTACCCACATGCTTTTGAATTATGAATTATATCAATCCTTAAATCTTTGTTTGGTTTAGAGAAGGTTCATTTTTTTTCCTCTTGGCACACCATATATGCACTAGGAAATGCTCGTAGTTTCAGCTGCATTTAAGGAAATATTGTTGCAAGGCTTTTATGTGCTGTACTTCAATCAGCTAGTGCCAGCAGTATCCCAATAGAAAGACCCTCAACAGACCATTTTCAGCATTTTGCTGCAATTAAACTCCTCTGGTTTTAGCCCTCAGGCAATTTAGTACCTTTTTACATATGCACATTATGAACTTTTGACCAGGGCCTGGTAGTCATATATTAGATAGCAGCTTTTGAAAGCAGACTTAACAAGTTCCTCAGAGTATTACAGTTGGAGTCAGTTGTGGAAAAGGTAATTTAACCAACTTGCAGTGAGGCCATTCAGAATCTTACTGATGATCCTAAATATGTCTCTTTTTTTCCTTGTTTCCTCTGGAAGCTGGTAGCAAGAGCTCTCAAAGAATGTGATTGATCTTTTATTCAGTAGCTAACGAGGGCTGTGATTCTATTAGTGCTCTACAAGGCAAGGGAACAGTGATTTAATGAAGTGTCTAGTGAGCTGGTCATAGATTTATCCTGTTGTCTCTAATTTGCAGTGCCGTTGTGAGTGTAAAAGAAACTGCACTCACACTGCCATTAGGCAGGTATTTCCTTAGTAAATTGTTGTAAGGTCAGGTGTAGTTATCTTAGAAAAGGCAATGCCTTACCTCCTCAATGTCTCAAGATGACAGCCGCTGTGCTGAGCTCTCACTGAAGCGGAAACAAGAAGATCAGAGGTCCGTCTCCAAGTCCCCCTTAGCTGATGCAGGAGCAGATGAACTGCCAAGTAGGACTAATAGAGTCATAATTGGCGATTAGAACTGGAAAGGTGCAATAACATCTTAATACAAACTGGCGTATATTATAGTTAGTGTCAGTTATTGTAAAGTTACGTGGTAGCCTGAACTAGTTACATTTCCATTTTTTTCCTTTTCAAAAATTGAGGCAATGCATCCTAATAGTCACAGTACAACAAAAATAAAAGAACATCAAAACTTGAGTTGCTTTAAAGTGACATTAATGTCTTTTCTACATTTACTTGGGCATGTAACCTGTCAGTCTTATTCAGAAATTGTGCAGTAAAAATTGCCATAGAACTATAGATGAAATAATCTCATAAATATGCTTTGGTTTTCATTTAATTTTCACTAAATAGTGGCTTTTATTTCTATCTACTGAAGGATACTGACTTTTTGTTCTGTATGTCTTTGCTAATACGAGATAATATTTGGATGATGCCTATGGGATTGCAAATCTCTTTTGCACTGGAAATTTTTCACAAGCCTCTGAGTCCAAGTTAGCCAAAAAAAACACTTTCAGAAAGAAATTGTCTTTGCATGAATTGCATGATAATTTGAGAAGGAGGTGAATTATGGTATACATTGCCAGGCAGCTCAGTATTACCTATTTCAATCAAAAAGCAATATTGAAAAATAAGGAAGCATACATGTGGTTCTTTCCTAGATTAACACAGAATGATAGATAAATGAATCATCTTGAGATTTCTGTGGTGCTTCCTGGTGGCAGATGGAGAACTCCCATGTGCAAAAGTGGTCAAAGCTGACAATTAGAGGGAAGGCAATCACAAATGTGAATTTGTTAGTGCAAACGTGTTTATGTGTCTGACACAAGCCTAATTGGGATCTCAGCCTCATCTTCAAGGCTCTGTACAGGTAGAGAAAAGTTTCTGATGCAAAATCCATCAAATCTGATTTAAAGTTAACTGCTAAAATTTCCAGTGCAGCAGATGAAACTTGAGTTACATTAAACGGCAATAGCAAGGCAGTGTCGTGATAACTTGTATCCTCAGGTAATCATAGCACATGAATCACCAATAATGTGTCATGCTCAGATGGATGATTTTGTTTTTGCAAAATAAAAATATTTTCAGTTGGTTGAGCCATTCAGTCCCTGTGAACTTGACACCCTATGGGATCTCAGAAGGGCCCTTTGTTAAATATACAGATGCACTTAGTCTACAAAAAGAGGTACCAGGCTTTTAAATGAGCAGCAAGAGGATGTAAAACAGTAAGTCAAACTTTCTAATTTCCTAATATTGGCACTCGTGTTCCTCACAATCTTATTAGTATTTCTCTCTGCTGATCTACCATTTCATCAAAAAGTCTACAATGGAACTAAAAATCTAAGCCTTTTAGCCCATAGATCATTGCACTTGGTAAATGGCTTATTGTAGATTAGATAATGTGGTTCATAGCACATCCAAATCAATAAAAGGCTAGTCTGAACATAGTAAAGTGCTCTCAGTCTGATTCTTTTTATTAAGTATATCTGTCATGAGAAAAATGTGAATTTTAGTCTTTTTTTCTTAACTTTCTTTAGTCTTTTTTTCTTCATATCAGAAAAAGGTATTGCTTAAATTTCTGCATGGTCATTTTCTTCCTTAGAGAAGATCTTTTCCATAGAATTTTGTTTTCTTTAAATCAAAATTAAATAAATTGTATGACAAGGGATAAAAATATTATGTCGGCAAAGTTAGATCCCAGTGTTCCCATTCATGTACTACTCCAGATACTAAAAAATAAGAATTTATTTGTCGAGTATTGAGTGGTCTCTGTGGAATAAATACTTCTAGACCTATTCTCTTTAAAAATAAATGAATAAATAAATCCTGATCACCCAAAATCACCAAAATTGTCAGCAACAAATGGAGGTGGAAAATGCTTTTATATGGGAGAATTTTGAAAGAAGTATTTTATTTTGAGGACAGAATTGATGATTAGATACCAAAAAAAGCAGTGGCATTTTAATCAAGGGTCGTATAGGCCCAGGATTCACCTTTAATCCTACAAATACTACGTGTTTAAGGTAAAGGCTCTATACAATAATAAGAGAAAGCAAGGCAATAATAGCACTGAATGTGTTATCAGAAGGTTTCTGGGTTAACAGTGTACAGCAGTGGAAGGGAAAGATTGCTTCACTGGTAGATAATGGCTTTCATCTGTCCCTCACATCTGGAAAAGTATCTTTGCAAGCACAAGGCAAGAGTAATGCTATTGTAGAAAAATGTCTATACAGCTCATTGCCACATCTGCTCTATAACAAGTATGGAGAGAGTTTTTGCCCCTTCTAGCTAGGGGTAGACTAAGTACGCAGAAAAAATCAGTGGCACGATGGGAACTAATGGCTGCATCTGCCTTTAGACTTTCCATACACTATTTTTTTTTTCATTGCATTTTTGTATTTTCTTATTTACATCCTGTGCTCCTGTAGCCATGGAAAAGATAAACAGAATTTAAGAAATGCAAAAATGCCAAACTGCTGAACCTGCTCAAGAGCTTGTCACAATTCACAGTTTCTCTAATAAATGTTTTTAAAAACTCCGTTCAAAATCTATTGAATAACTTGGATTATTTTTTTTTTGCAAACAATAAAGTCAGATTAACTGTAATTGGCTGCAGAGAGATGCTCTTAACTTATCATTCTTCGACCATGTTATTGACCAGTATGTGTTTGTCCATGTTGTTAATAATTTATCCTTTGAAAAATCTATGTGCATTATAGTCTTTGATCTTCTCACAAATTTCAGAGCTGAAGATACTATTTTCTTTTTCCTTTTACATTTTTCTTTTCTTTTTAAAGAAATTTTAAAAGAGAAGAGACTGGAAAATCATTTAAAACTTTTTTCTGTTTATTTTTGTGGGAGAACATCCAGGTGACACCCATCCTTGATAATGAGAACTGTACATACATACAGCAAGAATATATATGAATAAAAAAATCAAGGCAAGCTTACTGTACTTTGCAGATGAAAAATATTTGAAAACAAGACTTAATGCATCTAGTAGATTAAAACAGAAATTAAAGACTTTAGAGTAAGAAGAGATCAAAGGCTGTCTTTTCATTGTTCTTTTTATTGTTTATTGACTTCAAAAAGACTTTTTAGTTTAAGCTGACTTTAATGTCTCTTGAATGCTCTTTTGTAAAGTGACTTTGAAAACTCACGGATAATGTCTTCATTAAGTGGGGAAAAATCTTGGTAAAAATATAACTAACTTTGCTTTCATTATAATAGAAAGAGATAACACTTTGCTTAATTAAGGTCTGTTTTCCCTGTGTTCAGAATTTTACGACCATTTTTTCCATTGAAATTAGTGCTGATAAAAGCTTGGAGTAGACATTGCTAAACTGAAACTCTTAGTTTCCAAGAGAAATACAGTGAGTTCTCTGTATTTATATAATCAGTTAATCAGGATGTTGCCTTATGTATACTAGCTATTTTAGGAAACAAAAGAAAAATCCAAAAAGATATGCAAGTTATTTTCTAAAATAAAGCATGCACTTTTTGCATGTTTTGAAAATGTTAATTTAGAGACTGTCTGCTCCCATTCTGTTCCCAAATGTCTATGCTTTTCTCACCAACCCCCTGATGACGTGATGTATTTGGATTATGTTAATGTATATGTTAATAATGACAACATGCTTATGACAATAAAGATCATAAATATATGGAGATAAATTGATAGATTAGGGAAGCTGCGCTGAATAATTAAGCCAAGATCCTTATCACAGATTTATCTGTAGTACTGTGTATTTTCCCCAACATTTTGAGGTCTTTTGAACATGTCACTGTGAGACCCAGAGACCCAGCAACATTACACTGGAATGCTCCTGGCTTTCCTGTAGGGCATTCCATTTTTTTTTTTTTTTTTTTTTTAGAAATTCTGCATGGCAAGTTAAATGCTTCCTGGTAGTAGACACATGCTGGATAACACAGATGAATTAACTGCTCTCTTTGGTTGATTTCTTGTTGTTGGTGTTAACTGAGATGCATCCTCATTTTTTGGCTGGTTCCAACTTTTCTGTAATTATGCTATAATATAAGCTTAGTTTTATCTATTTATGACGTGGGTTTACTGTGAGATCAAGTGTTTGTTACTCTGGGAGTGGTAGATAACAGGTGTGGTGGTAATTTTGTGAGGTGCACTCTTCCCGTCCTGCTTATTCCAACCAGGAAGACACATGAAAATACCAGGCCATCTGTTTGACTTTTACTGAGGATCAAAAGATTCTGACTTGCAGCCTGCAGAAATTGTTTGCAAGACCTTTTTATGTATTAAAAAAAAAAAAAAAAGGGGGGGGGGGGGGGTGGAAGGCAAGAACCCCTTTTAATGTGAGAGCTGAGTTTCTGGAGTTTTTTTCATGAGAAATGTGTATTACACGTTTTCTGTAACAAGGAAAAATGCTTAACCTTGCTGCAGCTTTAAAGGAGACTGTTTTTCTTCAAAAGGAAAACCAACACTACACTTGTTTCCCCTTGCTTTCAGTTGTGGCTAGGGACAAAGCAGCAAAGCTGTAGTAGGCTTGATTTATTTTAACTGTCTCTCAAGTATGGGGTACATGTTAGGAATCTTATGTCCAGACGCCCAGTGCAAAAATGAGACACTGGGAAGGATGTCATCATTACTGCTAGGTGAATCAAAAGGCCACCCTTTGTATTAACTTTAACTTTGTATTAATTATTAACTTATTGCAATGTTACTCATTTATGAGTTAGTTTGTATATTTTGTTTACATTATTTTTGTGTGCAACCATATTTTGGATTTGGTATTTCAGTACACAGAGGATCCATCTTATAGCATGTTTTGTTAGTTTTCCTATTCATGGGGCAAATAAAATAAAAATAAAAATAAAAATTGCAGTATAAACATTTTTATGATACAAATGGTTAACCGTTTTTACAAGTGTAATTTTGCAAGTGGTTTAGAGGCTCAATTACCCACGGAAATGCAGGAAATAAATGTCCTTGAGGATTTGCATTTGGATCATGTGATTTGTTGGGTCTCAACTCATTGTTAATAATTCTTACATCTGTGCAGACTACATGAGCAAATGAGGCTGTGTAGTCTTTGAAAATGTAATACAACATTATTTCTGGTACCATTGTAGAAACATGGCAGAAAAGTAATCCAAGAGAAAGAGAATAACAAATTAGCTGGTAAAATTGATTTAATATGATTCAATCTTCTTACTAGATTGACTGGTTAATGTGAAAACTATTAAAATTTTCATGTTTATATGGTTGTTGCTGTTTGGGTTGCATTGCATGTTTGCACAGTGGTCATGTAAAGGGCTAAGATTCCACTGTAACAGAAAGTAACCAAAGCTACAGATAAAGGACGAGGGATGAAAGAATGAAGATGACCAAATTCCAAGCTTCTTATTGTAATTATTTTTGCTTTTATGTTGTATCAGGATATGATGTGGTGATCCTACAATGTGGGAAATGTAGTTGCTGTTTATTTTGTAATTTGAATCTACTTGCACTAGGAAACTATGGGCACCAATGATACCAAGATCTTAGTCCTTTGAAATTAGACCACTTGCTTCTGTACTCAGTGTTTGTGAGCAAAAGGAGGCAAACTTTGCTCCCTTTTTAGTGCTAAAAATTTTGATGTGCATGAGAGCAGAGTTGATTGCATATTTGAATGCTTTGATTGTGTTATTACTGAGCAAGCCAAACCTGTTTTCCTGCCTTGTATGTGAAGAAAGACCACTGTAGTAGTAATTTAAAAAGTGAATTAAAAGGAAGATGTAAAACATCATTCTGAAAAGGTAGGATCAGCAAAATTAGAAGAGAAATTTGAGAATTACTATTTTGTGTTTCAGATAATAAATACCTCACAGCAATGAGTCTCAACCTTCTTTGTGGGTACAGTATTTTTGACTGAGACCTCATTTTCAGCAGTCATACTAACCAATTCTCAAAACCACTGCAATAGTTGAAATATCATGTTTAACAAATTCAGCATTTGTCTAGAACAGTTCAGAAGAGGTAACACTGTCTGCATTCCCTTCTCCAAGACCTCTTGTGCTGTCTTGTCACGAGATCTAAATCCTTGTGATCTACTATGGGGGGGAACATAGTAACAGGAAAGCCAAGAGGATCTCTTAGGAGAAGAATGATCAGCAAATCATGGAGAGTTCAGGCAATGTAACCCTCTTTTGGTCTAAAGCTAGACCCTTAGTACACGGATATAATCCTGATCATGGTCTGTGCTATGACTATGAAAAAGCTTTGTTTGAGCAAAACAATATATTCATGCCATATTGAAGTACTAGGTCATTGTTTTATTATCATAATTATTTTAGCAAAACTCTTTCCTGAAATGGACAGTGCTATCATGAAGGGAAGTCTAAGGTCATGTTTGTGGAAGAACAGGTTCAGTTTTGTTCTCCTCATTTGGACAGCTTGGGTCACTTCCACACTCTCCTTTTAGCTCTGTTGATTACCTCTTTCTACAGCTCTGCTGATTCGCTCTTCCAAATAACATTGTAGTTGTACACAAATAAAACACTAAACTGTTAGAAGCAACCTACCTTTTCCCTAACCTAAAAAACAATTCACATCCAAACAATTCACATCACCTCAGAGTTCTTCCCTATGTTCCTACTTACAGTAAATGTCTTTTCCATTTAAGTTTTGGAGTTCTAACAATGTTTGTATCACTTTTTTGAAGATTGATGTTAACGTCATCTTAGAGGGGATTTGAAAGACTGTGTCTTTTAGGAAAAAGATAACATCCAGCTCAGCTGACACCATTATGCCATAGGAGTATGCTGCTGGGGCAGAGCTGGCTTCCTGCTCCTGGTACTACAGTTTTTCCATGTAAATACTATAAATCCTAAGAAAAATTGCTAAAATTTTCCCTAGTCACGTGTGACAGTGCACATAGCTGCATTCCCAGTCTGTCCTCCCTGGGGATATACATTTTAATGCTGTGTCCATTTACATCACAGTTGTATTAATTACATTTAATGCAGTTTTGAGCTAAGGTAGCACAGCCTTATTTCAGAGAATGGAGAGTGTGTGTGTTGTAATGAGGCCTGAGTACAATTGATCTACGACTTGGATGTAAGGGATTCTTAAGGGAGTTTGCTGATTGATGTAGAAGACGGATGTCTATGGCCATTAGGAAACACCAGTTTTTATTACCTATCAATCTCATGGAGAACCTATGGCAGCAAAATCTCCTGTAATAGATATCTAATCTGTTAAATTAGAGATTAATGAAATGAAAACATTAGAGAAGGAGGAAAATACACTTTTACAAAGTGGACAGTACCAGAAGAACAATGCAGACAACTCAAAAGTGTATAAAACATCTGTCTGAAGACACACAAAAAAAAATCCGTACACCCAATTGTCGTCTTAACCCATTTTTTTTTCTTTCAATATTGCTTATTGGTTTTAAATTACAAAAACCCACATGGTTATATTGGTTAATAAATTAATAAAATAATGGAGCATGTAAGACTGATCCCAAAGTAGAAAACATAGAACACAACATTTAGAATATCACATACTCATTTTTAGAATGTTCTTAGAATTGAGTAGTTCCATTAATTTTGCTTAATGATGTGTCTCTATTTTCAGACTCAGAGTTAAAAAATAGCTGCTTATTCAAATATATCAGTAAGAGTAAAGAAAAGAAAAAAACTTATATGTTATATGTAGTCAACATATATATATATATATATATATATACGTTGACTGCTATTTATGACAGCTGTGTCCAGAGACTGAGAATCTTTACATGGGGGAAAAAACAGCATCTTAAATGTTTTGAAAAGAAAAGAAATGGGGACGTGTCTTCTATCATTTTATTTCTAGGCATCTAATTTTCAGTGTGTTCTTTAGACTCATTTTTCCTCGCAGCTACTATATGCAGTGGGATATAAAACAGAAGGGATTTTCAAAAAAAGAGTTGCATTTATCTATACATAAAAAAGAAAATCCTATAGAGGTGATTGTATATGTCAGTACATCACTTTACTTCCACACCACCTGCTGCAATTAAAAATGAAATCACCAAGCAGCAAGTACAGTAACTTCATCAACCAGCTGATATTATAATTAATGACTATAGAGTCTCTATTATTGTGTACTTCCAAGGCATCAAGTGGAAAGCTGTCGTGGTGCTTTAAATAATGAAAAAGTTTCAGGCCTTGATAAATGGCTCAGTTGGATGCAGTTTAGAAAGTTGAGAGCATATGCTTCTGTCATTAGAAACTAAGGACCCTCGTTACCCTTGCTATAACTCTTCAAATTCATCTGAAACTCTTTGATCCCCTCATGTACTTACACTGTGTTTAAAATGCAAAAGTGTGGAAAATATGGTGTGCATGAGAAATTCACTTAGTAGGAAGAAAGATTAAAATAAAGCTCCTCTTCATTAACATCTTTGTTTTAAACCTATCAAAAAGATAGCATGTCTGTACCCACATTTCTTTTGAAATAAGAGAAAGCAAACATCTTTATTTGATTCTTTTGAGATTTTTGTTTTTAGAAACAATTGAAATCCAATAAAGAAATGCACTTCAGAGAATGCTTATGAAGATATTTAACTGACTTAATAGTGAAATGACAGCAAGGATATTTGTTCTTGCAGTCTGTACTTTATTTCAACGCCATCGTATTCTGCAATGATGGATGCAGAATGCTAGCAAAGAGTAAAGTCCTGAAGTAGAAATTTTAGGCATGATTGGTGATATAGGTTTATACAATATCACCCCTTAACAGGCAATCTATTGATAAATTTTCTTCCTGAACAGATTAGTTTTGCTGTTAAATGTCATCATTTTAACAGAAAACTGACTTTTATTTAGTTTTCAGGTACTATTTATTTTTATTCTTTCTCTGAAACTTCCATATAACATGTTTGTCTCTGAGGATATTTCATAGCTGAGATGCTGAAATGCTTTGCTTTGGCAGAACACGTTACAGAGATAGAAAATTTTGTCTAATCCCTGACTCTCAGAGTTGTCATTTTTGCTTGGTTTCATGTACAGAAGCAATACGCCAGAACTGTTTTTCAAACCTCTTATAAAGAAATTATGTTTCTTCTGAATTATTGAATTAACAATATATATATGTGAATATATCTATGAATGTATAACCAGCTGGTTATTGTTGATGGAAGAAAGCCATTTTCTGCACAACAGAAACAAAGATTCCTTTCTCCCTATCATATGAGCATAAGAGATAATATAAAATGTGAGTGCTGTTTTACCCTATGCTTTTCATTATTTAGAATCTATATTTCATGAGCATACAAAAACAACGCACTGTGCCTAGGCATTATGTGCAAGCACATTACAGGAGGATGTTCTGGTCTGAGTGATTCCAAGTGGTTAATCATTCAACAGTGTGGTGCTAAATTAAGAGGTGAAATGGGAAGACCTAGGAAGTGTGGGAATAGATGTGAAAATTCTACCTGGGCAAAGAAGGATTATTGTGTTTACTTTCTGCTGTGTTGAGGCTATCGTGCTGTAATAACAGTGGCAGCCTGTGCTGTGAATGTGTCCCTTGGATTCTTCATATTTGGTTTGCTGTTGAGCCAAAAGGACAGTTGAGTGACCACTTTATAATGTTAGCCTCGGAATATTTACAAACTCTGTGCAATGGGTTAGACAGATGCAAATTAAGTGCTGATGCAATGGGTCCATCTCCATTCATTTCAAAGGTGTACTTGCTCGCATGAGCTGTGAATTTGTGATAAGTGCTGAATATTAACTAGGATATTTGGACTTTAATATAATGATCTTATATCACCACAGCATCTCGGCAAATTAGATTAAACCTGAAGGACACAGGACCTGATCCATCTTTAAATTCATGATGTGTGAAAGTTGCACTTCAGACAAGTGTAAGCTAATTGCTTCCTTAGCTGGTGACTTAATAAGTTATAAACAGAAATATTTATCTCAGTTTGCTAAGTAGCTAGTAGGCTAATACGAAAGATTGCAAAGATATTTATAAAGTAGTTTTGCATATATTCAAAATATTATCAGATTGTGCTATTAGATGACTAGGCTTTTGACATATTCCAGGACTTTTATGCTCTTGCTAGTAATTAAATTAATTATTTATCCATTGTACACAGTCTTGAATTACTGTATGATTAGTTTGGGCACTTAAAAGTATAAGAACACTTGAAAGCAAAATCCAAGCATAGATATTCCATAGCACGTCTTACAATCTAAATATTGCTCTTAGTCTAATCGAAGCAGCAAGAGTAGTCACAGCAGTTGATGGACTATTTTTCAAATTGATTTCAAAAATGTATTTAAGGGGATGATCTTCTACTCTAGATTACCTATTGATTTTTAATATGAAAAGCTCATTATATAAGCAGTAACTGCATATAAAAACCTAGCAAACCTTTGCATAAATCCTTTAATTGAATTTCCAGAGCCTGTGGTTCTACTTTTTTTTTTTTTTTTTAATTAAATCTATTTCTTTTTTTTAAGTGTTACTGTGTAATTTGCATGCTGTGAAGTGGCCCTGTCCCAGATAAAGTGCCATTGATCCTTATTAAACCTCACCTCTGGGCTTGCTCAAAACTAACTGGAAAAATTAAAGTGTTCATGCTGCAATGCACTTATTGCTTGTGTGATAGGATTATGGAAAAAAGAATAACATTAATTTCCGAGAGAGAATTTATAATGCAAGATTTTATTTTTTTCAATTTGATAATTAATAGCAAAATCATATCCTAAATATAAATTGTATTCCAGTCTGAAAACTGCAGTAGTAATTAGGAAAGATAATGTATACCTGATATAAAATCATAATGTTGTATATGGACACTTCTTTGGTATATTAATTTTAAGTGTTGTTCAAAATCATTATGGATTCAACCCAACAGTTTAAATAGAGGTTTTAGCTAAATAAATAAATAATAATAAAAAAAATGTAACACACACATCTTATATTAATAGCTGTTTTCATTTTAACTCTTGAGTTTAAAATGTGAAAAATGATAATCTGCAAATATTCATGCTAACAATTTTTATATTAAAAGTGTCATGAGAAAGAAAAGCATTTAAGCTGCAATACTATTTTCTATTTTTTAAAATATCCAACACTTTTATTAAAAAGCAATAAAATCTCCTAAAGAAATATTCATAATCAATAAGAATACAAAGTATGGCATATATTAACAGAGTTATAAAAATGTTTATAATATGACTCAAATGAAAAACACAGCAAGTTATGTACGGTTTAAAGTGTAATCAATTTTGAGGTTGTATATGAGGTTATAAATGATAAACACAAGTAGTAGCATTTTTACTAAAGGCTGTTGAAAAAAATACTGTATTTATGGTCTATTCCATTCTTTTTATAGATCATTAATGTAGAAAACAAACACAGTGTATCCATCTTCTTAGACAGTTTAAAATT
This sequence comes from Anas acuta, assembly GCF_963932015.1. Classification (NCBI taxonomy): domain Eukaryota; kingdom Metazoa; phylum Chordata; class Aves; order Anseriformes; family Anatidae; genus Anas; species Anas acuta. The sequence goes on along the minus strand of NC_088988.1, from coordinate 6,426,357 downwards.
CCATTAAATGATATTTTTAAATGGAAATTTTGAGCTCATTTTATATGCTTCTTTCTACAAACACTTACTGTACTGAAAGTAAACTGTTTCCAGCAGGAGCCAATACCACAGAAGTTATATGCAGAGTTTTCCAGATTTGTAGGGCAAGTTAATTTTTTATTTTTTTATTTTTCCAAACTTTTAGCAAAGAGCTGCTAAATGTGTTATTTTTAAGAAAGTGGTGAGTTGTATGCTGTAGTGCCTGTGATATATTATGTGAAACTAGGTTGGAATTGTCAACAGTAATGCAACTTCATTCCACAATGGAAGTATTTGTTTCAAGTCTTCTATAATTAGTGCAACCTGATTTTTGCACTTTGCTTAGTTCATCCAGAACCAGTTGAAACAGTAGTCTGTCACTGATCTGTACCTAACAAAATTGTGTTTAACTGTATTAGCAACTTAAAAGGATTACGTATGTCCTATAAAGCTCTCATATTGTTTTTATGTAAGCACTGCTTATTTTAAAAGTAACTCATCAGTCTGTCAGGAAATGATTCTTACTCATTTTATGTAGCCACGCTGATAACACTAACATGGAACAAGTTGTATTTTAGTCTTTTTTCAGTACCTCATTTGTGCATTTGTCAACACTGTCCTTGTTTCCCCTGCTAAGCCTTTTGGTTAACCCTTGAACTTTTAGGGAGCTCTATATGGGAATTACCTTACCTTCTACTGAACTCCTTGCTACTGCCAGGACCAGTCCAGACCCAGGGAGCCTCGTAAAAAATTGGCACGCAGCCAGGCTGTTATCAGGTAGTTCACTCACGGCTGTATTTGGGTACCTGGAGCATTCCTTTTGGCAGAGAGCTGAAGCCAACCACCTGATTTCTTGTGCAGTGTTGTGGCTGCTGTGGTTCTGGACTATCTGCTTGCTCCCCCTCTGTGAGGGCAATGTTGTCCGCAGGGTTTGGAAAATTATATATTGGTTCTTTGCATCAGCAGGCATCACATTGCCAATGCAATATATTTGCTCCAGATTTTCCTGTTAATTTGTAAGATTAATGAGAATGGGTTATTCATCATTATTTTTGTTCCTCCTCTGTGTGGTCCAGCAGTTTTTCTGGTGGATTACTTCTTTGAACTGTTATTACAAGTAGCATATTGCTCCTTGAAACCTGTTTCTGTTTTGACTTCAGAAGATCACAAGTGTTTTGAAATTTTGCTTTAGGAAAAAGGTTTTATAATTCTTTCTTGGTTGTTTGTCAGTGGATTTGTTGTAGTTTCCTAATGGTCTTTAGTGGAGGAAGTAAGTGACACTGATCAGTGAAGGTGGACAGTAAGATTTATAATGTATTTGTGCTAGCTGATTGCCAACAGAACTGGGCTTTCCCAGTGGTGCTGTACGCATACTTGGAAAATCAATAGGGATTAGCCTATGACCCCCTTCACATACTTATACTGTGGTCTGCATTGCTTACCAATATTTCATCTGTTTCACTTAAATGCTGTTACTTACTCAATAATGTGTGGCTGTTCTTGCAAGCTACTAATTAATTTTTAAAATGCAGTATCACTTGAAACCGAGATAAAGCACACCTTTAGCATCAGAGTGGGTGGAGGGCTTGTGGCTTACTTAGTGAATTTGCACTTGGTACCTTTAATTAAAAATCCTACTTTGAAAGATTAAGGTTACACGTTTCGAATTAAAAAAGTACTAAATCAAATACAGAGACCTTTTCATGGTGGTTGCCAACAAGCTAAATTGCCAGGTGTAGTTAGATACCTTCCAGTACTGTGTGCGTTGGTTGGTCCAATTTCACTTTTCAATACACATTTTTATACTTAGAACACGCATATGAGGAATTTATATTTGGTGACATTTAGATAAGTATCTGTTTATTAATGTATCACACAAATTTATTTGGTATGAGGATTAACGACTACTGTAATGTGTTATAAGAAATTAACATTTCCCTTTTGTTTTGCTGTTTAATTTTTCCCTTAAAAATGCTTCATTTAAAGTCCATCCTTTTTCTTTCTCTCTTGTAAATAGTAGGAGGGAATATATATATATATTTTAATGAATAGATGTATCTCATTTATATTGAGTCTAGGGCATTCTCTTGATAGTGTCTTCATGTGTTATGTAAAATGGGTTGTAGCTTAAATACTAATGAATCAGAAAAATGAAAGTATCATTGAAAACTATTGTTTTCCTTTTCAATATTTTAAAAATATTTTAATATATATATATAAATACTATAAAAATAGTTTGTTAAATAGTATAAAATTCATATTTCAATTTCTACTTTACTGTACAGTTTGCCAAAATTCAAACATAATGGCCTACAGCAATTATTTTTGATGTGGTTGTTCTCCCAACAGGGGGATTTTAAAAATTCACAGTTTCTTATGCAAGTGTACCTATTCCCTGGAGTTACTTATAGTTTCTTATTGATCTAGTAGCTGGTATTTGAATTGGTCGATGTACTCTGTGACTTGTTTAAGATACCCTACCTGAACTATTAGTTTAAATAATATATTCATAAATTGATTAATCATTACAGTAAGAGTTATTAGCTACATTTTTATCTGTGCGCTATCCACAAATGACTTCTAGTATAATAATCATGCATATATAAACAGAGATTCAGTTTTAAATTGCAATATGCCTTATAATAATTACATTGCTAGTAATGGTATGTTTCTGCAAGAAGGAGTCAACCTTTTTCTGTGTGGGCAGCAAAACTCAGTGTGTTTATTTAATGTGGATAAAGTAATTGTAAATATTGATGTGCATATAAGTCAGGTTATGAGACAGAGGAAAGAAGGAAAGAAAAGATGTGGCTATTGTTGGCAAGGACAGATGGCTGCTAGTGTTTGATGTGTGACCAGATACTGAATGGAGTGAAGTCTGCAGGGAGCTCCAGCCCCACATGTGGGTGCGGGGTCAGGTATGGCACAGCCTGACTGCGACTGAGGGTGGCACTGGGGGACTCAACAGGCTGTGGTGTCCACGGCTAAAACTGAGTAAGGAGAAAAGTTTGTGTGTAATTTTATAAATATTAAAATACATATTATAATAGGAATGTGCTCCAATAATTGAAAGAGCAACCACAATAATGTTCATAACAAAGATCCTAGGGTGGCTCACACAGAAGCCACTGTGAATCCTTGTCTGCCACAGTGTGGGTGGACCACATCCAAACACTTTTATTAGAAAAAGAAATACTCTCCAAAAAAAGGTTTGTGTGTGCAGGAGCTACAAAAATCTATTTAACCCAAAGTGTCAGAACTAAGTTTCTTAGGGGCTCTAGGGTTTACTTTGCTAAATGGTGCAGAGTCCCCACAGCTTTAAACAACTTTCACTTTGATTTCATCCAAAATTCTATGAAAAAAATGTGAGTGCGGAATATGTACACATGCAATTTTACCATCATACATATATTATCAAATCAATTGCCTCTTTTAGTTAATAATCTGAGTAGACTGTGGAAATTCACACACCTGACATTTCAGCTTGTTTCTTGCATAAACTATTGTCACGAGCCTTGGAATCTTGCATTTTGCAAATGAATATCTGGGGGAGCTTTTTCATATTTTAGTTTGAAAGCCATTTTGTCTCACCACATGCTTTTTCTGCTTCATAAATTCTACTTTAAAACATTCAACAACCTGCTAAATTAATATATACTGTGTTCTTTCTTTAATGGGTAGGGGAACTTGTCTCACAGCAGTGCATTTGTTCAGATCTGTTTTGAAAACGTGCTGCCTGCCGTGTGAAGGACATCTGCTCACAAATGAATGATTGTGCTTTTGATTCGGAGCAGCACCTTCACTTTAAATGCTGGCTACAGATGAAAGGAACAGATTGCTGTGGTACCGCTTTTGTGAGGATTCCTCTACCCAGCATGTGGCTTCATACATTATTGAGAGCAAATCCACTTTATGCTACCACTCCTCACTGCACTTATTTTGCCAACCTTATTCAGAATGTCAGCAAGGATCACTTTTCTACAAAGGAATAAAAGGCCGGTTAGGAAGATTAGGCAGATAAATTATTTACAGTGTTTAATTATCATCGTACAAGTTTATTAAACTTCATGGTTACCTGGAAACCTAAGCAGGTGCTGGAAAAAAGTCCAATAATATTAAATAAGAAATGTTTTGCGTAAAATGAAATCCTTTTATGTGTGCCATGTTAATATGAATGTCCAGGTTTTTTTGGTTGCATGCCAAACTTGACTTTTATATGATGTTGTGATTATTATTTTTTTCATAATCTATTCCTAGTTCAAGGCTTATTATGATAGGGGATCCCACAGAATGCTCTGCTGGGTTGAGCAGCAGCCTGTTATACTATCAAGTGTCCTAAACAATAAACAGATGTAGAAGGTATGCTTGAAAAATCCCCAAAGATACCCTTTTGCTGGTGTTCAGAACCACTGAATTCTACCAGAACGTAGATCTGGAGGACTTGGTAGCAAAAGACCACTGTAGGACCAAAATGCATTTTGGAAATTTCTTTACTATTTAGACTGAATAAATAATTCATTCCCGGCCCCCCCCGCCCTTCCTTTGGAAATTGACCTTATTGGTCATAGAATCATAGAAGGGAAAATTTTAATTTTTGTTAATTTTATCTTTTTATTTAAAAATAGAGGTGCTGTTCTGTAGGAACAACTTGCACATCTATTCACTAATATAAACTAATGAGCTCCATTAAAGATCTGCCCACATATTTACAAGGAACCATCTAATAATCTGTCATCTTTGAATACTCTCAGAAAATAAGACCACCAAGAAACCATGAATTTGAAAATGAAATAGGCAATACCAAACTTATTATAGTCTAAGGATAAGTGCCAAATAGGTAAGAATGGATTCGTGTTATTAAATTAGAAGCAGGCAAGTCCCACTGTTTTATTTCACTGCAGTAAAATAACCCAGAGGCATATTAGCCTAAGCATGGGCCAAAATCTGGCCTCTTTTAAGGTTCAGGGAGTTCTGCTACTGAAAAAAGAGGACACCAAATAAATATCTTTTTGAAAATGCAGTTCAACTGTAACCTTAGGTTTTTAAGGAAATAATTTTTGCCAAAAAGCATGTCTTTTAATACTAAGCCCGTTTGTTTCCCATTTTGGGTTTTGTTATTATGGACATTTGGCATACTGGATTATGACAGAGTGAATGCATAGGCTATTTATGGAGAAGGTCTTTTATCTTGCCAAGATGTTATGGTTTTTCTTAGTACACAATTACTTGTTTTAAGAGGAAACTGGTAACCAACGAAATGCACAAAGAGTTGAACTCTGTAGCAATAGCAGCTTGGATTAATTCTAGGTAGATTTCTTTATATGAAAGCCAGAAAAGACTGTTCAAATCTATCTGGTAGAATAATTCTGGATTTAATTCACAATGTGAGAAATGGATTGTGAAAATTGATATCCAAGATTCTCATTGTTTTGATTAAAATTGTTTTATGGTGGAATGGTATATTTCTCATTCCAGAGTCTAGCTCTACAAATAGGGATTTTGTTGATAATCACATCTGCTTGTCTGAAATCTGCTCTCAGAGATATTTTCTATTACTGCTTAAAATGTTCAAAATATGTCATTGCCTAAAAAAAAAGAGAACTGGAATTCTGTTACTTATATATACATATATATGTGTGTGTGTGTGTGTGTGTATTATTTTGAGGCTGTATTTTTATAAAAATATCCATACCTATCAGAAGGATATTGATTGTTGATCATATTTTGTTATTTGCCCTCTTGTCTGGGAGATGAAGGAAGGTAAGAGACAGCCTGGGGGTAGATTTAAGTATATTGTTCAAGGGTTGTATGAGATTTTTTGTTATTTTGTCATCAAAATAAATTGACTGCGTGAAACTAAACCTGCAATATAAAACTAGGGCTATATTTAAAGCAGCTCTAGTAAAATTTCCTGTGATGCAATGTGTATTTCCATGCCTTATAAATTTCAAGTGGAAAGAGATAACCCGGAAAGAGGGAGTCAATGAGACCTATGAAGTAGGATGGAGCTGAACAGTTTTTCAGTGTTCAGCAAACCACATGCCATAACTGGGGGCACAGTGAAACCACTTTTGTGTGTATCACTGGTTTCACTATGGCTGCATCTGAAGAAGGAAGGATATCAACTTAAGTAAGGGAGCCAAACTAGCTGCTCCTTTATAGTGGCTCAGGATAACTTACCGACAATTAGTAAGCTAGCTGCTGACAGTGGTAGCATGTTGTTGTTGAGAATAAAGAGTTTATAATACTTGGAGCTATAGCTAGTTGGTACTAATTTTTGTATTCCACTGGGTAAGCGTTGACAAAGACCTATCGTTTCCCAAATAAGCCATTCTTTTAAGAGAACATCTGTTGACAGTGACAATTTAAAAACTCCTTAAAATCCAGGGCATAATTAACACTATAGGGATACAAATATTAGTTTTCTGGAAGCCATCTCTATTTCACTTCATCCTGATGTTCACTAACCTTTTCAAGTTGATTTTTTTTTTTCATTTTTATTATTTTGTTTGTTTGTTTTTACTTTTTTACTAACATTTTGCATTCAGCATAGAGTTCTGGGATCAGAATAAGCATCTGAACTAGAACTATGAAACTATTGCTGTAGCCCACCAATATTAATTGAAAAAGAGAGAAAGCCCTGTGTCAGTGGTGATGTGGTTGTGTTCAGCAACGATATGTGCATTTGCAAAAAGCTGTTTGTATCTCAATATTGAACCATTATGCTACATATAAAGCATTGCTTTATGTAAAAGTCATTAAAATTTAATTGAAAAAATCAAGTATCTACAAAGAGAATTGAAGTAAACAGAGTCATGTCTGCCATCTGAGAAAATCTGAAGAAAAAAATTGTATGTTTTAGGTTTAATTATTTAATGTAGCAGCAGATGACTCCAAATAATAACACTGTAAACACTTTACCTATTCTCCTGGCAACAAGCTAAGCCAACAGTTGTCTGTGTATTTGTTTTCTTACAAGACTGAAAAAAAGTGGGTGAAATGCAGCCCCTGTTGAAATCAGTAAAACAGGGTATTAGAATTCTTTGAGGCCTTTTATTCGTTTTGGCTTTTAGGTACCTCTGTCCCTTCATTGATTGTATGAAATATTTGGAGACTTTTGCAGCAGGAAAAAAGCATCTTTATTAATCCTTTTGCAAAAGTACTGCTGGTTTACCCCTATCAGCAATCAAAATCTTATATCCACAGTTTGGGGCTGAACATGGAATAGAATAGAATAGAATATGCAACATGGAATAGAATGTGCAACATGTGTCATTTACACCTATTTTTCTCTATGTTGGTATGTTTTTACTAAGTCTTCTTTTGGGTCATCCTTGTCTGTAGTGATTATCAAAATTTAATTTTTTCTTACATCATTTGAAAGTATGTGACCACATGGCTCAAGCAAGCCACTGCCTCTTAAGATACTGCAATGAAAATGTTATAGTCCCAAATCTTGTATATTTAATTGAAATGGCTACTGTACAGAGAAGTAATATTTCCCACCCTGGAATTCCAGTTATTCATTACCTTATTTCTTTCTGGAAAATTGCAAATTTATTCTTTATAGAGCTCAGGCATAAAAGCTGTCTGTTGCACTAATGTGGAAAATGTTTTCCTATTACACTGTCTCCATGCAAATAACAAATTAATGCAGCTTGTAGAGGAATCTAATCACTGTAATTCAACATTCAGGGGAGCAAAAAATGATTGTGCTTGTCTCCACTCTTCCAAGAATGACACCAGATTTTAGTTTTTTAATGCATGGCCTATTCAGCTCATTAGTTTTAATATACAGGTTTAAAAGTCTTTCCTTGAGCAGTATCTTCGAAACAAGATGTTAACCTCCCCAAGTCTGTAATCTCATATCAAGATGTGGTTATGGCATTGCAGTTACCCTGCTATTTCACTCCCAGTTCTGTCTTTATGCATGAATCTTGCATTGTATTTCGTCTTCAAGAGATTTAATTTATGCAGTGGGTCATTATGCTTTCATTTGGCCATGCAGAAGGACCCTGGGGATATGAATGCATTAAAATCAACTGCTCCCCCTGCCCCTCAATCCCCCCAACCTTTCTAGCAGCTAGAAGTCTTAACTGTGATGTTGAACACTAATTTTAAAAAATGTGTTAGTTTTACTAAACTTCTCTTTCTTAGCAAGGTGCACTCAGCTGAATTGTTCTTTTTCAATAGCTGTCCCTTTTCTTTCCCTTCATTAATCAAAAAAAAAAATAAAAATTAGAAATCAGATACTTCTTAACACGTCTTAAACTGCTGTCAGCCTCAGTCTGTATTGCATTGAAATTGGCTTCTGCTCCTTCTACAGATCCAAAATATTCTTACAGAGGTCTTCCGGTGCTCTCATTGCAATTATTTGTTGGGCTTTCTGTTGGTTTTGAGACTACTAAAGACTCTTCTGCAGTTAGTGCAATGGTTTTTGGAACCTGTCTCTTGTTAGAGACATGAAAGGTACTTCTGCATGTTTTCTTATTTATTTTTTTTTAATTCGTGATTGCCTGTTTTTCTGCCCCTGAAGCAGGAGGACATAGTCAAACAAGGGGAGAAATGGTATTAATAAAACGTTTTTTTCAGCCTTTTCTATTTGGCAAGCAGCTGTTTTGCCAAGGATAATTCCATTCCTCTATTTCTCTAAATCACTGTGTTCCTTACAGATTACTGTTGTTATGACCCCTTTTTCTTCTGCATTGCTTCAGTGGGAGTGGTGGTACTTAGGCTTGTCAGATAGGATCTAGGTGCTGTGCTAAATAGGGATAAGATGGTCTTAGCTGAGAAGTCAAATAATTTTACCTATGCGTCCATGTAATGTACTTTCTCTATGAGTGTCTGCCATGCTTAAGCTTCCAGGAACATTTATTTCTGCTTTTTTATTGGAGATAAATTCATTAGAGATAATAGAGGTAAATTAGAGATAGGGAGAGACTTCAGCAATAAGCGAGCTGAGAAGGAGGTATGCCTTTTTCAAAACTTCTTGGGATCCAGAAGTCTGTGGAAGGCCAACACATCTATAGAAGTGCATACAACCCAACAACCCAACTGGGCAGAAACCATGCAAGAAGTTGGGTGTGATCAGAGAGTAAATCAACAAGATAGATGGTTTGTTGACAAGGGGGCTCAATCACGTTACTTTTAAGAGGCCTAATTCTTTGAGGGTTTGTGGGTGTGCCACATCCCATGTTGTAATTATAATTTCAGAAAAGCTGACTCCCCAGATCTAGAAAGTAATAGTTACCTGGAAATGCTAAGGGAAATCATGAAGTACCTGTTTTCCTAATATATATCCTCTCCAAAGTTTTGTGTTTGCTTATTTCACCAAAAAGAAAAACAAACCTAAAAGACAAAGTCACTTGAAAATTCATCAAATGAAAAAATAAAACTTGAGTAATTGATGGATTGTTTTCAATATCATATTATTCATATTATGTGTGTTTGGTGATAGTTTTACTGAGAAATGTATGACAATCACAACGGAAATTTTGTGTATACCAAAGCAAAGAATTTTTTTTTCTTTTCCCCAGTAGTAACTCAGGTTCCACAGCTGACTACATAGTTATAAGATTTTAACTATATGTGGCTTTTTAAACAGCTCATTGGCTGATAAATGAAAAGGAATTCAAAGCTGAGTGGAATACAGACAAGCAGAAAAACTGCTCACCGTTGCTGGTTTCTTAAGTCTGAGATTATATTGTCAGATTTTATGGAATACTCAAAATGACGCTTGTATTCACATGTAAACCCACATTTGCTGAGTCTCTCTCCTTTTATATTAGCAACATACAGTGCAGGCTTGGCAAGGATTTGTCCAAAATAAAATGCTAATTAACGTTTTTAGTCTGCTAATGAGGAGATGGAGTTTAATAGGTTCTTCAGGCAAAACGGATCGGTTCTGTCCTAATGCATTATATTTCTAAACTTGCAATTTATTCAATAATTGACTCTTCTGGCTGACAGTGAAAATATATAGCCTATGTGCAAAATTCATTTTAGTTCTTACTGAACATACAGAACAAGTGTGGCTACATTGTACAAGATATTGGATGACTAAGGCTCACAAACACGAGGGAACATGATATTTGAAGCTGCTCCATTATTAACTCTATCTAATTATATGTCTGATGTGTTTTATGACAGACCAGTTTATTAAACCAAATATTTTGTGGATGAAAAGCCAGAAAGAGCAGATTTATTTTTTTTTTTCCCAGGAAGTTTCTTGTATTTCCTTCTTTTTTTTTTCAGGCTCTATTTAAGAGACATTAACCCAATATTTTTTCCTTCTTATAATATTTCTTAAAATTTTCCATTCTTCTGTTATTTCACATCTTTATTATTAGGAGAAATTTTTTCCATCTCTGTTGCATTTACTTTATTTTGTGCCTAAAATTTTAAAGTTTCTACTGAGTTGCTCAGTAGGGGAAGCTGACCCACAGCTAGCCAATGTCTTTCCTTGGGGCATGAGATTTTCCCAATGCACAAAACTAAATATATGAGCACTCCGTATTCAATGTACTACATGTACATATATCCCCATTATATATCAGCTTAATATATGCCTGAAGTATTTGAAATAAATGTGGCATCCTAAAATGAGAGTGAATTTAAATCTTTCTTTCTATTTCATGTAGAAGTCTGAAGTTAAACACAGTATCACTAAATGATTTGTAGTGTGTATTTCAATATCCAGTGGTTCATTAAAGTTTCAGTGCTGATCTATGAAAACCAGTTTATTAGTAATAAAAGCATTCACACCTTATGTCTTCAAAGCACAGCACAGTATTAACTCAGTTTCATTATGTAATATGTATGGGTGTGTAAAATGATGTATTGGTGGTCTATTGCACACTGATTTTAATTTTTATTTTTAAAAGGTGTTTGAGTTTTTTGTGCTTTGGGAGTGGCTTAAACAGCATACTGTTCTTGGGTGCTGGTAACCACAAATGCAACATTTAGTCTCTTATCATCACTCTGTATGAGAAACTGGCTAAAAGCTAGAATCAGATAACTTTAATAGCAGTAGTACCCATTTCAGGAAATTCCTGATGTGACATTAGATTCCACATTGCTGGCATATTTATACTAAAATAGAACTAATTGAAAGAATATGTTGGCCAAACCATGTTCACATTTGAAATCTGTTAGTTCAGTTATTGAAGGGGTGTATATCCAAAGACAGTTTAAAGTCATCCTCAGAAACCCTGTGTATACTTTGTGGGTCAGGTTAATGCTACATTTAAGACACTGTGCAGTGCCCACAACAAACACATGTGGGAATCTTCACAGCCTGGCTTTAAGCTATTAGACCAGGTTATGCTGTTGTGTTTTTAGCAAAAAAAAAAAATGCTTAATAAAGATTAATGTCATACAGCTTGTCTTCCATGTATTTGATTTTCAGAATTCACCTAAAAAAAAAAAAATGGATTTAGGATGAGCATGACATCTTTGAAGTAATTAGCATCTTGATAATTTTTCTGTATAGAAGTTGCCTGTGGGTAGTTAGCAGCCTACTTTGACTTTTGTTTGTATGTTTATTATCAGATTTTATAAATGAAGTAAACTTTTCAGTCTCTAAATCAAGTGCCAGAATTGGAATGAAAAATGACCTCCATATGACATTATTTCATATGTTCAGTAATAAAAACTAAATTGGTTTTGTGAAAATGCATATAGAAATAGGTAGTCCTCCCCATTTACATGTACACACACATCCTATAGTAAATATGCCCTAATACAATGCTGCACATGGATGTTGGGATGGCATGGATGGCTTCCCCTGTAGGACTTAGTTATGAAAAGGGTGAAGATACGTGTATCCAGGCAAGAGACGTGGGCCATGGAGTGCTTGTCACCAATCCAGCCCACCTGCCAACTGTCCCTGAGGGGAGACTGCCTGCAGTGCTTTGCTTGTAGTGACAAAATCCAGAATAAAAAGTCCTTTTTGGCAGATAGAGCTTAAAGTACTAGGTGGTAAGTACTGGATTTTTTTTTTTATTATTTTATTTTTTCTTTAATGTTTCGTTTAACAAATACTGTAAACAGATAATTACTGAGACATGCCATGAGCTGTTAGATGGAATTATGTTTAGGTGATATTTGGTTGGAAATGCTTCAAGATGTGAGGCAATTGTGGACTAACTAATGCTTGTTGTAGTCCTGCCTCTTAATTTGTAAATTTTCCTAATATTATAAGCCTTTGTTTTTCAGCTTTCTTCATTTAGTGTTGGGGTTCCAGTGAAAGTCCAGGCCTCTTGACATCCCCTGTAAAGCAGCTAGTCTTCTGCTAGCATCTCCTATCTGGCAGTTTAGGAAATATTAAACCACACCTAAATCAAAGACCCTACAGTTTTTAATTACTGAATCTTTTTCAGCTGTCACAGCCCTTTACCTTTTCTACGTACTTGCTATCATTTTCTATTAGGGTGTAACAGTGTGGGCATAATGCTCTATTCTTTTTCCTCTTCTGTATGTTTTTTATATTCACCATCTTGTTGCAATTGTAGTCTGCTTTTAAAAATTTCAGATTTGTAATCAGTCTGGAGTGACCTTGTCTTCTTTTTCTTCTCTCTACATCTCCCCTAGCCATGTATAGCAAACCACCCTCCTATTGGCATGGTAACCTCTCTAAATGTCTCTTTTATAAATCTTTCATTCTCCTAAACGTTTCATAGTGAGGAAAATTGGCTTGCAAGCAACCTTGCCCTCACTGTGCTCAATAAGGCACCGCGTGTATGCATACTGCTCCTGAAAGTCTTTACAAAAAAAGCTCCAACTCTTATACTGCAGAACTTGCAAATCACTGGGTTCACCTCCAGTTTAGATCCTTAATTGCTAAGAAATGTAGCCCTTATAACCTGTGCAGAGAAAGCTTGAGAAGTAAAAATAGAAATACATATAAAGACATTCCCTGATTGTGTAGCATGTCACTGATCTAATTTGAACAAAGTTGCTAACAGAAACTACTTCAGAAATTTATAAATGTTAGATGAGAACACCACCAAATTAAATTGGAAAGGGAAGAAACTAAATGTAGCTTATCTTCTTGAAAGACTTGAGATCTTGTACAAGTTCATTACAGAAGTCAGTTTTCCATCAAACAGATGTTTATTTTAATCCAGAAGAGTTTCTTTAGTAGAGATGTCCACCATTTGGAACAAAAGGACCCCAAAGTGATTATGCCACCTTATTGCTTAGATATCCTCATATATTTCTTGTTATTCTAGTTGAGTACTACATTCAGACAGAGGTTGCCAATAAAGTTTATTGTAGGAGCTAAGTGTCAATATCTGTAGTACCCCCCGCCTAGGGTGCTTGTAATTAAAATGCCACAGATAGTCCAGGAGAAGCATGAAAATTTGATGGCAAATTGATTTCAGGTTCATCTTGAAATTTGTCCTCAGCTAGACTCAATACTGCTGGCAGACATTGGATGGCTTTTGTCAAAAGGGTTTGCTGGGATGAGACAGAGATGCCTTGATCTGAATATTAAATACAGTGCTCTGCTTATGACAGTTTGCTTACTCCTAACATGTTCATTTTTCTATACATTTTATTGTGTGGGCAATATTTAAGATGACAACATTCTATTTTACTTAAGAAAATATTTTGTTTACAAATATTTTGGCATGCTAAAGAACAGATTTACAATACCAGCTAAACAATATCAAACCTAAAGACACAGCTTCAAAATTTCTAAATTCTAGGAATATTCCCTATATTTGGCTGAGCTGCACAAAGAAAAATAGTCTGCTAAAGCGATATGTAAAATTTGCATGAGTGATGGTGTTGGAGGAGGGGAATTCTGTGTAAAGTAAACTTTCTTTTAAATAGAAAGAACATTCTTTGCCTCATATAGTTTCATTTATAAAGAAAGTACTTGGAGCAAATATAAAATGTCTTTGATGCTGTCAAGTTAGAATCTCACAATAAGTCCAATATAGTCCTTTATTTTTAAAGATCTGCTCTTAGCAGTGTTATGCTGCTCTTGTAGATAATAGAAATAATTTCATGTTGAGAAGAGGTTATTTTAAAGTATTTTACAAAGTTTGGATATTGGTTTATAACCTCAAAATAAAGAAAAAGGAATGGGTACTGTGTTTCAAGAATGTAACTTTGTTTCATTAACATTGTTCCAAAAGTAATTCTGATATATATGGTGGTTTTTTTGTTTTTTTTTTTTTGTTTTAATAATCAATTTTGTAGGCTCTTAAGAATCTTATATGAGCTTAAAGCCTTGGCTTCTATTTTCATTCTTTAAAACTAGAAAAGCCAACACTTAAAGATGTCTTTGAGCTCATGCACTGCCCACAGCAGGGTGTTTGGAGAAGGCTGTCCTCCAGAATGATTGAGATAAGCCAGCAGGATGAGTTTTGTAGGCTATGTGGTGCTGCATTCCCTAAATTGGTTGATCTCTGGTTCACATATATAGATACAAACATAGCAGTGACAGTAATGAAAATCCGAGCACTAGTTTTGTTTTGTTTTGTATCCACATTATCTGTAGATAATGGCACTCTCAGCTGAAGTGGAAATAAAGGGGAAATGAAAGGGAGAAAACTAGTGGGAAAGAAGTGAGAGGGAGAAATTTAATAAATAGAAAGAAAAAAAAAGTGAGGTAGCAGTGCTTCTTCTGAGACACTGTTGAATTAAGTGTCTCGTTTCCATTTGAATTGACACAACACTTCACACCTTTGTTGTGACCCTTTCTCTCATCTCATAATTATGCTAGTATGTGGACAAACACTGAAGTGTTATAAGTATTGTTTAATATGGCTTGGATATTGATCTAATCTCATTATTTCTCTATAGCTAAATGACACAACTTTTTGCAAAAGTCAGGAAAAGTGATTTTGGACTTGGACGGAGGTCTTTTGGTACTACCTCTATGAGAAATAAACTACCCTGGCTATAAGAAAAATTTGATTTGGATAATCTAAAATCATTCAACTTCATTTTGATTTTTGAAATACCTGGACTGCTCACTCTAAGCAGTGATCATTTGATCTATCATTTGATCTATTATTTGATACTCTGTTCCTCCTCTTTTCCTTCTCCTCCCTGCAATATTTAGAACTAAAATAATAATCGACCATTGCACTACAATGAGACTCTCTTAGCTGCCTGAGAACCAAACTGAAGTATCTGATCTCATTTCAAATGGTCAATTTATTTCTTCCTTTCCTGACACTGGTGAAATTGTGTTTTTATTTCCAGCCATGATAGATTTGTTCACTTGGTAAATATTATATAGTACAGGAGTCTTTATTTTTTCATATAATCTTTGTTTACAAAGTCAATACAATCACTTGGAAAATATGTAGCAAACACTGCAGTATATTAGAATCTTGTGTATTGTGTTTGCTGTAGGTGGAAATTCAATACAGCAACTCTCCAACAATTGACATGTCAAGTAATATATCAACTGTTGGTGTATTACTTTTTGCTCATCCTATTACTACTTATCAAAACCAGCTCACCACCCACACTTCTTCTCATTAAGGACTATTGCTTCTGGGTGCTGAGTAGACTCAAGTCTTATTGATGTTAAGTGGAGATTCTCAGAAACCTTCATGGAGATGTCGTGCTTGTAACAGAAGCGAATCTCAAATTGCTAGCATAAAAATCATACAGAGACATTGTTGAATTTTTCATAAGGAAAATTATTCTTCACATTTGGGGGGAAAAAATCATTGATCCGAACAGTAAACAATTCCTATAAAAAATAGTTTCCTATATAAGTTATAGAATAAATATGAAATGGTACTTTTGCATACTTATGCCATATTTTTAAGTAACTTTGCAGTTACTTCTGCATGTATACTTTTCCTGCATATGTGTTCTTAGTCTTTTCTCTGAATCATGCATTATCTGGCGTGACATGCAAAATAGAAGAAAAATGGATTGCTTAGTGGAGTGTCAAGTGACCTTTATTCTGCTCCTGACCCAGGCTTTGGCCCATCAGTGTGGTCTGTTACAAATGAATTTATATCTTAGTTTCTGAGTTTTACCTGAATATGAACTGAACATTTGCTAAGTTGGCCAAGATGTGGAAGTTTTATCTTCTTTACCCATTCATGGGTTCTGCAGTTCAACAGAATCATTCAGTGATGACAATTTATCACTGCATACATTGATATCAAAAGTATACTCTTTTAAAAATATGGGGAATTTCTTCATCACTTGCTTGGAAAACCTCTGAAGGTGGGGAAAAACAGAACAAATGGGACTGATTGAAAGATAGAAAGAAGCAAAAGGAAGTATGCCATGAATGATCTTAAAGCCTAAGTAGGAAGAAAATGTCTGGCTGCAGATGGTGATACAGAGGGTCCTCAAAGCCTAGCTGATAGATATATATCTATATAAAATATAATAAGATCAAATGAAACCTCAGCTGAACAAATTCAAGTCATTAGAGAGCAATATGAAGCAGGTCAAATTGAAAGATACAATGGCCTCTTCTGGTTCTAAAGTTTGTGGTAAACAGCCATACAGGAATTGTATGTAATATGTGGTTAAATATCTTGTGTACTTTCAAAGTTACATGAAGGAATAAAGTCCCCTAGTACTAATTCCTTCTTGCTAATAAGCCACATGATCATGCTTAAATAATCCCATGGTAAAACAATGTTTTAAAAATAATCATTAATTGTGATGGTTGACAGGCATTTTCTTAAAAGTAGTTTACTAGTTGATCCAAGTTGTGACAACAAAGGTTATGATTTTGCATGATCATCTTGCATGATTTATTTATGTAGAAGTTATTCAGTAGAGCTCTTTCTTCCAAGTCAGTTGGGGTACATTTGCACCAAAACTTTAGAATGAAACATGGTGAAATAATGTTAAACTTGGGGATATTTAGGTTCTTTTTCTAGCTTTGTCAGAGCTTCCCATGTATCTTTCAATTGCCTCTCTGTTCTTCATTCCAATTCCTGAATCCTGTTCTAAACCCTGTGAAAATATAGGAACAAAAATACCTTAGACCAGATGGGATGGATGTTTAATAACTTGTTAGAATGAACACATAATTATTTACTGTTTTATTACTATGATAACTGATACATGGGCATGAAAAACAGCAACAGTTCGGAAAGTTCACTTCTATATGGCTATACGTTTAACACTGAGCATTGGCAAGTTGGTTTGACATCTTTGGATCAAAAATGTTTACAAAAGATTTTGTTTTAGTTACGTGCAGTTATACCTGATGAACCTTTGCATGCATCCTTGTAATCACAGTTGAGATTTTTTTATTTTTTTTTTTCCTAGAGAACAGCAATAATTAAGCTATCTGGTGCTCTTTGAATACAATCTCATTACTCAGTATACAATGTCATTACTATCTTTGAGCCTCTCCCTGACTTCAAAAGCTATTACGTGACCTCCACATCTCGCTTAGACTCCATGTATTACCATTAGAAGACATCCACACTGGGAAATCACTCTGTTCCTGTTTTTGATTAATATTTTATCAGCCACGAGAGGAAATGGTATTCTTTAGCAACACTAATAAGTAATTGAGCAGACGAGATGCCCCTGCTACTTTGAAAAAGTGGTATGTAGAGGCTGTAAAATAAAATCTTTAGATATGACTTAAAATAATACAAGTTAAAAAAAGACCAAGTCCAGGAGGTACTGTCTGCAGCGAACAATCAGTAACACTATCAACAAAAAATGAATAGTAATCAAGTCATTGTTAGAAATAGGTTATCATAACATGGCAAAAGTGTACCGTATTCAAATTTGTGTTCAGAATATGTTTTCATGGAAGCAGTTGATTCGTTGACTTTAAATATATTTCAGAGAGAGCCAATGAAAACCTCATACAGTAGTGAAAACTAATAGTTGCTAAATAAAGAAGTTGTTTCAGGGCTTTTTCAGATGCTGGTTGAAAACATCAACAAATATTTTCAACAAGCTTTTTAAATGCTTATTAGCTACTCTAGACTTATGTATTATGAACTGAAGGAAATGGTATGAGCAGTTTTCTTTTCACTAAATAATGCACTTGACAAGTCTCTTGGCATGCCTGTCTGTTTTTCTGGCTCAGACAGAAAAGTCTTATTTTAATGATTTATTTAATGTTACTGTATTTTCCTAAGTCACTTTTTCATGAATGGAAAAGCTAAATTGGGAAACCCTGTCACATCATTGGCACATAAAAGTTGTATTAATCAATATGCTTAGGAGGAAACACATGTGCCTGTGATGAATTGTATTTTCTCAGGGTGGGTGGAGTGAACATACATGAAAAAGATGTCTTAGACATCTAATATTCACCATTTCTTCCCATTTACCTCAACAGGAATAAGAGCCCTTATTTTTGGAAAGAATATTGTAGAGAATGTTAGTAGTAGAGTCATGTTGGTGCAGTGATTTAAGATCTTTGTGATGTAGTAATAATTTTCTTTTAAAACTGTATACAAAATTTCTAGATGTTACTAAGATATTATTGGTGCAGTCCTATGGATATTTATAAGCAGGTGTTATTTTTAAAGTTTAAATTATTAACCAATGACAATTTCTGTTACTCCCAAAACAGAAGAGGAAGGATGTATGATGCACAACAGTAAATCCAGTAGTCCTTGTGGTTTTGTGAACACTTCTGCCTAAAGAATGCATAAGAAGTTAGTTATTTTTGAATTTTTACTTTTCAAATTTTTGCAGAACTTAACAGAGATCACAAATGGGAAATACAAAGTAATAGATTTACTATCTATTTATATTAATTAGATAACACATAAAATATGAAGAGTTTTAAAATAAAATGAGGAATTACTATTACTTTATTCGCCAAAGTGAGAGAGATGTGAGTATGTTTGGGCATGTGGGAACTACTTGGTATCTTAATGCTAGGATTAATGCTAAAATGGACTTGATGAATTAATCATAGGATTTAATTTACCAGAATTATTTTTTTGGCATTGAGCCTCTGTAATTAGCATCTTAAATGCAAGTGTTTTTGGTGATCTTTATGACAGTCAAAGCAAAACCTTCTGCCATTAATTCATTGAGAATTGTTTAATATAATTTAATAGGCAAGAACTAATTTTCCAACTAGATTTGAAAATGAAATGGGTTCATTTAACGCGATGAGTAATAGTGGCCTCCTTGCTTGTAAGTTGGTCACATTTCTGTAAACTCACTGGATTTAACATTCATACTGAAAGCTTTGGTGAAGAACTTGGACAAGAGTAAAGTGTTTGTTTTCCATTTTATTCCACGGTTGGTATATTAATGGGATGTATTTTTTATTCAAACACAATCATACTAAGTTAATCATCATGCACAGAACCCAGGAATTAGGCATGTTTCAGATTACATCTCAGGTACCAAGCTGTCCCCTAAAGCTAGCTAGGTTCAAAGCAGGAAAGCAGTCAGTAGAGTATTCTACTATTTATCGGGTTGATTCCTTGAATTCAAAATTTTAAAAATATGAACGCATGGGTCTTTATGTTCTCTTAGAATGTTTTTATTTAAGAACATTTGTGCAGATTGGAGCAGTTCTTTAAATACTTGAATTATGTGAATGGAGGCCTTGAGTGCTGAACCCTCCTTTTATATTGCTTTGCTCCACTGCTGCTTCTCTTTACTGAGCTAAGCTGTATTTATTCTCAGCTGTTTGAAGAGTACTGGCAGAACAGAATGATATGCTCTTTCTCTCTACCAACTTTCCTCCCTATTAAGCTAATTTTCTTATAACTGTGGTAATTAGAAAAGGGCTTTGATCAGAAATTCATCCCTGCACAGAGATCAGAAACTAAATAAGTTGTGCTTGGATCTTGGGGATTAGTGTGAGTCCCTCAGATATAAATGGCACACAGCGTTTCTTTACCCCATCTCTCACAAGCATGTGAGAGCTCTGACTTGCAAGCCCTTACTCTGAGACTACAGTAATTTCATTAGCCAAAAGTGTAATTACATTATGAGAAGAAACAGCAGTCTCAGATTTCATGACCTCCTCTGTTTCCTCCCTAGTGTGTCGTAATCTAGATAAGTCTAGATTTAGTTTTGGGTTTATTTATATATTTAAAAATAATGCGATCTCTTGCAGCCGTGAACTGGGTATGATGAAGAAAATAAATCAAAATTGCTCGTGAGTTCAGTGTTTGTGCTGCTTTCAAATAGAATCTTTGTTTTGTTTTGTTTTGGTACACCTTAGCTATAATGTTCGTAACAATCGCAGGAATTAGCAAGAACAATAGATGGAAAAAGAATTATACTTCTAATCGTTATGAGAGATAACTGATTAGTTGTAGTTAATTGGTGTGTTTCTTGAGTAGTAACTATTCTACCCTGTGAGCCTGCACACCAAACGACCACCAATGTCAGGTCTCCACGTGACATCTATGGAGTATATTCCAGGTATTTTCTCCTTGTCCTTTAAAAGTTTTAAAATCTTTTATTCCCTTTGAATATAATGTCATTTTACAATGAAATGCACAAGTGTTTACTTTCATTGCTATGTCCTTGTATATAAATATCATGAGATAAATTATATTTGTAATATCCATTCCTTAACTTCTGTTGTAGGTTCATAATCTTAGGGTTTTTATAAGTATCCAAAAAGGTGTCAAAAGTATTTGCCTGTAAACTAGAGTTTGGACATCAGTCTGGCATAATGACTATACTTACTATTGTCTAAACAGCAGGGTTTTTATTCAAATGAAATTTGGCTCAGGTTTTGAAATTTCCAGATAATCTGTAATTGATACTGAAGTCTCTGGGAATTATGCTTAATTGGAAAATGTTCAGTAACTGCTTGTGAAAGCTGGAGTATGTTATTGGTTACTGTGTGCCACCTTCTAATACCATTATCATACAGGATGACTCTCCTCCCCTAGTGCCACTGTCTAAAATTGAGATTCTATCTGAGATTATTTTTGGGTAAATACATCAGTTTGTCTATAGCATGCATATAAATATATATGCAGACCAAGACCTTAGATTGCATTATTAAAAAATATATAAATATAAAACTTAAAATATGTGTATTAAATTTATATTTTAGTTTAAATTTTCTTACATAAAAAAGGCTGTGTTTGCATTCTAGAGAACTAGAAATCGGAGATAAAATAGTGCCAATGCTCCCGCTTCCTGTTAATTACTAATGCAAAAAATACTAAAGCAAAAAAAAGTTTTAACGTGTTATACCCAGCTTACAGCTGAACTGGAGAAGGCTGTAACTGCCTGCCATTTACAGGAAGGCTTGATTGGGTCAGTACGTGCTTTGGAGGCCTCCCATGGCAACCCCCACATTTATTGCATGTTGCTAAAATGATTTTATCCAGTGTTTAACCCGTACTGTTACCTAATGCCAGGTCCTGAATGACGTCTGATATAAGACCAAGGTTTTGGCTTCCTGCATGGGTTATTACTTGTCTGTTTTCAAGAGCAGGGTCATCAGTTCCACATTCTAGCCAAAATCTAACCATTTTTTCCCCTGAAGTTTTGGCTAGCGTTCAGGTACCAGAGTATCTTCTAAAATTAAGATACTCTTAATATACTCTTAATTTCAGAAGCCAGACTTCATTGTGTTGTTGAAAGCTTAAAAAACTTCTCCTTACTTTTACTCATCACAGACGACTGCATTTGAGATAAAAATTGGCTGAATAAGTGAGTTCTGGGCAGTGGTCTGACAGATAGAGAAGCTCTGCATTCTGGTTATGCTTTATGCTTGTTTGATGAAGAATGGGACCATTCTTGATAGACTGCATTTTTTTAATTGGTCTCACATGATAAGAAAATACAGATATTCCATCTTATTATTTTTCAAATCTGAATTTAAAAGCACAAGTTCTTATATAGTTGCCTATGGTGACAGGATTCATTAATCTGTTAAAAATATTTTTTGTTTCATCTCCAAAATAGTGCATTGACTTGCAAGTATGGACTGAAGTGTGTGCACCAATGCTGTGACTGCACCATTATAATGAAGATGAAATGACTGTAATGATGACCTTTCTGTGCCTTTGTCTATACCATGCCCTTCTCTTTAACTGAACACCTTTCAAATGAACATGTTCTGAACTCTTGAACTGTTCATTCTGTTCACTGAGCTTATTGCTCAATCTGCAGTTTATCATTATGTGTCTCCAAAGACTTTGTGTTTCCTTATATTTGACATCTAGATGGAATTTTTCATAACCCCTTACTAGTCATAAATTGGATTGTTAGGGGATTAAGTTAATCTTGTTTCTTTGTACTAGACTCAGATTTTTAAAGCCCTAATTTAGAGGAGTTTATTTGTTGCTCTCCAATCTGCAAGAATGGAAAAAACCTTTATACCATAAGATTCTGTATTGCTGGAATTATTTATTTCTGCTCATTTTGAGGTGAATTGTACCTAAGAGGTATACTTGAAAAGTTGTTTTGTCATGTTTTTCCCACATTACTATTTATTCCTTTCTATCTAAATAGAACTTCTGAAAATGACCCAAAGCAGTACATCATCAGATAAGCAGCGTGTCAGTGAATAGACTCTAGGAGAATGTATACTTTTCTTGTTCTGTTGGGAAGGGAAATAGGAAAAAATGACTTACCACTTGCAGAAATTTGTTATGGGGTGTTAGTCATCTCTTAGCTTTTGCTTGCTTTATCAGAAGGTACTAGTCCCTATAATTTATTTACTTCTTAATAACGAATTAACAACTCATATTAAAAAGGGAAGAAGGGAGACAAAACCCCACATGTTTTTTGAGTGCTTTGGAGTTTTTTGTTGTCTGGTAGTAATGTAGCGCGTGATCTTTTTTATTTAATCATTTAAAGGAAGCTTTTGCAAGAAAATTAAATATTATATAGTTCAAACCTTGATAAAATGAAAACTTAAATAATTAAAACATAATATAAAAATATCCAGAGAATAGAGCTGTTCTTTGCTAAGGTAATGGTGGCAAAATCCTCAAAATATCTTTAATAGTAAAGTATTTAGGGGCATATCTGTTAGTTCTGGCAGTAAAGGCAGTTCAGAAGATGAAGCAAACATAACACAAGGCACTTAAAGCTAAAGTTGCGTATTACTTAAATATAGTGCTTATATTTAAATCACATAAATTTATTGAAGAAATAAACATCTGTAGCCTTCTTTCTCGAAAAGTTCAGAATTGTCAGACTGGTTACAGAAGATGAAAAATCTTGAGGAGTTCCTTGACCTCTTTTATGATCCTTCTGTCCCTAAACTCCATCAATGACTTGAACTCTGACACTGAGAATGGTGAGATGCAATTCTTCATTCCAATGTCATAAAATCCAGCATTCTACTCTGGGCATTTCATTATTTCTCTTCATTCAAGTGTAGTTAATGTCAGCTAGTATCAGACATAAAGGGTGAGACTTTCACTTTCTCTAGTGAAACCTTTGAAACAATTTTAATGATATTTGACTACTATTCTGTTAAATTTCATCTGGTTTATTTATTTATTTATTTATGGATTATTTCAATGTCACCCACATCACCCCAAAAATCTTTAAATATAATTTGTTCTACTTCACATCATGAAAATTATAATTTCAATAGCAAATATTTTTGCACATATGCAGATGCATAGTTATTAAGAAAATAGTAAAGAATAGGATTGCTTTAGGAAACCAGTAATGGCAGCTGTGAAAGGGGGGCACGAAGCAGAGAACAGGTGAAGTGACTAGGTGAGGATGAGAAAATGTCCCATGAACATCAGAAACCACTTCAGCCTCTGTTTTAGGCCAGTACTTCCAACAAGGAATCATGTGAGCAGAAGACCATGGCACTTCGTCTTCCTGCCTATTTGATGCTCTGTTAAGGTAGAGAAAGATATTACTTGCTGATATGTTATATACTTCATTTTTAAATGATCATAAATTGTTGCCGGCACTTAATAAGCGTAGGTTTACAGTGCGAAGGAAAAGTGAATATACCAAGCCAGTAGAACAGTTATGGAAGAGGAAATATTACTGTACAAAGGAGGACTGAAAACAGTAGAATTGCTTATCTGTGAAGCAGCTGATAGGTTGGGGCGTTAGGATGATTTCCAGAACAATAAATGGTGGACAGACTATAATTTTAAATCTAATAAAGAACCTACAGTTCTACCCCTACAAAAATTGAGAAATGCAGATTTAAAACTGCTCAAAAGAAAAAAAAAAAAAAAAAGCTCAAAAGGTCTCTTTGCTTGTGGAGCTGCTGACCATATTAAAGGCAAGCATTTAGTACATTCAAAAATAAATACTGATAACAAACATATACTGAGTAATGCAAAAGATGTACTAAAGCTTCATTTCAATATATAGTCCTTTATCTGAATACCACAAGATGCTTTGTAGAGCTTCAAGAACTAGGCACTTTCAGAGAAAATACTGTTTATAACATATTAGACCAGTGGTTGAATCCTTACCAGGATTCTTATCCTTCTCTATTTTTGTTTGTTTACATCAGGGAAAAATGCTGTGTTTATTTTTGATATGTAAACTTGTTAATTTTCTTGCTGCACTTTTCCATCAACCAAGCTGATGATATGATATGATATTTTATGACTGCATTTCTCAAAAATCATGTTTCCTGAAGACACTTATGTTTCGCTTCTAAATACTGTAGAGACTTCTCATATTGCTAATATGAAACTAAGTGGCATCAAGGCAGCGTTCACTCTTTCCAAAGCAGTTTACCACTGTGACATGAATTTATAGTACTCAGCACTGTGTAAGGTTTCATCAAACTAAGAGTTTTGTTTTGTTTTGTTACAACCAACGGTGGGTGTTCATAGAATATGTTTTTATTTAACCCTTCAAAGAGTTTTCAGGAAATAGCAGCTAGCATGTGATGAAATAATAGAAAGAGACATTGCTAAAATTTTAAATGATTTATACAGAGCATTATACTTCATAGATTTTGAATTATGCTACATTTTATTTACAGTTTCACTATGTTCTTGCAAATGACACTCTGCTTGGTCTTATGAAACTACACATGGCCAGAAAGGTATGCAGTGGAGCTAATAAGGGTCCCGTCTTATCTTACAAAAGATTATGCAACTTCCTTGAAAGATATAATGGGTCTACAGCAAAGACTGAGTTGGAAGAAATTGCAAAGAACATGAAGAAATGTCTCTCCTTTAACTGGGGGCACATCAGCTCTGCCATGCTCTTTCTACCCTGTAGCAACAAGTTGCATAGACTTGCCCTTTGATATTTTGGGATTTCATTTGTAACTAGTCATTAACATATGGTATGTTTTCTTAATGTCTGGCAAAAGAGGAAATACAGAACTTAGTAGGCAGTGGTGTGATGATTCCATGGAAAGTCTCTTCAGATTCCCTTTTAAGAGGCTCAGCATTAGAAGAGGGAAAAAGCTATGAGGAAAAAGTATATGATTTTTTTTTCTTGTTTGTATTCTTGTATAACACCCTTTGGTGGTGCCACAGAAAAGTCTCTGATATGCTTGCCCTCGAAAATCATCTAAGCAAGAGAATTACCGTTGTCCATTGTGGTGTCCACACGTAACTGTAGTGATGATTTATTCCCTATATTTTTTGGAAATTTAACTGAAGGGCCTTAGCTAAGGGCTTTGTCTTCCCTATTGCTATTTACACTCTAAAAGATAATTCAGCACATCTGTGATTCACATACCTTAGTTAAGTGTGTGAAACAAAGGGGGATGAATATGGCTCACTTTTTAGACTGTACAATATCAGAGATTTGGATTAGGGGATCTGATTTCTTGGCTCCCTCCTTAACCACTTGGCATCTCTTAATTTTCTTCATTGCTGAGGACAGCTGTCGACATACTTGGTTTCTTGGTTTTAATGCAGACCAAAAAGTCATTACATACATGGAGTTCTTTCCTCCAGAACAAGAATCTCAAACATCTCATGCAACTTCTGTGTTTTTGTTCTTAATCAAGTATCCCATTTGTTACTGACAAAGGGACAAGGCTTTTTCAATAGCTCAGTGAACAATGACAAACTTTCCCGTGGGCAATATATGGAGAACCAGTAATATATAAAATGCCTGTCTGGATGACTGTACTGACACATTGTGTCTGTAGTTGTTACAGGTGTAGGCAGTGCTTAGAGCTCAAGTGGCAGTAGACAGAAAATTGCATCAAATTAATATGTAAAATACAGTCACATTTAGTGTTTAATGCCTTACATACACTGAGACACTTACAGCATGCTTTGAGTCATACAATCTCTACTACTTTTACCCAGTTATGTCACTGATTTTGTAACAAGACCTGGGCAACAGGGCAAATGTGTGTGCTGCTTCCTTTCAAGCTTTTGTTTTGTTCTGATTTTAGAAAGTAAAGTAATATTTTATAAGTGGTGAACTGGCAGCTGGGGAATTTGAAGCTTTCTTGTATTAAAAACAATCAAATAAAGAAAAACAACCAAGGAAAAACAGAAAGAAGAAAAAAAAAAGAATGAGAAAGTGATGTAGAGAGAGGAAAAAAGAAAGTTCTATGTGGCAAGGAGTAACTAGCTCAAATTGTATAGTCTGAGTTATGCAGCAGGTCATATTAGATGGTCGCAAAGAGCCCCTTTTGGCTGTAACAACTATAAATTTTCAAAGCATAGTGCAGGCTTCCCAGCACTGCAATTTCATCCTGACCTGAAGGGGTGAAAGGGTGAAGTTTCCATGCCCATTCACTGCCTCTCCAGCAGCCTGAGCCTGTCTGGCTTCTGAGCTGTGAAAAGCTGGCTGGCAGGAGCTGGCCTGAGACCACAACTCATTTCACAGAAGCAAAATTACATCTGCTGTATGATAATTACTTCTGGTCGCTAGCCACTCATGGTGTACTCAAGCTAATAACACGGAGGAAGAGGGCTCTGTCCCAGTACTGGTCCTGTGAGCTGTTTGTTCCAGTTGTTCATTTTATTATATTGAAATAATGTATTTGGGCAAAATTTTCAGTGTTTCACTCCTTACAGTGTTCTCTTGTTATTGAAAAACTCATATTGCTACAGGTGTGTTCTTCTCATCTATTGTTTCTTCCTGGCCATGCCAAAAATCAGTCCATTAGCTTAGTTCTGTGCTGTTACTCGTTTCAAGAAAAAGATCCTGGGTTTCACCTCTGTGTGTCCTGCTGCTCATTCTGTCTTATTTTCTGTTTTGCTGGTGTTTAGCCAACACTTAAACAGTTTGGACAGAAGGACTTTTTCAGAGGGGAAAGGGTTTTGCTCCTTTAAACATCTCACTCCCATATGTGAAATTGTATGTAGCAGCCAAATCATAGCTTAACAGTCTGAAATACTAGCTTGCTGGAAGCTGTAGGAATGATGTCTTTAATGCCATCCAGAGATGCTGTTCTAAAAGAGAAATTCCACACTCAATGTGTTAACACTTTTGCCTCTTTGTAACATAGAATTTGGGGAAAAATAAGCAGAAGCTAGGGCTCAGGATCCGATTTAACAGTTTTTGATGTGTTTAAGCCATGACTTGCTTGCTGGCTTTGCTTTCGAACTGAGAAGATGTATAAGTAAATGTGAAGATTAGAGACATTGTTCAGGGGAAAGATAGTGTCTGACAGGTTGGTCCTAGGTTTGTAGCCCTTTCTCCAAGTCTGCAAACAAAATCTGTATGTCATTCAGGCGTTGGCTTGGTTTGTCTTTCATGGAGCATGGTGAGGTTATGGTCTCTACTGGTGATCTGGCAGCTTGGTCAATTACATATTTTTTTCAACCAAATTATTTTGTGTAATAACTATAATGTTAATGGAACTATATGTTATGGTTGAGTTAAGATTTGTCAGTTTGAAAATAAACGTCTTGGCTTCATTTCGACATTTGCCTTTCAGCATCAGTCCGTTAACCTGTCACACACTATAATTTCATTAAAACCATCATTTAATTGTAAGTTAATGTACAGCTATCTTTTACGGGAGAGCTTTACATACAGTCTGAATAATTTCAATACAAATTTTCAACTGATATGATTCAAATAATACGAAACACTAAATGCTCTCTAAACCCCTGTTTATGAATTCAGTACTGAGAAATAAGATACAACAGCCACATTACTGTGGCACTATAACAAAGAGAGTTTTCAAAATTATAATAAAAGGAAAGAATAATGACCTAGATATATATTTTTATATCTCTGTGTCTTGTACCTACAACATTGAGATGTACTTCGTATGTAATTGAGAGAAGTTTCCATTATTAAAAGAAGGACAATGCAGTCAGTGTAAGCTCTATATGACTGAAGAAAGAATTAAAACCTACATGGTAATAGCTTTAGTGCTAGTCACAAGGAGACATGTACTATATATATGAAATATATAAAGCTTATTTCAAAATAAATTCAGGGTAACATTCAACCTGACCGACTCTTTGGAAGCTGTGTTGATATATTTGTTCAACTCACTTGCACTCAAAAGCTTTTAAATAGAATATCACTTTTTTTTTTTTTTTTTTCATGGTAATGTAATTCCTGCCTTTAATCTCTTCAGGGTTTCACTTTAAGTCGTGATATGCAGTTCAGGAGAATTTGGATCATCCATTAATCATAGTATCTGTACTTTTGTGTGTCTGTGTTTGTCCATCTCTTAAATCAGTCACTTGGCAGCAGCAGAGATCTGGGGATAGTCCAACAAGACGGTTGACTGAAGATGCCTTGCTTATTAAACTAGTTTCCTGTGAGAGTATATATGGATTTATGTAATGCGTGCCATGCTGAAAAGAAAGTGATAGAAATATTAGCATAATCACTAAATATGATCCTTTTAGAGTTTCTGCTGGAAACATAGGCGTGGATAAGTATATTGAATGATGACATGAGCTTAGTAGAATAATTAGCTAAAAACACCTGGGCTAATACAAAAAAAAAAAAAAAAAAAAAAAACATGAGACAAAATGATGTAGTCTAGTATTCTCTTGTAATTAAATTTTTTCTATGAATCTGCATTCACCAAGGGACTGAATTAAGGTTTCATAAACAATCTAGATTTGGTATTTTCTGAAGTTTAAGGAGTTTGTTTTATTCCTTCAGTATTTAATAGATGTTCTTTATTTAAAAGATGGAGGGCAGGTTGAAAACCTTACAGAGTAGTTAGTAGATTCTGGATTCTTTCCTTTGAAGTACTAACACTGTCCTTTGAGCTGAGCTAATCATTTCTAACAGTAATCATGGGTTGCTTCTTTCTCAACACACCACCAAATTGTGAGTAGTGACATATTTACATTTATTTTGTAAATACTTGTGAAATCTGAACAGTGCTGACACTGGCGTATTTGAAATACAGGTTTTGAAATATAGTTATGTACCTTATCCTTTTTTATTTCTTTTTCCACCAAAGTCTGATTTCTTTTTCTAAGACCTCTCTGTTTTTTTCCTTTTTGTTTGCCCTATCCTCTATCAAATCCTGTTTCCCACCCCAAGTTATCCTTTTCAGCTTCAGTCTTTTAAACATTTAGTTCCACTCTTTTTGTTGTTCTGGTTTTCCTTTATTCTACCTCTTTCTTGCTCTAATTTCCTGAATTTAGAGAAGTGGGAGAGGGCTTTTCCATACTTGCCATGAGGTCACTAAGATGCAGACTGCACCAAGAAGCTAGATGTTTTGTTCATCCAGCTTTGGACTGTGGTTGGTGACTTATGAGGTCGCTCTCTGCCGTAGAGACTTGGAGGTTTCCCAGAAAACACTTGTAAGATTTTTTTGTTTAAACTTCTGAAAATAATGTATTTTTCCCTTGTTGGCTTTTTGGAAATTATGAAAGCACATTGCTGAAAATTTCCCACATAAGTTGTGTCCCACAGACAGCTGTAATAGGAAACTTCAGTGAGAGAAATCAGAACTTGCTGAAGTTACAAGCAACTATACTGAAGCCTTGAAATGCGAAGTGTCAAACATCCTGAACTGGAGACCATTTCACCATCTACTCCATAAATAACAACTTTTGATTTATGAGATGGATAAAAATTATAATATCAAATCTTCAGTCCTGCAAATCAGTTTATGACTGTTCTGGGTTCCTGACTGTGAAAAAATTTGAGTATGTGCTGTGTTATTTTTCTGAGATAACAGTTGGAACTAAATATATGTATTTTTAAAAATGGAAGAGAAATAATCAGTTTTCATTTCTGTGTTCAGCCCTTTAACTAAAACAGTATGTGGTGTTTTAGCAGTCAGATTTCTAATTGAGTTGAAGTCTCTAATGTTTGGGCTCAGTTTATGCTGTTGAGAACAAAAAATTACTTGAAATATAACCATCTATCATGCTCTGTGATCTTTATACACTGAAACAGACCTAGTGGCTGAATTGCTGTATTCTTCTTGATATTAAATGAAAAATGTGCTTTCTACCATGATTTTAGTGAAAGCAGATGAGGCCATGGAGGCACAATGGGAACGACTGTGAAAGAGACTAAGTTCCCTATTAATTTTGGTAACAAAGCTGTATGTAAATTTTGCTTTTCATTAATTCAGAATTAGTTTAACCCCAGTTGTACAAAGGTTACAGTTTTCTTCTATTTAGACAAACAACTTCCTACTGTAAATCGTGATGTGATTTATAGGAATCTACCTACTGTCATAAAGGCTCCCCCAAAAGAATATGCATCTTCAAAAAATTCTCAATCATAATAAATAAGAACTTTTAAAGTAGTTGTAAATACAGTGATATATTTATATAAAGTTTACTATTGGATAAATTCATGTAAAATATTTACTGTTAGTCAAACAAGGAAATTAGCTTCTTTGTTTTTTTGTGTCATTAATAGCACCCACAAAAGTCTACCTACTAGTCAAAGGTAGGCTTCAGATATCAAGCATACACAGCACAGTTACAAAATACACCTGCTAAGAGTGGCTAATTAGCAGAATTTATAATGGTGGCACATACAAACACAGTGTTTGTATTCGTTTTTATACATTGAACACACACAGTCACATTTTGCTGTTTGCTCAAGCCCAGTGACAGAGCACATGGTGTTTTGGAGTGCAGGTTTCTGTGTTGGACCAAGTTAATCTCAAATTGGCATGGAAAGGTTGTACGTTTGTTTTGCATTAGTGCAAGTTGTGTGCTTATAAATGACTTTTATTTGGATATAAGGCCACGTATACTTCTTTAAGTTATGCTAGTGTTTGTACTGGATTAAATTTAAATTGTACAAAGATCTGATGGGGTTAGTGAAGGAGACGGAGCCTGACTCTCCTCCATGGTGTCTGGTGACAGGACAAGAGGAAATGGACACAAATTGAAATAACTGGAAATTCCACTTACATTAAAACAAACAAAAAAACCCACAACCTTTCATTCTGAGGGCAGTCAAACACTGGAATAGGTTGTCTAGGCAGGTTGTAGAGTCTCTGTCCTAGGAGCTACTGAAAACCCAGCCAGGAATGGTCCTGAGCCTGCTCCAGCTGAGCCTGCTCCAGCTGACCCTGCTCTAAGCAGTGGGGACTAGATGATCTCCAGAGGTCTCTTCTGACCTCAGCTGTTCTGTGACACTGTGAAATTCGGAGAGTGGCATATTTACAAACATATTACAAACAATTTACAAACATATTGCATAATAATACAGTATTTAACATATCTAGCATATTACATTATTGGTGTTGCTTATGGTTGACTTCCAACTGCTGATTTCAGTCATCCTTCGAAGAACCCTGTACTATGCTAAATCAATGAATTTATGAAACATTATTCTTCTCAGTTAACTTCTCCTCACAGTTATTGCTTGTTTACTGACAGTTTTGTACAGTCATCACACAGCTTTACTGGCACAAATTGTACAATATTTATAAAAGCATTCAGTTTTTTGACTGGGGGCAAGTGCCTGGGAATCAGCAATGGCAGATACCATCTCCTGAGAGATCAGGATAACACCTGTAAGAAACATGCATTAATGAGAAGTGCAGATTTCAGTAGGCAAATAATGTGTATACGTGATATATGTATTGTATTAAGAACTGCCTTAAAAGGAACATTTCTCATATTTCATTTAATTGCAATGAATTTAAGTATCAATTGTGAAAACCATTACTATTGGATTTGAAATAACTATCTATTTTAGATAATCTGGGATTAGCCAAAGGCTAATTTTACAGATATTCTCTGTGACCTTGGTCAAGTCAGAATTCCCAGGATAAAACCATGGGGTATTTACTTAAGTTCTCTGAGTGTTGTTAAGAACAGTTCAAAGCAACTTAATGAACCTCAGCTCCTGCATTTGCGCCCACTGTCATAAAAGGTTCATAAATAGGCCCAGCTTGTATCCAAGGGAGTTTAGGATGTAGAAAGTTAGATAAATTTGACCCATTTCTTTTTTTTTTTTCTTTTTTCTTTTTTTCCCAGATCTCGTGGAACTTTCCTAGTTGGCTATCTTTGAAAGGTTAAGCTAAAACTACTTTGTCAGAACTAGTTAACAGCTAAATTTCCAAAATCCTTAGTCATGTTTCACATTTAAAGAGTAGTGTTCATATTTGATATATTTCTAAAATATGAGTAAGTGGATTTATTTGAACTCCTGGTATTTTCTTACATATATTACAATAGCATTCCAATTAGTTATTTATTTTTGACATATTCAGCATGCGATGTTGAATTTTAGAAAGTGATTTTTGATTTTTAGAACTGCCATCACAAAATGTCATTGTGCTGTAGGAAAGATATGTATGTGAACACTTGTTGCTGCATGTGATTTCTTGGATTGGCACTGAACCAGTTTTTACTGTGTTGTAAATATTTTTTTCAAAGCACAGCCACATTTCTCTATGGCCTTTTAGAGAAATGGTGTAACTCGACATATTTGTATTTATAATTTGACAACCCCAAAAACATTAGGCATTAGAGATATTAAATAAGGGAAGAGACATTTGGAGATGTTTTCGTAATTTTTCCTGACAGCGTTATAATCAAGCCAAATCTACAAGTATCTTAGTATTATAGATTTTTATTGCAATAAAGAGTCAAGAAACAGAAATATGACATTCTGTTATTATTGACTACAATGCAGAGAAAAGAAATAAATGATGTCTTATGAAGAGATTCATTATGGACCTTTTTTTTCTTTCTAAGTCAAGCATATGAATATATGATGACACATTACTGTACATTCAAGTGAAAAATGAAAGAAGGTGGCAATGGGAAGCCATTTTGAATAATGCCAATAATTTTTATTTTTCATTCCACTATATAAGGTAGCATTGAATTGTACCTTATTTTTAATGTTATTTATGATAGGATATTTTTTATTTGGAAATAGTTTGTTTATGAGATACAGAGAACTGTGATGGCAAAATAACAGAAAAAATATTCAGCAGCACAAGTCCGTGAGCCAGAGGTCCAGCTAAACCATGGCTATTAATCATCACCGTCCATTATTTACTGAGGATTCATTCATTGTTCCATAAAGGTATCTAGAGGGTCAATTAGAGACAACAGACAGGATTTTTCAAAGACACAGGAGGGTCAATTAGGCCCTCCTTGTAATTTTCTGCTTTAACAGCAAATGCCAGCCTATACTGCAACATATACAGTGGAGTTTAGAATTAAATAGTGTGGGGATTTTTGTTGTTGTTTTTAAGCTGTTACTCTGCAGCCAGTATGGATCGGAATATTATCAGTCCTTGATTAAAACAAAAGAAAAATTTTATCACTACAATTAATGAGAAGCACAGATTTGTCCTTTAGAGCCAGAGTAATGCAAGTGACCCAGAAATACCTAGGATGGAACAGTCTGTAGTTATCATAGTAGTGAATCATTTCTCTGAAGGTAGGACCAGACACGAGTAATGTTACTAAATACTACTGTTAAAAATTTAAACACATTTGATGCAGAATTCTCTTTGTAATTATTTTTGCATCAACTGCTTGCTTAAAGCTCAGAATTAATAATAGATGTGAGATCTTAATATAAAATACGGTTTCATTCATGCAGAGACAGTTCTTTTAGATCAGAAAGTAGAAAACAAAACTAAAATACATAAACATGTGTAAAATACACAGGCATATGTACTTATACACACACACACACACACACACACACCAAAACTCTTCCAAAGTAGCAGGAGATTGGCTTCACTGGCTTATGCCTTAGCTAGAGACAGAATTTATAATAAGACTGTCCAGAAAAAGTGCTAGTTTGTTTTGTCTTGATGTAGCACCAGCTCTTCAGCAGATTTAAGGCCACCTTTGAACATGGGTGCTGTATATGAGATACCTATACTGAAGTTCTTTCTTTCAGACTCATTTTGAGTCTACATGAGAAATGGTTGGCATGCTCTTCTATGTAGGTCTGAAAATCTTGGCTATTTTTCTTCTCTAAACTTTCATTGGATTACATTGCCACTGTTTTTAATGCTTCTTAAGGTCTTTATTAACTGCAAGCAGCCTCTATGACTATGGTGTGTTAGTCTTGTAAAGATTTTTATCTTTACAAATGGGGTTTTTGGAGTGTCTGAGTATTTGATGGTCTCCTGTGAGAGTAAATCTCAGAGCGTGCTACATCAGTTTGATCCTCGTCGTCCTCTGAAACCCCCTATTCTCTGTAGGGTTTCAGCAGAGAGTTCTAACTAATGACTTAGGGCCAAATTCTGCCCTTAGATGCGGGCATGTAATTCTCATTGATTCCAGAGGGACTTCCATGAGCATATCAGAGAGAACAATTTTGTTCTTAGTGTGTGAAATTATAGCACAAACGGACAAAAGAGTCTCATGCACATTCATCTTAGTGACCCCAAGCTTACAGGAACGCGATACTAATCCACCCGCTTTTCTTTTTGCTCAGTTTGTGCTGTTTCTTGCAGATCACCCCAATTCTTCAGCTGTCACCTGAATCTACATTTTTTATATTATTTTGTCTTCAGAAGTTTTCTATTGTGCTTTGGAGAAATTAGTGACACGGAAATTAATGTTTAAATAGCATAAGTAACAAAGACACTTGTAAAAGATCTTTTTTTTTTTCTTTGGGAAATTATGGTACAAGAACAATCTTGTTCATATTCTGCAGGGATTTTGTTTGAAAAGACCTAAGACAAAGATAGATGTGTGAGTGCATGTCTGTAAAATGGTTTCATACATGCACAGAGAGAAGAGAGGTGGGCTTGCATCACACTCTTCCTCTGTGAAAATATGACATGATGAAGCATTTTGTCTATATGCAAACAGGACAGATATCTTCTTCTTGAATTACTCAGTCTCTATGTATACTCTCAGGTTTGACATTCAGCATTCACCCCTTTGGATTGTTTAGATTTGCTTATCATCCATTGTTTGTATTCAGGACCTATATGTAAGGAAAATCATCTGTTTGCATTATCATTGTGGGAATTTGTCTCATGGCTGAAAACTTTGGTCTGGAGGTTTCTATCTCTTGAGCTGATTGCTTACTAGACCTTTGCCAATTTGGATTTGCCTTTTACAAGGCCATGTAGTGATAGGACAAGGGGGTACATGTTTTAAACCAAAAGAGATCTAAAAAATTCTGTGATGTGAAATTGGTGTGTTGTTGCTCACCAAAATCAAATTATTGTATATGTATCTGAGGAACTCCAGACATCTTCAGCATATATAGAATTAACTGTATTGTATGCCATATTTTCAATTTAGTAACTTTGATTTCCTAGTATGATGCCATTCATATTCTTAGTTTCAAACATCTGGCTAAGGCAAACCTTTGAGGTTTTGCTCCCATCTCAACTTTTTAAAAGACATTTGTGTTCTGTAGCAAAAGGCCTATTGTTTTTCTCTCCCTCAATGATTATAATGTCCACTTCAGTTTGGGATAACTTGGAATTTTGTATGTTGCAATTTAGCTAGAAATGCAGCAGTCCTCATATAGTGAATTGTATTGTTTATAAAAAAAAATTAAAAAAAAATATCCTGTTGTGAAGTTGTCTGATAAGTCTTCAGAAAGCTTAAGTCTTCAGAAAGCTAAGTGATAGCAGTTTTATTTTAGAAACTACTCATGGAATCACCATGATTGTCTGGGGAAAACTAATTTATAATTCTGAGCATTTAATTTGTATATCACTTTGCCAAAGCTTTCTTTAAAATTTGTTTTCTAATAGGAATTAGAAGAATTGGCCAAATTATTATTATTTTTTTAACCTGCAACTGTAGTTGAACACATAATCCACTGTGATTTATGTTTACGTAGTATTCTGTTTTCATGTTTGTGTAATATCTACAAGGCAGATAGTCATTTTCTCCAGTTGGTTCATTAATTATATTTATTGGATGGATGTCTTTTGTTATTGTATTGTAACTTAAATATTGATCCCTATTATATGAAATTCTCAGTCATTGCTATTCAATTACAGTTGGTCAGAAAAACCACATGACAGTCTGAATTCAAACATGCAAACTGTCATCGAGGAACATTCACTAATACCACTGGGACGTCACTACTTGCTTGCTCTATTATGAAGTTTTATAACTTCTGTATGACTGCAACCTCTCCCCAGTTTTTATTCTCAGAATTTTTCTTTAGCAGATGTCAAATTAAAAATAAAAAATAAAAAAATCAGTGTATATTTTTAAAGTAGGTTGATGCAGGAAGATGGCTAGCAGCTCAGAACAGGGGTTAGGTAGCAGTGGAAGAAATAAGGAAAAGGTTCCAGAAGCAGATCACAGACAAGAACAGAAATGATAATGAGCTGCTGTGCACAAGTGCCACTTTGAACATGTGCAATGAGGAAAGTTTTTGTTTGCATCTTTGTCTGAATCACATTTGGTATAGGGTGAATTTTGCACATATTTTCTAATGGTGAATTGGAAAATGCAAGTCTGTGTAAACTGAAGGCGAACTGGAAATGGAATTTGATTGTTGAGGGAAAGATCTATCTAGCATACATCTTCTAAATGTCGCTTCATATATATGTGACTCTTTGGGCTATTTGTAAAGGAAGGAACAATCATGTTTACTCATATTTTTGTAATGCTCTGAGTTTCACAAAGGAAATTACTATTATTCAAAGATTTCAAATGAAAATAATAAAGGTACATGGTAATGGTTAACTCCTGGTTAGTTTGTGTGACAGGCATGGTTGTGTGCATTACTGCCATTTATTTTCCAGTTCTCTATGACATACTCAGTTCTAAGAGAAAGGTAATGTGAAGTCTGACTGTGTTTTTTAACTACATTACAAGAAATAAAATCCTGATTAAGTAATTAAGTAAAAATAATGAAATTCCTCGTGCTGAAATGATTTTGTCTTTCCCAAGGCTTTTTGTATTATGCCTCGTATCTGCAGGGAGGTGTTGGGCTGATGCGCCTGCACCTTTTGGCTGCCTGGGTCGTGTTCTCTTTCCTTAGAGCCAGGTATTTTATTTGCTTCCTTGAAAAAGCAACAGTGCAAAACAGTTGCATCCGAGCTAAAACTGTGCAGATAAAGAGGATGAAGAATTCACTCAACTATTTAGCCTGCTAGAAAACAGTTTTTAACTGCTGCATTAAACCTTTGTATCCACTGAATTGCCCTTCACCGACTATGCACATCACTGAAATCCTTCACAAACACTTTCCTGTGGTCAGATTCAGCCACTCTTCCTTGAGCCGAGAAGTACCATATGCTTCAGGTAACCTCTCGAAAGCAGTTGCCAGTGGGACTACTTTTATAAATGCTCACCAGCATGAGCAAAGGTTACACAATCTCGCCCGTGGTGAATAATAATGTCAAAGAGCCATTAACAGTGCGGAGTGACAAAGTGTGGAGAGATCCATCAGCTCATCCTGTGTTTAATGAAACAGAAATGAACATCGTATTGCCCTTGTTTTCTGTCAGATTTTCCAGGTCTCCATGAGGCTTATTAATCTTTGGGTGTAATGGAAAATGTGTTGCTATGTTACATACTACAGCAGCCTTTGCGCTCAAAGGATTGAAGGCATTATTAGTCTTTGTCTTATTTACATACTGTACTTGGGTGCGTGCTAGCAGAGCTGCACTTAGAGCACAGTGGAGAGTGCAGTTAGAAAATGTTTGTGGATTTCTGAAGTGTGTACTAATGCATCTGACCAGATGGCTGCATGGTAAGTCATTTCAACCTGAAGTAATGATCAGAAGCCCTTTTGAGAAACACTGACAGCACATGGCACAGACCTTGGAAATTTCCTGGTAAGAAAATACCAAATAGGAGTTTCTTGATAATCTTATTTTAGTGCACCCCGAAAATATACGATCCCACATTTCTGAACTCCTGAAATTGGCTCCTAAGCCTGCAATTCTGTCCAAAAATTAGCTGTTAATCTATGAGATTGCCTTGTTTATGTGCTTAGTGCAAGTACAGCAGAAGAGAACTTTTGGACTCCCAGAAATGAGAGGTAGAAAAATTAATGGGTAAATGGTATTACTGTCAGGTACTTAATTCGATAAAAATGTCTTAAATTTTCTCTATTACTCTATTTTTTAAGGTCCAGTTTTGAATAAGCTCTGGCAAAAACAGTAATTGCGTTTACATTTTATATCCAGTTATTATTGTCATTCTCTCTTAGCTAGAAAAAAAAAAAAAAAGGAAAGCTGTTATTCCAATTAGTTAAGAAACCCCCTAGCTCTCATAGACAGATGAGTAGTCTGAGTTGGACCACACGTAGTACACACCATTGCAGTGGGACTGCTGTGCCTTATTTTCAGCATGTATGGCCCATTACACTTACAGGGTCTTTGTACAAATTGAGCCTCACAAGTGGCCAGAAAGCATTGCAAAATGATGCTTCTCATAGAACATACATCACATGAATGCTGTTCTATATTTTAACAGTAATAAATAAATAAATATATATATTTTAAGAATTATTAACCCATCCACCACCACTTCTCCAAGATCCTCTGCCTCACGTATTCTCATGCGATGTCAGCAGTAGCAGTGATGGCTTTGGAGTGCTGCAGATGGGTGGCAGAGATAAGGTTTCGGTGCCTCAGTTGCCTGCTGCCACAGGCGATCATGTAGTTTGCCCATACCTGGAGTTGGCCAGGATGCTGCTTCTGGAGGATGCCTTATTTTCTTCTGCCTGGAGTTCTCTTGCTTTCTTTTAGCATGCAGTACAATTATGAAGTAATTTGCATACCATGTACACTTTGCCAAATTTTTAAAATTGACATGTTTGAAAAGGATTTACTGCCATTCACAGTGCTACACTGATTAATCGCAATTAGGGACAAAATACAGAACTTTTACTAAGCTTCCAGTGAGCGAGAAAATTAGCACTTCTTGCAGTAATAAGAGTAATTCCCTTGGAGAGAATTCCCATTTAAAATGTTCTTTTGTGCCATTTTCAAAAGTAAGTTTCACTTCTGAAAATGATTTCATAGCTGTAGTCACCATTTTTTTAGTCACCTAAAAGTGCATTGCCATTACGTATGCATACTGACAGCATCCTGTTAGGACTGATGTACTTCAAAGTTTTTTGGACATCTTTGCATCTACCTCAACCTTTATTTATTTTGACCAGAGGGAGTGTTAACGCAGGCGGCAGGACAGTGCAATTCTTTCCTTTCCCAGTGACAGAAGGAACTGATGGCAAGGCTGAAAGCAAGTGGATGTATTTAAGGAGGACAGTAAATTATTCTAGGGTAGAAGGAACCACCATATTTTCAGTGACCCCAGAACTATTCACACATCAGAGGTAGGTTGTCAGACAAATACTCCCAGGTTACTAGTAGGGCAGGGAATTGCTTTCATCCTCTTGTCATGCTGGCTATTCAGTTATTCCCTACAAATCTGAATACAAAATGACATTTTAGCTGCTTTCTTAAGCTCACAATTTCTGTCTTGCAACCCACTGCTCCCAGAAAAGTCTCTAAATGGCTGTGCCAAAATAGCTTTTTGTAGCAACAGGACTGCATTTTGTCCTGTTTTATCTTGTATGGAGTAACTACTAATTGAGAAATAAAGTAAGTGAGAATGACCCTTTTGGCTGGTGATTGTGGCTTTTACCTGGGAAGTGGGCCACTGGGGTTTCACTACCTGCTTCAGTGAAAGTTTAATTATGTACAGAAAGTGGAGTTGTATCAAAGAGGGAAGCGAACACTCAACCACAGCATAGCTATCAACCAGAGATGGGCGATGCGCTCCAATCCCCCCAGGCAGAGAGGAGAATTAAACCAGGTTACTCCCACATCACAGGTAGGAGGAAGATGTCTCTTCAACAGAATTGTGAACTTAACCTTATTTTTTTTCTTTTTTTTTTTTTTTTTTCTGCTGCTTTGCTATATGAGAGTTCAAACCAGAATGTTTTGTTGTGAATTATGAACTATTTATTTTCCAACAAATTAAATGTTACTAGGAAAATATTTCATCATATAGAAAGAAATTTGAAGATTTTTTAAAAAGTAGTGTAATGAAAACCAACATTATATTTGATTTTCATTTGGCAGCTAAAAGCCTCCTAATATTGCCTGTGAATTTAGGTATAGTTTGTACAATATAATTAATATTTGTGTAATGCTAACACATCATATTACTTAAAATGTAAATTTATTTATAAATACATATATATAGTATACGCTTATATGAGTTTATATTACGTTTATATTAGTATAAGTTAGATGTTAGATTGATGTAAAATATATAGAAGTCTTGTGACAATACATTCTTAAAGATTACTAACAGATTTCTGTTGAGCTGTACCAGAGATAGCAACCTTTTAGGAGTTTCCCTTTTCTTCATCATTGTCTTTATCCTACTTAGTGTTAAAAGCATAGGTTTTCTCCCTTCTTTTTTAAAAAAATAACATTATCATAATTTGTTTGGAATAATGTGTTTAGGTTATCAATATGTGGTGTATTCCAGCACTCATAAAAGTAAGATTTCTAGATAGACACAGATATAAATATTTTTAACCATGTAAAGAAAAATCAATTTTCATAAGGTTACATCTTTTTACTTCTCTGTATATACAAAGACTATATTAAAAGAGAGATTAAATTTTACTCTGCAGAGTAAAATGCAAACAGAAAATTATTTTTCATTTTTTCAGTGCAAGCAATGGATTATCATTTATTTATGAGACTTTTTTAAATCTAGAATATATGGAAATCTTTTCTTGAAGCACAATGTAATATTGAATTGGGAATGTTGTCTGACACTTTTCTTCTTACAGTTGCATTGAATGATTCTATTGTATGAATTTTTTAAAGAGGCTTCAATATACTCTGCATTTGAAAGGGAGGAAGTAATCAGGGTAATCTTGAAGAATCTTATAACTGCACCTCCTCTACTTCTTCGTTCTTCAAACAAACTTCTGCAGAAAAGTCCAGGTTATAGCAAATCTTAATATCCAGGTATTATTTCCTGTCCTAGTATGTCTCCACATGCAGGAGTTTGTTGCTGTGGCCGAACATAGAATCACTCATCTCTATTGTATTTTCATCCTCCTAAGGGTATTATTCAAACGTAATCATTACAGAGAGCTGGATTTAAATCAGAGCTATGCTGTGCGAATCTGATAATAAATGAATACAGAGCTGAAAGGGCTTATTACGATTTGTCTGAGAATGTATCAGGTCAAGTTAAAAAAACGTTTTACCTCTCTTTCCCCTCCCAAAAAGTTTCTATCCCATTATCTGTCTTTTGAGTGGCCAGAGCTAACTTCTCTTGTTTTCAGAGGAAATTATCCTAAGAGCTACTAAATACCTCCAAGTGTTTCAAGTAGGTGTATAAGCTGAAGGAACCTGAACAGGTCTTGTTGAATAGTACATCCAACTGTTTTAGCAGATTTGTGGTTCGTAAGAAACTTATCTTAGAAACTGTAGTCTGTATCAGAGAACAGAGGTCTGAAACTTCCATTTGTTTTCCTAAAACGCTGGTATAAAACAGGCCCTGTGAAATATGGACAAGTAGTGAAAGTGAATAACAGAGCAAAAGGTGCAGAAAAATTGCCTTTGTCACAAATAAAATTATCTGCCATTGTATGTCTTGTGATTCACTGGTTTTGGTATTCATAAATTATAGTGACAGAAAATGTAATGCTAACCTATTCATTTAGGTTGATATGAATTTTACGTTAAAATAGTTACAGTTTTTATATGTTAAAAGAGTCCATAGAGAGACTTGAAGCCAATTAAGGAGAAATAAAGACCTGTGTGTCTGTTTGTACACCTTCATCTAAACACAGCTTATGAACAATAGAAATTTGAGACATTTACACAGCAATTGATTTTTCTTTTTTCTTCTTCGATAATTACCCTTATACTAGTGATTATAATTTGAGTATCTTCAAGAGAAAATAACTTATCTTTTTGCTGCAGAGAAGTACTATGACAGAAAATAGTTTTCCCTGAATGTGTTTGATGCCTAATACAGTGATGGCCAGGTAATAAACAAATTATGTTGCATTAATTTCAAGCAGACATTCTTCCTTCATCTTCTGCTTTCTCTTATATTCTGTTTCACTGAACTTGGGAATTAATTCTGCCAGTCTCTGTTCTTTGTTAGTGTTTTTTAGTCTTCTGTCATCAGAGCACCTAGAAGTTGTATTTGGAACCAGATCCTCAATCAATGAGAATATAGGGAACTTCCTACTGTAAGGAGTATGGCAATGTTCCTTACATAAGGAATAAAAGATTTATGTGTTGAACCAAACCTGTCCTGGGAAGCCAATTTTCATGTTGGTTCCTTGTAAGCGAATTTCTTCTCTCTAACAGTGTCCAATGCCATGTGCTTCCAAAAAGAAAGGTGTCGTGTAATCTACATCCTTGTCTTCATTCCTTCTAGAGCACAATTTAAGCTGTAAAGGATAAGATAACACTGAGTATGAGAATTAGGTCTGCTGAGCTAAATCACGTTCAATACGTGTGATGACCTTACAGGAAGGAGACATGGTGTCTTTTGAGGTTCTTCTGTACTGGTAGGATCCTACCCTTGTCTCCTGCAACCTGCTCCAGGTCGATGAAGGGACACAATTGTCCAGCTGTGCCTCAGCTCGTTGCCTTTGCAGCAC
The DNA here is from genome assembly GCF_963932015.1 of Anas acuta. NCBI lineage: Eukaryota > Metazoa > Chordata > Aves > Anseriformes > Anatidae > Anas > Anas acuta. Next base: position 6,383,484 of record NC_088988.1, on the reverse strand, counting down.
TGACCTGACAGCCACCTGGCACTGAACCAGCACAAGCGCGCAGCTCTCTTGGGGTTGTGTTGTGGTACCACAAAATGGGGAGGTGGCTGCCATTCCCGCATCCTTCCCATGAACACCAGTGCCGTGGCACAGTGGCTTATGCAAGTAGCTCATTTGTAGAGCATTGAAAGAAATGTGGGGGTGAAGCTTTTGTACAGTGAGTGCATAGACTATACCAAGCTGATTTACAATTTTTATCTCAAAAAAAAAAAAAAAAAGAAAAAAAGAAAAAAACAAAACACCAAAACAGATCCAAAACTTTTTTTGACAGCTGTGGTTTGACCTCATTAGGACATTGTTTTAACATTACAGGAGAAAACAAAATGTGGAGTTTTGACTGCAAGACAGAACAAGTCTGCAAAAATCAACCTTACTTATGAAACTAAATCCATTTTGGAAAGCATCTAATAGTACAAGTCACAGTATGTTAAACATAGGTAATTTTGTAAGTCCTTTTAATGTTCAAGTTGGGCATTTAATATAAACACATTTTGGTACATTTGGCATTCTGGTCATAGTAAGAAAGAGCTATTTGTAAAAAGTTACATATGGTCATCTGAACTAATTGCTAAAACGACACTACATTAATTGGATAATTAAAGATTGTGAACATGTGGCTATTGTATTCATTGGGCATTAAGCCAACAATTTCTGTGGTTGGGAAAATGACTGTTAATGTAATTCGCAATTCATCTGCTGTATCCTTTTTCATAGGAATAAATAAGCAACAGGGGTCTTAAATTTAGATTAGAAGAACTTGTAATTGGTATTTTTAAATTGAGTTTTAAAGCACATTTATGATTTCCATTGTGTTTATGTTTTAACACTTTTGAGTGATGGCAGCTTTGATTTTTTTAGCATCCATCTCACAAATTAATAGTATTGATTTTTGGTTTGGATTTATTGTTAGCTTTTTGGAATAGTATGCTTTGTAACATGAGACCTAGTGCTCCCTGGTTTATTTTGAAGAGGATGAGTGTTGGCACACAGTTTGAAGAAGTTTGTAATAGCAGTAAATTGTCTATGTTCTTTGCCTTTATCTATCAAGGTTATTTATCAGGAAAATTATGTCTGGTAAGTGGGGGCCTGTTTGAATGGGTGACAGACTAACTTCACAAATCCTTGTACCAACTAGTCACTTTGTGTGTGTGCATGAAGTTTTGGTTATCGCTTTTCTTGCTCATAATTTGAAAGTAAAATCTGTGGTCTCACAACGACCTCTAAGTGACTGACCTCTAAATCTAATCACTCCAGACTCCTTTGAAAATTGACAAATATGTCAAATTTACCTTTGAGTATCAAAACATTTTTAAAATCTTTCATTTGCTAAAAGCTATAATAAGTCTTAAGTTAGTAGTTATTGTTCCAATGTGATTGAATCACACAGCTTTCTTGATATGCATAGTGAGTTTATAGCTATACCATCATCTTCTCATCTCATCTCATATTCTGAATTATCAATTTTATAACAGTTAAAAATTCAGTTTTACATTCTGGCTGAGCAACTTATTGATTGATTTAGTCTGAGCAAAATGGTCACAAATGGTCAATACATGGTCAAAAGGGTGTCAGAGACATATAAAAAATAGATCTATAATTTTTATTTGGATGCTTGTTGACTTACATGTGCTTGCTTTCTTTTTGCTTTTTCTATTTTTATTCTTTTATTTAATTTAATGACAAAAACAGAGATTGACTGAAGAGAAAGAAATATGAAAATCTTTCTTATCTAAATAACCAATCCTAATTATGCTGTGTCTGTATGTGCTGATTTTAACCAGAAAAATGTACAATGTTTCCAAATTTTCATTAGGTTCAGATAAAAAAGGGCATGGTTACCTATGTTATTATTTTCTTTGGATAGAAGGGTTTTTGTTTGTTTGTTTTTGTTTTGTTTGTTTGTTTGTTTGTTTTTTTAAACAGAACTTCTACAGCACTGTGTATTGTACACCTGTGTCTGTGTTCATATTCATACCAATGTGAGAGAAACTCTCAAATCTGTGGGAAAACCATTGCAGTAGAATTTACACTTCAGCCATATTATTCTCAGTTATATCTCCACAGCGATGTCAAGACAGCTAACATAGATAAACTTGTTAGGACAAAAGCATAGAAGATGCTGTGAATTACCTGAAAATGCAAATTGCAACTGAAAGGTCCAGGGAAAAAAAAAAAATATATATATATATATGGGGGGAATTCCATCCTAGCATCATTGTGCCTTGCATGTAGAATGAGAAGCTATGTTAAATCTAAGGAATTGCTGTTGCATTAGTAATTAGTTGATCAGGATATGGATTATACTTTACTCTTCATTAGGAAAACTATTAAGCCATTTCAAGAAGGAAAAACCTTCACAGCGTGTTTATGGGAATATCTGAATAACTGATCAGAGAAATCATCTACTTTGCAAAGAAGTCAGGTTTTCTGGGACACTTAAGTTTTATTAAAGTAAAAAAGTTCATAGGGTTCACAAACGGTAGCACTAACTAGTTCTGGTGAAGGAAACAGAACAGTAACTGCAGGTGGCCTGAACAAGATGTGTTGTGGTGTGCTCATTTCTAGTAAGGGAAGAAGGGTTGGTTCTGCTTTTGAGTATAGCTGTTAAGAGATTTGAAGTTCCATTCGGAATGGTGTTCCGAACAACAGCCTATTCAATGACATCTTTCAGAGGGGGAGGGCTAAGGACAAGAAGTGAGGATTGCCTGTGGTAATCAAGGGAGTCTGTAGAAACTCAGAAGGCAGAAAAAAGCTGGTATGTGTTTTTGTTTTTTGATTCTGTTGTCTCTTCAGTTGCAGCACTGAAGTGTGGTCTGAAATTTGTCTTGTGCTGGTGAAGCTCCATCTCTAGGCAATGTGGGTAGCACAGAGGCTTATTGTGCACAACAGTAGATATCCATGATGCACATTTTGTAAGTCTAGATGTATCAAATACTTTATTTGTTTGCCACAGTTCAAATGCAATTCAGCAACTGACCCAGCAAGGGGAGCTGTAGATTAGTGTGGACAGTTTTGTGGTTTCATAAACCAAAAACTCTCAAATAAAAGCATTTTCTTCAGGATGTATCTCACTAAATTTCTGAATTTTCACAACAGTTTCAAGGGAGGGTTCTATAAAATACTTGACTGCAGGTTGCATGAGGGAACTGTTTATTAGCCCACCCCCTCAAAATAATTAAAACGTTTGTAAAGCCATGCTGTTTTTGTCTAATATTAAAACAGCATCAATATCTGTTAGTGTGATATCAGTTCATCTGGTCCTGGATAATCTGGTACAGGAGTCAATGAACTTAATGCAGTATTGGTAATCCAAAAGGGTTTGAGTTAAGTGTTTTTGACATGCAGAATCAAGAGTCAAGGGCAAAGCAGACTTTAAATATTCCTTCAGCATAGTCTGGTAGGGATATAATTGAATACCTCAGGTAAAGCATCTTATCAGAACTAAAGCTGGTTAGTGTCTCATCACCAAACAGTGAGGTGCAGTCTGTCTTCTCCACACAAGTGCTCTTTTGACATTGTAGAAAGTCCTTTCAGGTCTTAGTTCACACTGGAAATTCTTCAGGTCTGCATTTGCACAATATAGGATAAATTGTACTGCGTCTGAGTTGCTCCTTGGCATGGTTGTCATTCTAGCATCTTAGTAGTTAGTGTCAAAGCAGCTACAGGATTGTGAGAAGTTGCACAAAAACAGGAATCTGGAAAGGGATAAATATTGTATGTTTGTGTTGTTAATGTGACATAAATCCTCATGGTAAAATACAGAAATGTTTCCGCTCAGATTAGAATTATAGATCATATGTTCTTTTAAGAGGTATACGGAGATAATTTACTAAAAAGACATGTATCAGGAGACTAAACTGCCAGAAATTCTCTATCACAATCTATCTCTGGGGTTGCAAAAAACTGTGCAGAGGATGAAGTCGGAGCATAAACAGTGTGTTCAAATGTCTGTGAACAGACGAAATTTTATGACTCCAATTTTTGGAAGTCTTAAAGCTGCATTATGGGTATTGTAATGTTTGATATTTTTAATAAACAGCAGTTTCTATAGTCATGCAGTCGTGGATAATTCTCACTGAAAATAAAAGTCCTTCCACCTGTAAATGTGGATAGTGTCTTGATCAGGCAGAAGGCTGAGAGGTTCATATCATGTTGTTAGTTATGCTTTACTAATGGAGCTATATCAGTGCTGTAGGGTCAATGTCGGTGAAAAAGTTAATTTGTGAGACAAAGTGTCTCTGAAAATGTGAGGAATTGAAGATTTTCCTTTTTTTTTTTTTTTTTTCTTCCATAATTCCTGTTGCAACTCTTCTTTCTAATAAGAAAAGTCAAGAAAGTTCAAATTATTTTATAAGGTATGCTCCTTAGTGAGGCTCATGTGGAATATGGCACCCCAGTTTTTCAGATCAAATTCAGAGTTGTAATTTTGACATGAACAACTTATATGTCATCATTAAAATACCAAAGTTAAGGTTATTTTCCTCCTCTCCACTCCCCTTTCCTTGGGGGGGGAGGAGGGGACGACAACGACAAACAAACAAACAAAAACCTTCAGTCCTGCAAAAATTGGCTATTTGGCTATTAACATGTGGTGAAATTTAACTGGAATTTCTAGCATTATGGAGGCACTAGAAACTGAAGAAGGAACCTTGCTTTAAGTGACCTATCCTGCCAAATGGTAATGACAGTTGGTAGGAGGCTTGCTAACAGAATGAAGACATATTTTTTAAATTAAGATTTATTTGTTGTGGTTGTTACTTTGGGTTTCAGTTATTATTTCTGCTGAGGTTTTATCTCCTTCAATACTTTCTCCTTTTTATTTGTGTGTGCTAAATGTTTAAATGATTTATTTTTCAAGAGCAAAAAATAAAAGAAGTTCCTCATAGCAAGAGTTTGATTTCATAGTAGTGTAGTATAGAAAGCAGTTCAAAAATAATATATCCTTAACATCTAGTATTCACAGAAAATGCAGTAGATGCCTTTTAGAAATACATATGCTGATCTTTAAGTTACCAGACTGATTCGTGAGGATGGTGAGTAATTTGGTAGAAGCATTTATTGCACAGCTCAACCATGCTGCATCACTTGCAGGAATTTGGCATGATAGAAAAAAAAATACAAGTCTCAAATGAACAAATCTCAAGCCAGTAATATTCACCCTTTTTCATTTTCCTTTCCATTCATAATTGCTTCTAAACTTATGTGAGTTTTTCAAAATATCTGTCTTATTGATTCGAATTAAGCTATAAAATGTCATTACAAGAGCTATTCTTTTTTTTTTTTTTCTCTCTGATTACTGTATACAGACACTGATCAGGCAAAATGCTATTTTTTTTTGTCTTTTCACATATGGTGTGTTTTGTACCTGTTATGTATGGAAAACAGCATGAGGGAAATGTCACAGACAGAGAAGGGCATTTATCATGGATGATATCTTGTGTTCATACAGCTTAAGATAAAAGGCTTTATATCCATACAAATGCAGGACACTTGGTCTATGCTGTGCTACAAAATTTCTGCTAAAGCCTTTTTAATTCATGTGTATATAAAAATATTTTAAGATATAGGAATCTGCCACTGTCAGGAGACACTCAGGTAATTTTCTGTGTTTTATGTGCATTTGCAGGCATTTTCTTATAATAAGGTATAATTCCTGTCTAGAAATAACTATTTCCAAAACATTGGAAACAATTTTTTATATGCAGGTGGTGCGTACAGTGTTAACAAAAATACATGTATACCTGAATAAGTGTCAAAGAAGCTTACGTTTTTCACTTCTTTGGTAATGAAGGGCTCATTCTACAGCTATCCATTTTCAACATTTAAACCTTTGTACACTTGCAGAGGTTTTCTTTGATATTTCTCTGAATGATGGATGTTTGGAATGAGGAGCTCTAAAGAAGTTTGTGTTCTATATCACTATAGGAGTGAAACCAGTAAATTTTGAAGATACAGGAAGAAAGCTTGTGTTTGTTGGCAAAGTGTTACTCTAACTAAATCATCAGGGTGATTTGTGTGTAGGTGTATATGAAAATTCTCAGAGTTCATATTGAAGAATATTTAAAAGAGCCATTTTTCAATAAGCTATCCAATACAATTGTACACATTCCTGGTGAACTGCAGAGAAGCTTGAATTCCTTTGGATCTATTTGGAAAGTATTCAGAAAGAAGTGCTATGCTGCCCTGCAGTAAGCCAAGTAAGCCAAGGTTTCCTGGAAGAAGCAACAGTTGTCTTACTGTGCATTTCTGTTGTCTTTTGTTATGAGAGGTGCCTTTACTCTAAGAGTGATGAACAGTAAAGGTACCCTTTTGAACTTAATTTCTGAATATTAACTTGGGTCGTGGGCTAAAGCCAACTGTCAGGTGTGATATCAATGCCAGTTAAGTTGCTGCATTTTTGTTGCTGTAATTTCAGGAGGAATTAGATATTCCTATTTTTCAGAGACTGATCTCTTTGCAACTTCACCCATGACTCTTTTCTTTCCATGATTCCATAAATAGTGTAGTAATAATAAAAGTCTGAAGTTTAGCCAACTTGGATAAAAACCATGAAAACCTAGGAACAGAGGGCAAGGTGTGAAATATCCAAAAAAAGCTGTAATGACAAGGATGATGGAAAGAAAATGTGAAGGTAGGCTGGAAAGAGACAAAGCTAAGTACTACGTGAAACTTATGAAACGAAGAGTGAAATTTTGGTTGTTGCTTTTAAATGTGCTCTTACAGTTTTCAAATGAAATTAAAGCAAGAGAAGATTACTGTTCATATTAAATGGGGATAATGTGTTCTTCTTGTGTTATGCTTAGGCTATTTTTTCATTGGGGGAGGAGACCAGAAACTATAAAACATGCCGCTTAGCAGTCACATCTAACTCTGTAGGAGGTAGATTAGTTCTCTGTATGTTTCCAACACTAAGGATTATTTTTTGGAAAGAGCTTTGGAGTACAAAATGCTGCTAGCTTATACATCATCCTTTCTATAAGTTGTCTGGGTGTGAAGAACAGTTTCTGATCATTTAACTTATTTGTAAACCTGTTGATTTTACACCTTCCACTTTAATTTCAAAAGTAGCTAGTAGGCTTTCCTGATCTCTGACTCTTGATTTCTATTGCACCATAGTCAGTAATTGGAACTGTTTTTTGTTAAAGATAGTCTTAGTAGAATCATCTGGAGAAGATGAATTTAAATTAAATATATATATATATATACATATATATATATATATATATATATATATATAAAGGAAAGCAAGTGGTGGAGAATTTTCAGTGTTAGTTATTGATTTCCTTGATTGTGAGCACACAGGAACGCTGACACTCAGTGTACCTAATTGTGATTTTATTGACTATCATTTCTACCTTGTTTATATTGCCAGGGTCTGTTGGTCACTGTGACTGATGGTTTTCACTCATTCAAAGTCTTGCCAGTTTGACCAAATAGTCTTTTGTTCTTTTCATTTTTCCTTAATACAACCACCCTGCCCCTTCAAGCTTTGTGCATCATGACCACTGCTAATGTGGAAAACAGTGGTGTTCCCAAATCCAGCTCTGTTCAGTATACATCTTCTTTCCAAAACAGGTCCTGACACTGTAATATGCTCTCACGATGAGAGATGGGACAGATGTCTGTTCACTCCCTTCTAAATGGGAAGAAAAACCTAGTATGTGAAAAGATCCTTTTCTGAGATCTTCTACCATCAACAGATCCTGCTGTGGAGTAACCAGAAACCATGTCATATATCACTCCTTTTTCCCTTTTAAAATCTAGTTATGTTGTACAAAATAAAACAAGCACACAAAACAACAACAGAACCAAACAAAAGAGGTGGTGAGCAATTTATTTTTTAAATAACACAAACATCATAAGTCAAATATGTTCATGTTTTTCCTCTGGTAATTTTAGTTTTCACATTTTTCTGGTGTATTATATGGCAAGAAGTCATTAAGAGTTTTATAGTAATGATTACATTAGCCTTATAGACTATTTTTACTAGACTGTTTTTACTGTTACATTTGCTACATAAGCCTAATTTTATGTTATTGCAATGATGTTCCTTGGTGTGTTCGAATAATCGATAACAGTACAAGGGTTGTTCCATTGGGATCACATTATATAAGTTTATAATATACAGTATAAGCTTTGATGTATACATGGAGCGTTTGCTGTTTTCCCCCCCTTCTTAAATATAGAAATTTCTAGTTGTGTTTATTCCCCTCGTCAGCATACTTTATCATATCAAAGCCTTTACAGGCAGTGTAGAACTACTGAGTTATGTTTGGGTCATGTTTTGCAGTGTGCCCTTTAATACTGTAGCCTTAGAAATGCAATTTTCAGCCTCTGCTTATTAGAATATGATAAAGTATTCCTGGTCTATGTCCAGCTCCACTAATCTCCAGACTACACTTCATGAATTAGGCATGAAGATTTTAGTCAATGTGCTTTCAAAGACCAATGTTTAGGGAATCATGGATTTTCTACAAGCTGAGGGAGAAATCTATAATAGGAAGAACTGATTTTCAAACATCATATTCTGTAGAAGAAATGACCAGTTCTGGCTTGGAAACAGAAAACATTTTCTTTTAGAATACTCAAGAACTGGTTAAAAATATACTGTAGGTTTTAACTTATAAAAGGAATAGCTTTTAAAAATGCATTGTAAGTACTGTATGGTGTATAGTGCCTCATACATATTAGATACCACGTAGACATCTCCTGAAGTGTGGGTTAAAAAACAAGTCACACTAAAGTTGAATCAGTTTAGTAGTATTAACCTACTCACTGATGGACGTTCGTCTGCTTTACCTGTTCATACGCAGCAGATCCTGCTGTTGTGAGGTCTGACACAGGAAAAGCAGAGGTACTGTCAGCTAGAGTGTATAAATATAGAGTGTAAATTCTGTCCTGCTGCTTTAGCTTTCACTGAAGGTTACGTCCAAATAAACTAAAGCATAAAGAAAATACACAAAATTATGCATTCATAATGCTATCCAGTCTGACCCTCAGGTGTCCACTTTTGACCTTAATTGTCTTTTGTTTCTCAGTAAGAGTCATCATCATCTTGATTTTTGTGGAATAAAGGCTCAAAGATGATTCATGATCAAGTCATCTTGAGGGAGACCTGTAAGCAATCACTCAGACTTGAAAGAACTATAAACAATATTCACCTCACTGGGAAGTGTCACTCGTTGGTACACTACACAGCTTGATTTTAATATTGATAAATATATATATATATTTAATAGGAGAAAGGTGGTATCAAGGCAGTATTAGTTTAATAGCTTTTCTAGGCAAAAGTCTAGTGCAACTGTGTAAGACGAAGTTTGCAGCGTTTGCACAGATCTCTCCTACAGTATAATGTGTAACCAACTGTTGTCTTAGGAAACTGCAACACTCTTGCACAGTCTCATAGTGAGATAGCTTTCTTGCATGTCAGCTAGTTCTGGCATAAGTGAGAAGGGTACCCTTACACAGAAAAGTATGTTTCAGTTTTTCATGCTAGTGACTGTACTGGTACGGTCACACCAGTCACACAGGAGCTTTGAGCTTTTTTTTTTCTTTTTTTTTTTTTTTTTTTTTTATTTCAGCACCACAACATCCCTAAAAAGGAAATGAGACAGCTGAATGTAAATTATTTTGAATATTGAACACCAGCTCACATCCTTCCATATTCCATATAAATCCAAGAAGAATGATAAGCAGGAATGTATCTGGAAAAATTTGCTGTTGGTAGAATGACTTATATTGCATCCTTTCCTCTTGTTCTAACATTTCCCTGTATACTGCAGCCAGGGATCAGCTAGTCCAAAGGTACAGGCCCTTCTTTGACATCTGTATAGCCAGAGAGCAGGAAGAAGTAGGGAGGTAAACAGAAATCCTTAATTAACTACACAGACTTCATAATGCAAAAGTGCATTATGCATATAGTTTAATGTAGAACATGTAGATATGTTAATATGCTAATATGAATAAGATGAAAAAAATTGCGGTAAATATGCAGACAGGAATAATCATCAGCAGTTCTTTCTTTGGAAAACATGAAAGATTGGGGTAGCTACATAATAATGGCTAAGGAAACCAGACTTTTAAAAAGATTTTTATTTTTTTTCCTGTGGAAAAGTAAAGAAAGGTGAGATTAATACTATATTGGACTATGAAAATCTCAGCTTTTGGGGAAACCCTTTTGTTCAAAATTCCATGCTGTGGTTTGCCATGTCATTCAGTTGTTTTATTAGAAAACATATAAACAAAAAACACAAGCACCCCATTCTTCACATTGCTATATAAATTTTCAGCATAAGCTAAATATTGTTTAGATCACAGAGGAGGAGAATTTTAGGAAATTTACAACTAGGAAATGTAGAATTTTAGGCTTTTGTTTGTTAGTTTGTTGATTTTTTAATGTATCATAAAAGTTAATTGTGTTTTGTTAAATTCATTATTAACTTGACAGCCTGTTTCTAAAATATGCATGAATATCTAACGTTAGCATAGGTGGAAGGATCAAGGTCTATATTACAGTTGCTTGAACTACAATGAAAAACTCAGAAAGTTATCATCTGCTAGTCTTTGACATTTCTGTGGTTCTTTTGGTGTTCTTTCAGAAACAAATACACTTAAATTATTAGATACTGTGTTATCAAATACATGGTTTAGGTGCTTGGAGATACAAATACGTATCTCAAGATTTTAAAAACAAAATTCAAGCAGCCCAGGAAGTTAAGCCTCTCAACTGCTCACGTGCTTTTGAAAATCACGGTGAGCCCATAGCTTCCCTTTGAAGTTTCCAAATAGCTTTGAAAATACTGTCAGTGTTGCCTAAAGACTAAGTATGGTAGGAGTCTAACTCCTAATTAAAAAAATTAATTTCCTGAATCTTACCAAATTTCAATGGTATTTATACATCTAAGTGCATGAATCACATTTGAAAATGAGATATGTGCTTCTAAATCACGTATTTTTTCCAACAGTACCTTCTTTGCCTGGGCTTGCATTTGTCCTGAGGGGAATGGCAAGGAGGCAGAACAGGGACTCCTTGTTCTAGATTTCCACAATTGAAATATCATTTATTAAGCTACATTGCACATACAATTTAACTGCCTAATGTTGAAACCTGCTTCATTTGATTGCATATGTAACTGGAGTAAATATTCTTGCATGGGATTGTGTTGCCAGGGTTTTTTGAATGCTGTGTTAGATGTGCTAAGGTTCCTCATTGAGTTTTACTGTCTGGTTGTAAATGATTACCTAAACTAGCCCTGTGTAACATTTTTAGCTCTTCAAGGGTCATTGTTTCCTATCCATTTTTTAATATTTTTTGAGCATGCTATTGATGCTGTTAATAAAAATGCCTTCTTCAATGGCTTATAGAGATTAGAATCTTAGATTACTGTAGTTTTTTTCTCTATGTATTACAGGAAGTATCTGTGCTATATGGTTGGAAAATGTTGACATTGTAATGTCTTTTCCTGCATTTGTGGGCAATAATGGATTGAAGAGTATCTTACGTATTTTTATTTTGCCAAAATCCATACTGGTTAGACACATGCCCATAATTCACATTTTTATAACTATCATTAGAACTCCTGCTGATGATTGATAGACTGAAATTTCTAGGACAGGGTCTTAAAGAGTACTCATCTAGAATTTTTTATGGAAGGACAAATAATAAATTGCTTTATAATATTTATATTTATACCAAATACTTAATGTGCTCATTTGTTTTCAGGCTAAGATGGGATAGTCATTATAAAACTACAGGAAGAGTATGGAGGCAAAACTGTAATCCTACTAAAGGGAAGTGGGAGTTGGTCACTACTGGGATATCAACCCCTTGTATTTGGAGACAGCAAACCAGTCCCAATGCTCTCATCAAGTCAGATTTCCAGCAGCAGTTAAGCATCCCATCCTTGTCTTCAAAGGAAGGAATTCAGAATATTTGTAGACCATGTTAGTTGTTTTTATCATTAAGACAAAAGTGATTCTTAAACTTATATGTCATAAAAACATAAACTTGTAATGATGATGTGTATTTTTACTTTTTGGCTTGCAGTTGGTTCTGTCGGTTATTACAAAAGTCTTATATCCTCCCATCTGCTCCATCGTAATTCTCTGAATAAACTTGAGATTCCTATATAGCAGCAGTAATGATGTGCTGTTGTCAGGATCTTACCCTAAAACAGCATATCTTGTTCTAAGTCCAGAACCAATGTGAAGTGACTTTTTTACTACAGCATTTTCATTCTTTTATCTTTCAAATTAATTGTTTTCTTTGGCATGAAATACAAAATGACCATCAGACCAATTCCAATTGGTCAAATCCAATTTAGTGGGTGAGGAATGTGAAACAAGCAAATTTATCACAGAAGGAAGATTGAAACTGGATTGGCAACTCTGTTTTTTCCTTATGACAATTCAAATTGAATACATCTTTGTTATAGGATATCTTCTTAACCTTATCTTTTAAGGCGCAACTGTGTGATAATTTAAAGTTATGATTTGATACCCAGAAAATTTTTGGGAAAGTAAGTCTGCTGGCAGGCGCATATGAATCTTGACTCTGAAATATTCACTAAATTTATGACTGTTTTCCAGGCTAATAACCTGCTGGTTGTCTGGTCAGATCCTTTATAATGTGAAAATTATGATCCAGTTAACATTACTTTATGACTACACAGGGATAAATAAAAACTGTCATTTTTCTATATTAAATTTAATCTAAATACAACACTTCTGTAGTCTTATTTATACAATATTGAATTTTACCCTTTTATCATTGATAAATGCTGTTGAATCCTGATTATTTTGAGTCACCACTCCAAAAACTCTCTTGTGGCTATGGTTCTATTTATTTTAGAACTTTATCTTAAATGAACAGAGCTCGTTAGGTCTTAAAAGACACACACACATATATATACAGAGGTTCCTCTATAGGCAATGTGCTGTGAACTAATACACTTAGCACAGTAGTGAGGAAATTGAAAATACAGTGTAAAAAGTCAGCTTTTTTAAAGCCAACAAATTACATATATTTACTTTTCTTATTTTTTTTATTAATTCTTATTTATATATTTACTGGTTTTAGCAATATTGGGATTATTTGTGCCAAAGTGGTCATGTCAGCTTTTTTTTTTTTGTCCTGTCTGTCCCTCAGCAAGACTTCAATCTCCCTGTTACCACAGGAAAAACTTCCTGCTTTTTTGAAGCAGACATTTTTTGTCATCAATCCTGTTTGATTCAGTCCTACACAGGTTTGATCAAGCCACATATCCTCTCACTAGGATCAATTTTAACCATGAAGTATAGATTGAAATACCTGTGTGTGTCAATTTGACAAAGAGAACAGAGGATATATCTTTACTAGAACTGTATTACAGTTGACAGATTGCTCCCCCCACCTTCAAGTATTGACGGCATGGAGGGATCACGCATTGCTTTAGCTGCAGCCCGTCTTTGCCATCTAGCATTGTTAGAGTCCATGAGAGTCATCTTCTGCCACGGTCCAATTGGGTGTACACACTCTTTGTGTTTCTTATTTGGAATCACATGTTTTAAAAAGCATTAGAAAGAGCTGGAAGCATGTTAACAAACTGGCAAAGTGGGAGGAAGAAGCACATCTCTTGCGCAAATGAAGAGCCTGTCCTCTTTGTATCCCCCTTCCTACTATTGCAAAAGCCTCTAAATGCATGGGGAGACAAGGCTAGAAACAGCCCACATGGTGCATAGACTTCTTCACTGGAAAGATCACTGTGGGACACTCTCACAGGTCAGAGCTTCTACATGGCAGCCTCTCTAAAGCTGTCACTGTCATTTTTGTCTAACAAAGTCCAGCACCATCCATCTCTGACAAGACATGAGAGGAGAAGTGTTTGTTTGTTCATTTGCTTTTAATTGCCATTTAGAATTAAAAAAAAAAAAAAAGAAAAAAGAAAAAAAGACCATGAGACACTGAATTTGAAGACCAGGAGCATACAGCTAGAAATGAAACCTGGAAAAAAAAAACAAAAACAAATCTGTTTAATAGGTATGTAAGTGGGGCCCCATTTGTATATAGATTTCCATTATTGTTACACTTCAGGTAGCAGAAAAAAAGGGGGAAAAAATAGTAAAAGGGGGTATTTCTTCAGTGTGAAAGCATAAGGATAAGCCTGGTTTGCAGTATTCCTGACACATCTGTTTAGTTATGCTCTGCTTTGGGAACAAGGTTTGTGAGTTCTTTAGTATGTAAAAATAGGATAAAAATGACTGGTTCACTTGCATAAGAACCCATCCCTCAGAACCTTAACCTGTTGATTATTCTTACTTAAAGGACAGTTAGTTTAATCACAGTCTGGCTTACAAGACCAGTTTTATCTATAAATCTGTTTTCAGCAATACAATATCCAGTCAACTTTATTGTCTTTATTTTATAAATTAAATTCTGTTTCTATTAAGGGGTTTATAATAGTACATGACCACCACTGACAACAGCTTAGTAAAAAATAGGCTAAATTTATATTAAATCTCAGATGCAAAAGGTCCAAAGATAGTCACACAAGTTTATTTAATCTTTCAAATGTAAAAGCTCCTTTGGCACATTCAAAAAACATGAGTTTTCCTGTGGTTCATTTGTGTCTAAATGCTTAAATTGTGAATGTATATTTCAGCCATTCAGTGCACCAACAGGAGCAAATCAACAGTGTATCTTTATATAAAACTCCTAAAAGGCTAAATTATCTGACGTAGTGGAATTCATGTGCTTGTATCACAGTAGGGGATGTGATTTATGGCTCTAAATCTATTTTTTTATTTTAATATTTTTACCAAAATTGCATAAGTCATGTGCCATTTCATTCCTGACTGAACATGGTAACTATAAAGCCATGAGTCTGACTGTGTGACTCTGAAAGAACGTGGATAGCACAATTAGCAAATGACTCTTAGTAATTGTATGTTTTCTCTTGATGGAGAAGAATGATCTGCAATATTTCCAGCCCAGAAATAAGTAGGATTCTGTTTGTGTTATCAAATTATATAGCAGGGGCAGGTGAAACAGGATTGTAGAAGTTTCATAAACCATGTATTTGCTGTATATGCTGACAAAATTAAGCAAACATGAAGTCATTATAATTACTGATGAGCAAAGGGGTATTTACCACTGCATTCCCCCTCTCTCTCTTTTTTTTTTTTTTTTTAATGCAGGATGCTATTGTTGTAGTTCAGAAAGCCCCAGGCAGCTTAGAAATCAGGCAAAAAATCAATAGTCCACTTGTTGAAGATAAGTGAATTAGCTTGTGTTGAATGTAACTGAGTACCTGAACACTTCAGTGAGCAGTCTTTGTTTTGTGAGAAAGGAGATTTGTAAGGTTTCTCTTCTGAGGACTGTGATGGTGCACATCTCAGATTAATCAAGCTGAGTAAGAGGGAGTTGACCACTTACATTGGGAAATAATTTGTGAATTTTCTTTCTTTCTTTCTGGTTACTAAGCTTATGACACTAAGCAGATTTCCACACATATCAAAGCTGATTATGGATCTCACAGAAGAATTTTAGAGAACAATAACAAAGGGGAGAAAAACAAGTAGTAATATACGGTAATTTGCCATGGGCCAAATTCAAAATTTGTTTCTCACTCTTTGTGGTCCCAGGATCTATTTTCTATTTCCTTTCATAGACATTATGTTTCTGGCAAGCTCACTGCATGTATCTATGTACTAACAGAAAAAAATGCCTCTATGCAGTGTGGTCTGAAATTGGTGCACAGACCATTTCTAATTCCTGTATCTAGAGGCAGCAACCCTTGTTCCTGCTCCAAAGGGCTCTTGCTGGCATTGCCCTCACAGAGGACTGACAACATCAACTGTTTCCTGGCTGGCTGCTCTGAACTACAGCCTGAGAAAGTAAGTTCTATTCCCACCAAATCCAATTTGCACTGATTTCTATGTTACTCATACCTGTCACTAAGATGCTGTTCTCCTAGTCAAGCTGTTTCTGAGACTCCATCGTGCATCCAAAAGTGGAAGAGATGTGCAAAAACATTCTTAACCCAACATTCAGGTTCCTGATCATTGAGCCTGTTGCCAGCTCAGCCTTAAAAAGACAGAGAAATGGGAGGGCTCCTTGAAGTGCCCTCAGGTCCGAGGGCTCCGAAGGCCATTTAAGCAGCCATGGATGGCATTGCCTGTTGTTAGTAGCTCATCTAATTTCTTCATGAATAATCAGTTTGAGAGATCTGGAAGTGGTTGTGTGGGATGAATTCTTACCAGGACGTTGGTCCTCTTGTGAACTGCAGCCCCAGCACCAAGGATGAGCCCCAGTTGGTCAAAGCTGTCCCAGGCAGCAGTGTTCCCATCCCATCCCCTACTCCCTGAACAGGTCAAAACCAACCTGCTTGACTACGTAGAGTTAATAGCAGAATTGTCACCCAGACACATTAAACTTGGGGTCAGAAGAGTTTAGATCTCAAATCAGCTGACTTGTGTTTATTTTTATGTTTTGTTTTTGAGGTGAATCTCTTGAGCTTTTAAGACATAATTTTATGGCTTTTAGCTGTGGGGGTAGAGGACAGGATTATCAGTTAGGGTAGTTGGTTAATTTTTTAAAGCAGTAACTTACTACTTTATTGCCTTGGGCAGTGATCTACCTCACCCAATTGTCCTGTAATGTAGGAGCCAGTTTCCACATACACTCAACAGCCATGTAAGCAGAGGGCCCAATGTACAAATGATGTCAGACCTATTCTTTTCAGTCTTGACCGTGTCATCCACCTGGCGATGCTGGTATACATCACCCTGGCCTTTATCCCTCAGTCATACCATCCAGGGCTGGGTAGCAAAACTTCTAAATGTTGCCCACACTTGCTCGTTTTCATCAAAATAAATCAGGCCTGCAGTTCCTCCTATGTGGTACAAAAGAGGAACCCTTGCAGCTTGTGAAGACTAAACCCAGCTTTGACCAGTTTAACATTCCTTAGCTGTGGGAGTTTTGACAGCCTGTGTCTGTAGCCAGGGCGAGCTGGTATCAGCAATGTGAGGCCTTTTTCTGTGATCACACCTGGGAAGTGTTTCAGGTGCAGCCTGTGCTCCGGCATGCAGCCTGCGGCGGCAGTGCGGGTCAGGGCAGGAGGTGATCCTTGCCTCCTCCCTCTCCCACCCTAAATCCACTTTTGTGGCAAGCCCTGCAGCTCGGGCACCTGTAGGTACCTGTTCGCGCCTTCACGATGGCTGTAGAGACCAAGTAGGATTTTTCCTGTAATTACTTCTCCCAGCTGCTGGGGACACTGTGGCATCAGGTATGACAGTATCCAGGATGTTCCCTATCCACCCTTCTTGTTTTACAGTTTTTGTGAAGCCAGTGCAGGTAACACCTGTGTGTGGTGGAGAGAGCAGCCTGGCACAGTGTGTGTGTGTTTGTGTGTGTGTGTGCAGGGGGGGAACACACAGCACGACCAGAAGAGGACAGAATACGGAGAACTAACTGGAGACTGTGAAGGATCATGAACTGAGGCTTTTCTCGTCTGTCTGAGAAAAATAAGGTTCCCGTATCGTTCCCCAAACTTCTCTCACTTCCCCTAAAGATGGTGAACCTCCTCCTTTATCCACAGTTCTTTCCCTGTTGCCATCCCTTGCCATCTCCAGGATGCCTCCTTTCACTGTTCTGCCTCTTCCATCCTTTTTCTTCTCCACTTACACGTCTCTAAGCATAAGGAGAACACACATCCCACACCCCCTTTCCCCAAACATGCTTGTGTGCTTGTTGGAAAGTGCTGTTTGGAGAGCCAGGGGTGAGGACTCAGCATGGGAACACTGGCCTTTATTACTCAGCAGTATTCCTTTCCTCCCTGCAGATGGGCTTTATTGATGAGGAGCTTGTGGAGGTGTTTGGGGGAGCCAGAACCAGATGGTTTCACCGCTTTCAGCTGGGAATTAAAGCAAAGTCCCATGCTCAGTCTGCTCCCTGAAGAAGCTGTGCATTGCTTCTTCCAAGGTCCTTAGATTCAGAGGAGATAATTTGACTCTAAATTTACATATTAATAATTTACATAGTTATTGCAAAGCCTGCTATTTAAAATCTTGATAGTGACAGCAGCATACTGTGTTTCTGTTGACTCTGATCTACGGCGTGTCTCTTTACGTAAATGAAATTATAAGCCTGGAGAAGCCTTGTTCCTGTCATTTTTTTTTCCTTTCTTTTGCTTCCTTTTTTACTGCTCAAAGTAGAGAACTCCTTCAGAGAGCAGAAATAGTTAAATTAGGTAAGTTCATTAGACCTCCCCATATCACCTACTATGCAAAGGTCAAGCACAGTGCCACGATCCTGTTACATCTTCCTGCCAATTGGTTTTCACCCTTGGTTTCAAAGGGAGCACTTATGACTGACACTTCTGGACCTCTCTGCTATGCAGCTGCTTATTTAGAGCTTTCTAGATCCAGAACAGCTAAAATAAGTGTAATTTCATGGGGCTAACACATC